>NC_135642.1:36008319-36310419 GCF_053574225.1 Canis aureus
CCCTCTAGATACTCTGTAGAACCATGAGAGCAGTTAGATATAAGAGTTTGGAGTTCAGGAGAGAGGTCGGGTTGAGCAGAGAAATTGGGGAGCCCTTGGTGTAGATGATATTTGAGGCCATATAGATGATATGAGGCTATATTTGGGACTGGATGAGATGACTTAGGGAGTGAGTGGTGTTTGTCCCTTCACCTTCCTTCTGAAGTGGGGTAAAGAGAACCTTCCTCGTAGGACTGCTATGGGGATAGAATGGGGGAGGTGCAGGGGTGGAAGGTACCAGATCTGTGGCCACATCCAGTGGGAGCATGCCAGGCAGGGAAATAGAAAGCCCCTGGCAGTCAGGAGCAAGGGAACTACCAAAATGTAGCTGGAGCAAGGTGAACACGAGCAAGCAGGGTCTGGGTTTTGTCTTGAGAGGGTGTCCAGACCCCCCTGAAAGGGCTGAATGGAGTCCTCATTGGTAAGACAGCCTGGATTAAAGGATCAAGGTCCAGAGGGCACCCTGGGATCTGATCTCTGCAGAGAGGGTGACCCCACTCCTCAAGGGGGCGGTTAGGCTCTACCATTAATGATCTATCTGCAGTCTCCCCTTCCCAAGGCTCTGCTGCCGCCCATAGTCACCTTTCCTTCCTAACCTCCTCGAACCATCTGTAATAGTGAGATATCACCGAAATACCATGCTGGGCACCCAACACTCAGCATCACATTTCATCCCCACAACAGCCCTGTGAGGAAGGCTCTCGTGTTTTACCCCACTTCAGAAAAGAGGGGTAAAGTGATAACACTCACACCTAGGTCCTGTGGCTTTATATATCATCTATTTCTCCCAAATTTCTCGCTGCAAGCAGATCACCCTTTTGAACCCCAAGTTCATGTATCCAACTGCCTTCTAAGAATTCCCAGCTGGATGTCCAGCAGGGCCCAGGAACAAAATATGCCTAACATGAAGATGCCTACATCTTCACCGCCCCAACCTCGGTCACCCACCTCTTCCCTATTTCAGCGAATGGCAAATTAGTCCTTCTAGGCAGTCAGGTAAAATGTGCAGGTATTACCTACCCCTGATCCCTCTGTAGCCCTCACACCCCATATCCAATCAACTTGGCTCTACTAGCCAAAGGGTGTGCTAAGGTCACAGGGGAAGGAGTGGGCAGTCTTCTGGGAAGACATGGAAGGGGTATTTATCTTCCTCTGGGGCGAGAGAAAACTGATCCCCAATAAAGAAGAAAGGCAGGTTGGGGCAGCGGTGTCCATACCTCTGCCCAGTCCTCTCTCAGGGGGAAATCCACATGGGGACCTTGGGCAGCAGAACTCAAATGGAGGGACCCTGGATAGAGGGAGAACCAGAGTAATCCAGAAGTAGGAACTAAACAGAGTGAGAAAGGTTTTCTGCAGAAGCACGCACTCGAGGGAGAGGCAGCCTGGGTGGTGGCACAACCATCGGCCCGCTACCTCCTGTGCACACTGCCTCCCCACCCCCCAGCCCCTACCTGGTGCTGCACCTCTGTGCCCACCTGTGCCCACCCACGCCAGGCCTGGAGCGCCCTGGGCTTTGTGGCCCTGCCTGGCTGGTCATGGAGCAACCCTGTCGATTTAATGACTCGGGTGGGGGGGGGTGCGGGGGGGCCCTCTCTGCTGCAGCATCAGGACTGGTTGCAAGGATGACCCTTGTGCATGCAATAAAAGTCCATCTGCTGGCCGGGGCCCTGAACTCTCTGTCCTCTTGGTGGGAGAAGGTGTCTCTGTCTCCTCAAGACTCAACACGGCAGAGGGCCTGCTTTCTTCTCCCCTGGGAGGAGTAGTACTTGCATGCAGAGCGGGGGAAGGCATTAGCATAGACGCTGGGACACCCTGCTTCTGCTCTTGCTGCTGTCTCTCACTTGCCCAGTGACCTTAGACCAGTTACTTGCCATCTCCGATTTCCTAACTTGAAAGTGAGAGGTGTAGATAAGATGATCTCTAGGATTCCTTCCTCCTGGATAGAGACTGTGTGTTATTTATTGTTTCCCATGGTCCCTGAATTGAGAGACGGGGGCATGCATTCAGTTGTAATGTATTCCCGTTGGTGTGTGCGTGCGGGCGTGTGTGTGTGTGTGTGTGTGTGATTTGAACCAGATGTTCTCATTCCATGTGCAAATTTATAAATGGCCACCATTGTCCTGCCGCTGGGGACACAGAGGAGAGATTTTGCCAAATGTGTCTTAAGGTTCAGTTAAACCCCAAGCTCAAGGGACTAGACCACAACCCTCTTGGCCAAAGTAAAGCTCCCTCCAAGTTGCACTTCCCGAAAACTTCCCTGTACCTCTGAGGAGGGCTGAGGTCCCGGAGTTGTGGATGTGCCCCAAGCCCCTTGGGAGAACAGATGAGCCTCAAGATCAAAGCCTGGGGGAGTGAAGAGGAGCCGTATGGTATCAGGGTGGACTTCAGTGAGGCCCCAGTTCTACAGACAGGGTTTGCTGGTGGTGGGTGGGGTGGAGAGAAGGGGTCTCCAGAGCTTGTGATGGAAGCTGTCTGTAAAACAGTGCACTTCACAGCTTCAGCCACTTCTGACAGTTGTGTCGGGCATTGTCCCGCGTAAGGGGGTGTTGTTAAGTTCACTGCTGCGGGCAAAGGAGGCAACAACTCAGCCAGATCTCCTGAGATGCATGCAGAAGGCCTCCTAAACTTGTCTGAAAATGAGGCCCAGAGAAGTTAAATAGTTTACCCTTGGTCACACAGCTGGTCAGGGAGTTGGCTCAGCAGCAAACAGAACCCTCTGCTTTCAGAGTCTGTGCTTTGCCTACAACACTACAGCCCAGCATCCTGTTAGGGCTCTGTCCTGCCAGAGGACCTGGGGCCCAGTACAACCTCTCCCTGGAGGTGGCTCAGTTTCTTATCCCGGCAGGTTCAGGGCTGGCCGAAGAAACCAGGCAGACGAATCATGGGAGCAGGGGAAGTTCTCACAGTATAACAGGGCCTGAGCGGGGCAAAGGGTCAGGGAGGGGGTGAGTCCTATTGGGCATGGGGACTGTGGGTGCAATGGGGGTCCTGCCCGAAGGGACACATGGGGAGGCCAGGCTGCCCACCTTTCTTCCTTCTCCCCACCCGAGGCCATCTGAGGGCCCTGCCCTCAAATCTGATCACGCCAACACCTGGTTTGCATCAAGAAGTTCCTGACTTGCTGTGGGGAGCCTCTCCCAATCACATAGGGCTTTAAGCTTACCAAGCATTTTCAATCATTTTTAAAAATTTGGTCTCCCCATGCCTCATTGAGATGAACAGGAAAGGCATTATTATTCCAATTTTACAGCCGCAGGGAAGGGACCCTGCAGAACCTAGCCCAGCCGCCTGACTCTATAGAGGCAGATAATGAAGCCCAGAGAGGAGAAGCCACTTGCCCAAGGCCACACAGGTAATGAAGAGCAGAGCTGGGACAAGAAATGAACTCTTCCGGCTTATGGGTCTGACATTCTTGCTGATACACTATCTGATCCGAGGTGGTGGTGGGGGATGGGGGTGAGGCCCCTAGGGCTCCCCTGGAAGATGCCATTTAAAATGAATCCCCTTCACAGTATTTCTCCCAACATCTGTGTATCCCCTGTGAAAATCAGATAAACAGTGTGCAAAAAAAAAAAAAAAGAAAAGAAAGATTGTGCCATGGTTCTGATGCCGCTTCCTCTGCTGGGTTGTGTGATGGGAGAAGGCTGTTAGAGAGGGAACCAGGAATGAGGGGTGTGGTGGTGGCCAGCCTTCTGTTCCCATGCTGCCCTGCAGCCCTGTGGTTGGGGATGGTTGGCCCATGCCCTCCTTTCCATCCCCTTCTCTAGCCATCTTATTGATGACCACACTACTCCTCTGTGGCCCACAAGAACCCTCTTCAGCAAGGATCCACTTAATCACAAAAGGAGAGAAGAAAAAGTGGATGCAGACATTTTTTTTAATAACTAGCAGCCACAAATTGAGTTTTATCAGCAGATCCCTCCCTTACCCAGAAAATGTCATTTCCCTGCATCCCCCACTCCCCACTCCTTGAGCTTTCTGCTTAATAGAGTATTGACCGAAACACACGTTTCCAAAGTCTGGTCTCAGAGGAGTAGAAGGGGGAAAATCCCAAATCATTCAGAAATAGAAGAGTATTTTACTCTCTCTGATAGATATTGGAGGGTGGCTGGAAAAAAACATAATCAAGGGACAGGCTGAGGTCCAACTTGAAGCGGAAGCTTAGTGGACCACTATATAAATGTTAAGTGTCTAAGGATTTATCATGAAGACCCAGCAGAATCTTCACACCAGCTCAAATGATCTTGTGGTGCGCACCAGACCGGGGTACCACGTGGGGCTTGGTTCCCAGCAAGGAGAGTGTGTCCTTGCTGTCTGTCCCAGTTGAGCAATTTCTCTTCCACTTTGTAATTTGACATCTTTAAATTAGCCATATGTGTGAATGGACTTTAGAGCCAACTCATCATAGCAACACCCTACCAGAGACCTTGCTCTTTGGAGTAGGTAGACAACCATCTTGAGCTCAGTTTTCTTCCCCAACATGATCCTGAGCATTCACTGGCTCCCTATTGCCTTTAGGAAAAAGCTTAGACTTCTTTGCATACCTTTCAGGTCCTCCAAATGGGACCTGGGCTACCTTTCCAGCTTTGTCTCCAACAAGTCCATGTCATCTACCACCTACGTCAACCAAGCTACCTTGGCTTTGGCCTTGGCTACCTTCCTACCAATTTATTCAAGTTCTTCTCAAAACCTATGAGGGTCAGAGAAAAAGATACTCAATCTCAGTGAAATCTTCCCTTTCCCTCCTGCAGCCACAATGATTCTGCCCTGCCCTGCCTACAGCAGGGGCATTTTCTTGCCCTTATGTATTACAAGCGTGACCAAGGAATTTATTTATTTATTTGAGACATACAGAGAGAGAGAGAGAGAGAATGAGCGGGGAGTGGCGTGTGCAGATGGAGAAGGAGAAGCAGGCTCTCCACTGAGCAGGGAGCCCAAATAGGGTCTCAATCCCAGGACCCCAAGATCATGACCTGAGCCAAGAGCAGACCCTTAACTGATTGAGCCACCCAGGCACCCCCAGGTGTGACCAATTTAATCCATTATCTGCATATATCCTTTTTCTTCAACCATGTGATACAGATAATGAATTTTCTGAGTGAAAGAATGAATTTACAATTAGCCCATCACCAATGCTTCACAGTAAGAAAACGATTTGTTCGAGGGGTCCGCGGTTTAATATTCCATACTCAGAAAGGTAAACTCTCGTAACAATCTATTCGTGGCCTAAAGGTTGGCTCGTTTAACTGGCCGGCTTCATTAGGGTTGTTAGTACATCAAAGCTGTGTTTATTGAACCTGGAAAAATGTCAAATTGTGCTTAGATTCCTCAAACTTCTCCAGAGCTAGGTGATAACATCTGCTTTCTTTTCAAGAGAAAAAGAGTTTCCTTTACCCTGAACACACAATATCTTTGTTCCTTCTGTTGACTAAGATGTCAAGCTGCCTTGAGTTATTTAAAGAGACAGAAAATGTCTTTGTTCCTCGGTGATAGTCCCTTTGGATTCCTTTCGCTGACAATAAACAGCTTCACCATTATAAGATGTATTTGCTTGCTTTTAAAAGGCACCACTCTATCCATCTACATTCCTTTTTCTGGTTGCTATCTTCACGTGGGATTGCTCTCGCCTCCTTAAAGTCATTTCTGTGGATATCACAATCCTTTGATGTTGATGATGGAAAGACCCCAAGCCTTAGGTCCCTTTCCCTGGGGGGATAAAACCACCCACCTCCTCCTTTTTTTTAAAGGGCTAATAACCCCGTTTTGCAAACATGCCATTTAAACCCCAGCAGTGGGAACCAAAGGATGTGGCTGCTTTAGTGAAATCAGATAAATGGGGTGGCTGCCCTGGTTACCACAGAGACAAAAGCACACTTTCCAAGATAATGGGCCGCATCTGGGGGCCTCAGGACCTTCACCTCTTCCTCCTTGCTGAGGCCTTTGGCTTTCTGTTCAAACAGGAGCAGAACAAGCATTTCTGCTGCTAACTTCTGACTTTGGGGAGCCTCAGTGGGGAAGTAGGGGGGGGAGGGAGGACTCCTCTAAGACATGTCTGGTCTAGTGGGTAGGGCACTGGAGTGGGGGCTTGCAGGCCTAGGCTTTCATCCTGACTCACGAGCAAATACCTCCTCTTGATTTCAGTTTCCCCGGCTATAAATGAAGGAGGTTCATGAATTGTTTTGGTTTGCTTTCCCCAGAGGTTGACCTAGAGTCCAAGATTCAAATGTAAGTAGCTTATTTGGGAGGTGATCCCTAGAAGCACAGGTCAAGGGTATGGAAGGGAGGCAGAGAGGGAAGGAAGCCAATGCAAGGTGTGTTGTTGAGCAGGTCATCACATAGGCAACTGGGGGTCAGTCCAGCCAGAGTGAGGGCACAGCTCAGAGTTCTTCTGCCCAAGTGTTAAGGAAGCTGGCAATTTAGCCACCACATCCTGATCCCTCACTAACAGAGGGCTGTTTCCGGGAGCTCTTGCACACTTAGGGCTTTGCCCCACACTAGCCTACCATGGCCTACCATGCCCGTAGGCCTGGAAGTGAGCAGCCTTCCATGTGGGGGTGAGTGCTGAGGAGATAGAGGGCGGACATTGACAGAATCTGGTGCAATAATTGACCTTTAAATCTCCTCCAGCCCTGAAATGTTGTGGGTACACAGTTGCGCGACATAGGTGGATTTAGGGCCTTGGTATGATCTGCAGAACAAAAGGATTACATCTTCCACAATCAATGACAAGCCTCTGGCCCTTTCCCCAGATACCAGATCTCTAGACTGTTCCCAGAGGCTGATACCAGAGTTCATCTCTCACTACTCAGGATGGCCAATTCGACCACTGGCCAGAGGAGAAGGTGCTATTCTTACAGATTCCATCCTACCTTCCGTTCCCGATGAGTCAGGGACACTGACCCACCCTCCCCACCCTAGCTTCCAAAGTTTTTCATAGTCTGGTTCTTATTTTCTTTTGTTTTCCAATAGAAATCCTCACTGCTGTCAGGCTTTCTCCCATCCCATCTCTGCACGGGCCATTCCTATAGATTCTCCTAGAGTGTCTTTCATCTAACTCATCTTTTAGAACTCAGAGCCCAACCCAAATTTCACCTCCTCCTAGAAGAGCTTCGTGATCACCTTAAGGTTAGAAATATCCCTCTTTTCTGAGTATCTACTGCCTGTGACATCCATCTAACCCTATCACACAAGACTGGCATCTCTCAGAGACATACCTAGCCTCCCTCAAATGGAGGACATTCTTCTTTCCACCACTTGGCTACTTACCTTCCAGTGCCCAGTAAGTGTTCTAGATCTAGGAAATGCTGACATAGAGAATGAGTCAATTAATTCCATTTAGTGAGTATTTATTGAGCACCTGAGCACACAGACACCGTGCAAGGAGCAACGGGGAGACTCAAAGATCAGTGACATGCCATTGTGGCAAGTATGCAGGACCTTAGAGTCCAAGTTGTCCTAAGGTAATAGAAAGCCCGAATCTGTAAAGGTGGCCCTTGGCAATCACCACCAGTCCAGATCCTTCCTTCACAAATGGGGAGTCACAGATGAGAGGTGACTTGCCCAAGGCCACATAGTTAATGAGTGGTTTGACATGTAGGTATTCACTATAGAAGGCTCTGCACTTTCTTATCATTCATGCCAGTTCAGAGATCATCTTTTTTTCCCTCTCTTTGTCTTTTTTTTTCCATTTTGAAGCAAAGCGAGATTTGATGGCTTTTCTCTCGGAAAAGAAGGGGCAAAGAATAAAAATATCAGTTACATAATAGTCTTTTGCCTTTAGTCATGCAGCCCTGCCGGAGAGCCGTTGGAACAGAAAGATGATTAAGTTAAACACTGCATATTTATTCCCCTGCGGTCACCCTAATTGGTTCTGCCACTGTAATTGATTTGACAGGTTATTTTTACTCAGAACGAGCTGAGTTCCTCTGCTGGCTTGAGGATTTGCTATTGTTCCCAAAGTCCAAGGTGGCAATTGTCCAGATGCCCCGATATGCGCTGGTTTCCAGTTGAGAATGAGGTTGGGGGGGCGGTGTGGAGCCCCCAGCCTAACCTGGGGGAGAACTGGACTTACAGTTTGCAAGTGGGATTGTGTTTAGGGCATGACCAGAGAAGAAGTTAGAGCGATGCAACGTAATGCTTCAAGGAATCAAATTGGGAAGGAGCTGGAAAAAAAAAAAAATGACATGAGACTATGCTAAGGACTTTATCTGGAGGGCAGAGGGAGTCTGGCTGACAGCAAAGGGGTGGGGAAGCACTTCTTGCCTACGGGGCCTTCTGTAATTTCTATTCCAAGAAGCCACCTCTTCCCACTCCTGCAAGTGGCTCCCCAAGGCACAGAGTACACACAGCCAGCATCGTCTGGTAGCCTGAAGCACTGGCCACCTACACAGTCCTCTTCGTCTTTATCTGCAGCCCAGTGCCATTCCTGGGGTGTCAGCAAATGCTCGGAACTCCAAGGGAGGTCCCAAATGGCAAGAGGGGACCCTGCGGGAGCTGGCCCCCTCTGAAGACGCAGGCCATGAGTTGGGGCCATTGGAGGCACCGTGGGTGACTTCGGATATCATCTAAGCTTTGAAGCTCAGAGTCCTAATCATCCATCCACACAGGGTACCCTGGTCTGTCCCATCACGTTGCTAGGTTGTGACAAGTATAATCACAAGTAATAATTACTAAGCATGTACACTAGGCCGGGTCCTGGACTAAGTGCTGCCCATGCACGATCACATGTCATCTTCACAAGGTGATGGAGAAGGTGCTATTATTACTATTCTTCATCCTTACAGGTAGGGAAACCTGGGTTCAGAGACGTTAAACAATGCTTCGGTGGGTGGCCGGCTCGTAAGCAGTGGAATCTGGGCAGGCCGGCCCCAGCCCTTGGCTTTTAACGCTATAAATACTCCATTCAATATTCTGTGCCAGAAAAAAATAATAATTTGCAATTATTGATTTAACAACTCCTGGGGAGCATATTCATGTGAGAACGTGACCGTATCCAGAGTCGCGTGATACTGTGGAAAGAACACGGAGGAAACTCGGTCCCACCACTTCCTAGTCTCCTAACTTCTGGACTGTCCCTCCTTCCCACCTGTAGGATGGGAGTAACAATGTCCATCTCACATGGTTATCCTCGGGGGCGTGCAAGGCAGCCCCTGGAAGGCGCTTCCTACAGGCTTCTGTATACAGTCAGCGCCCAATAAACAGCAGCTCCTTTGCTCCCTTTCAGTGGAACCAATAGAACATCACTCCCCCCAACTCTCCTGGAGTGGGGAATCTCCTCTGTGCATTTAGCTTCAAACAAGGGCCCAGGGGGGTTGTGGGGGGAGAGATGGCAAGAGCCCAGGAGCCCCCCACTCAGCAGCAGCGAGGTGCCCCGAGCCAGGCCCTCCCGCCCCCCCGCCCCCCCGGCCTGCACAGCCAAGGAAGTGAGGTCACAGCCTCTGACAGCAGCTCGGAAGTCAGGAGAGGCCTGCCAGCCCCTGCTGGGCCCGGGCCTTCCCGGAGCAGTTGTTTCATGCTCCGGCTGGAACAGGCAGGAATGTTCAGCGCACAGCAGTGGGGCGAGTGTGAGCTCCGGGGGCTGAGGCCACATCTTGCCAGAGCAGTATTTTTCCCCCGTCAGCTTCCATCCTGGAGCAAAGGCCTTCCCGGGAGTGGGAGGCATCTTTTGAGCTGGGAACAAGGCTAGCACCGCCTGGGAAGCGGCCCCTCCTGTGGTCTGGGGGGAAGAGGAGACACACCTGGGATGCACCAGGCACTCCTGCCCCCATGGACCCATTTTATGGCTCCAGCTGGAGTCAGCGTGCAGACAGAAGTCACCTTTACCTTTTTTTTTTTAAGATTTTATTTATTTATTCATGAGAGACACACAGAGAGAGAGAGAGAGGCAGAGACACAGGCAGAGGGAGAAGCAGGCTCCATGCAGGGAGCCCGACGTGGGGCTCGATCCTGAGACCCTGGGGTCACGCTCTGGGCCTAAGGCAGATGCTCCACTGCTGAGCCACTCAGGCGTCCCATACCTTTTTATCTTTTTTCTTCCCCCAGTCCTTGTTAGACTACCGTCTCTCTTCCCACTTGTCAATGAAATCTCAGGCAGGTCTTGTGGCTTTTCTGGGCCCTTTCCAGGCTTCAAGACAGGCTCACTTCAATACATAGGAAATCTAGTCTAGTTTAATATTGACATTTTCAGCTCTGATGTAGTGACAGCCTCCCCCTCCTATAGCTCAGGCCTGCTGCAGGCTTGACAGGAGAAGCCAGGGCCACGGCTTGGCTTTCTTCACTCTGACTGCCACCGTGCCAGTTGCTGCTTTGGCCAGCTGCAGGCCAGACACGGGGTGGAGAAGAGGTGAGGGGCAAGAAAGATCCCCCATGACCGGTGTGTTGCTCTAGTGTCACACCATCATCTTTTGCAGTTCCCTGCGGTGGGCGCTGCTGCCTCTCTTTCCCCTCGGCTTCTTAGGACCCCTCTCCCCCAGCCCTCTGCTTTCTGCTTCCTGGTGTCAACTGCAGGGATATGTGAGAGGAGTTGACCCAATCGGGCTGCCCCTGACCCAATCACAGTATGATGCTCACTCCCAGGGCAGCTCCTGTCTCCCCACTCCAGCCTGTTCAACAGCTTCCCACCATCAGATTATGCAGCCATGTCCCTGTGTCCCCCAAATTCTGGGGTCCCATAACAATCTCTCCATGTCCTCTCTCTCTCTCTCTCTCTCTTTTTAAAAAATTTTATTTATTTATTCATGAGAGACACAGAGAGAGGCAGAGACACAGGCAGAGGGAGAAGCAGGCTCCCTGCGGGGAGTCCGATGTGGGACTTGATTCCAGGACCCAAGGATCATAGCCTGAGCCAAAGGGAGATGCTCAACCACTGAGCCACACAGGTGTCCTTCCACGTCCTCTCTGGAAGAGCCTCCTCCCTTCTTCTGTATGTCCCGGGAACATATGACACACTTTTAACTCTCTTCAAAGAATTTCTCACAACTGTTCGCTTTCAATTCCACTCTTTGTTACCATGGAGGTGCTGGCGGAATGTTCCATGATCTCTTAGCTTGTCCCACACAGATGGCCCAAGCCCTTGCTTTATGATGTGGGTGTTCTTGGCATCTACTGCATTGTTTCAGGTCTTCGGGGTGTCAGCTGAGATAAAGACTGCAAGCGCCCCATCGTAGCATCTTGTTAGGAGAGTTCCCTGATGCAGTAACCATGTAGAATCAGGCAGTTCCTTGATGCAGAATCATGATGGGGGGACTTCTGGGGCTTGGGGAAAGTATGCCAGCCACTATGCTAGGCAGCTTGGACACATTATTGTCCAGCAATTCCCATCTTACAAAAGGAGGAACTGAAACCCAGAGGTGAAGTGACCATTCCCAAAGTCACAGAGCTTGTCTGTAGTGGAATTTGCACATGGACCACCCGACCGCATCCAGCCTTTTCCCGCCACACAAGAGCTGTTGCCATCCCCTGTGCCCTGTCCTGACTCCTCTTCTCCAGCCACGATGTCTCTCTCTCTCTCTCTCTGTTCACTAAGCTCCTCTTGTGCTTTCTCACTATTCCCTTTATACTCTTGAAATGACTCTGTCCCATCTGTGTTTCTAAGGTCCAGTTAAAAGCCTATGTTCTCGGGGCGCCAAATGGGTGGCCAGGATGGTTAAGCGTCTGCCTTCGGCTCAGGTCATGATCTCATGGTCCTGGGATGGAGCCCCACGTTGGGCTCCCAGCTCAGTTGGGAACCTGCTTCTCCCTCTGCCTCTGCCCTTCCCCCTGCTCGTGCTCTCTCTGTCTCTCTCTCAAATGAATCCATAAAAAATCTTTAACATAATAAAAGTAAAAAAGAAAAGCCTACCTTTTCCATGAAGCTGTTCCAGGTGGTTGGTTTCTCCCACTCTGCAGAAGAAACACTTGTGAATGTAGTACTTATCCTGAACTTGGTCCTGTTCCTTCCCATATGTGTCTTTCTGTTTTGTAAGTTGTTAGTGTATCGCTTGCACTAAGTACACAAATCTTTCTATTTCTTCATGATAAGTGTACTCTTGAATCCCCATCCCTCCACCCACCTCCCTGCTGGTCATCATCAGCTTGTTCTCTAGAGTTAAGAGTCTGTTTCTTGATTTGTCTCTCTCTCTCTCCCTTTTAAAAAACAAATTTTGCTCTTTTATTTTGTTTCTTAAATTCCACATTTGAGAGACATCATATGGTATCTGTCTTTCTCTGACATATTTCACTTAACATAATAATACTCTTGCTCCAACCACATCAATGCAAACGGCAAGATTCTATTCTTTTTAATGGCTGAGTGATAGTCCATTATTTATTTGTATTTATATATAAATATATAAAAATATATATTTATAAATTTATAAATATTATATATAAGCATATAATATTTATATATTTTAATATATTTATGTATAAATATAATGCTATAATAAACATAAGGGTGCATTTGTATCCCTTTGAATTATTGTTTTTTGTTTGTTTGTTTGTTTTTGGTAAATACCCAGTAATGTGATTACTGAATCATAGGGTAGTTCCATTTTTAATTTTTGGGGAACCTCCATACTGTTTTCCGTTATGTGTGCAAATCTTAAGCATATGTAGCTTGATGAATTTTACAAGTGAGTATGCCTGTGCAACTACCCCTTGGATCAAATACGGAACATTTCTAGGACTCTAGAAAGCTCCTTCATGCCCCTTCACTGTCAATACCTCTGCAAAGTACCACTTGCCTGACCTCTGTCACATAGGTTAGTTTTGCTGGCTTTTGACCTTTGTATGAATGATCTATAGTACATCTTGTTTTGTATCTGTCTTAATTCACCTATAGGATTCACCTACAAGATTATCGTGTATAGCATAGTTCATTCTTTGCTGTTGTGTAATACTGCGTGACTCTACTATCATTTATCCGTTCTACTGATGATGGGCATTCAGGTTATTTCCAGTTTGAGGGTATCATGACTATATAAGCGTTCTTGCACATGTCTTTTGATGGACTTAGTCACTCATTTCATTGAGCATATAACCAGGTATAGAATTTAGGAGGGATGTTTACACACATTCAGTAGGTGATGCTGTCAAACAATTTTCCAAGGTGGCTGCACCAATGTACATTCCAACCACCAATGTATGGGAGCTCTGGTTGATCCACATTCTTGGTAATACTTGGTATCGTCAGTGTTTAAAATTTTAGCCATCCTGACCAGTGTGTGGCTATATAGCGTTGCTTTAATTCACATTTTCCTTTTTTTTTTTTTTTTTTAATGATAGTTACAGAGAGAGAGAGAGAGGGAGGCAGAGACACAGGCAGAGGGAGAAGCAGGCTCCATGCACCGGGAGCCAGACGTGGGATTCGATCCCGGGTCTCCAGGATCGCGCCCTGGACCAAAGGCAGGCGCCAAACCGCTGCGCCACCCAGGGATCCCAATTCACATTTTTCTGATGGCGAATAATGTTGAACTTTTTAAAATGCTTTGTGGCCTCTGATTATTCTCTTTTATATAGGGTCTGTTCAAGTCCAATTTTTAAAAAATTGAATCATCTTTTATTATGACCTTGTAGGAGTTTCTCATATATTGTAGATAAGAGCCTTTCCTACTCTCCACATTGCTTTTAAAGATCTCTTCATTATCTCTTTTTACAAAGTTCTTTTTTTTTCTTGTTTAAAGATTTTATTTATTTATTTGAGAGAGAGAGTGACCGAAATAGCTGGAGGAGAGGGAGAAACAGGGCTGGATCCCAGGATCTGGGGATCATGACCTGAGCCAAAGGCAGATGACTAACCGACTGAGCCACCCTGGCATCCCTGGTTCTTAGTTTTAATGAAGTCCAATTGATCAATTTTTTCAATGTTATCAATTTTTTATGGTTAGTTCTTTTTGTATTTTGTTTAAGAAACTTTGCTTTTGTCATGAGGACATTCTCCTATGTTTTTCTCCCGAAGCTTCATTATTCTCCATGCACATTTTCATACTCTCACTACATGTAATGTATCACTGAGCACATACAATATCATTTTGTATCTTTTTAGATTTTATACCAATAATATATCATAATATACTAATGTCATTATGTATTCTGCTACTTGCTTTTTGAACTCAATGGTATATTTATGAGACGAATCTTGATTGATATGTGTAGCTCTCATTCATTCAGTTTCACTGGAGCAAAGTCAATTACGCTTATACATATAACACCATCTGTTTACCCTTTCTCTTGTTGATGGACATTGAGGTTGTTTCCAGTGTTCATCATCACAAATGGTGCTTCATGAATATGCATGCAGGTGCCTCCTGTGTGCACACCTCACAGACGAGGCTGTGATGCTAGAGCCATAGAAGTTCAGGTCATGGCCCCAGGGTCATGGGATTGAGCCCCACGTTGGGCTCCCTGCTCAGCGGGGACTCTGCTTCTCTGTCTCCCTCTGCCTGCCACTCCTCCTGCTTGTGCTCTCCATCTCTCTCTCTCTGTCAAATAAATAAAATCTTAAAAGGAAAAAGAAGCAGCACAGTATGCAGAGGAGGTGCCCCAAGGCTGTTGAGGGGCAGGACTGGGGAGAGAGACAGATGGGTGGATGGGACGGGAATGTTGACTGGTCCTGGCTCTGAGCCCCCACCTGTTTCAGCCAGAGCACATCTGCTTCCATGCATTATGACATGGGGTTCTGCTTAACTCTGCACTTGAAAATTGGATTCTGCTTTTTAAAAAAAGTGTAAGAACAAGTAATTGAACAAGTATGAGCTGGGCATTGTTCACAAGGGTTCCAGTTATGAACAGACTATGTCAACTGGGAGGAGGTGAGGGACCCCTCCCCCCAGCCGATACCCCCATGCCCTGCCCAAGCCTGTCTGCTCCTGGCCCTGCTCTGTGTGCTTCATTCACTCTTGATGCACTGGTACCTTCTTCTGCTCTCCACCTAGCCTCCTTATTTCTATATTCTCAGTGTCCAGCTCAAGAAGCATCTGTTGGTTGATTGACTGATGAATAACCTTTTGAATAACTTGGCACCATTCTGCAGTTCACAGACCCCTTTCCTATCTGTCTTTCCCCTCAAACCAGGCCTGGCAGAGAGCTCTGAGGATTACCCAGCAAGGCACGACTATCCCCACTTCACAGAGGAGAATATAGAGGCTCAGGAAGGTGAAGAGACTTGAGGTCACCTGACCTGTGTGCAGCAACCTTGGGACCTGGACACAGGCCTTCACCTCCCGGCATGGTGCCCATTGCACAGGTGTGTGGGGCCTGAAAACCCAGCCGTAAGCCAGACATTAATTAATAACTAACCTGCGCATTGCCCTCTGCAGTTTACAAGATACTTTCCCTTACATGGTCTCTCAATCTCCTCCACCATCCCATGGGGCAGTTGCTGGTTTGTTTGTTTGTTTTAAGATTTTATTTATTTGTGAGAGGGAGGAGGGGCAGAGGGAGAGGGAGAAGCAGACTCCCCACTGAGGGCAGAGCCCAATGCGGGGCTCAATCCCATGACTCTTGAGATTGTGACCTGAGCTGAAAACAAGAGTTAGATGCTCAACCAATTGCACCATGCAGAAGCCCCCAGATGCACAGGCACAGAGGGTGGAGGTGTCCTTACCAGAGGCCACACAACTATGGGGTGACTCAATATCCAACTCCCAGGGTTCCTGTCTGCCATCCTCTCCTCCTCCCCCCTCCTTTACTTCCCATGGCAGGACCCAGAGGTGTCTGGGGGCAGGTGGGCTCTTCAGGAGCCCTCCAAGTCTGCCAGCAGCCTGAGGGCTGGGCCCTCCCAGGCAGGCCCAGGAAACAGGGTTGGCTCTGCGGTGCCTAGCAGTCCCTCCCATGAGGCCTGGGGTTGTTTTTCTTATCTAAATAAACTCTGCACAAACATGGCCACATTACTCATGAGTAAGCTATTTGCCATAGCATAGCCCAGAGATGGGGAAATTAGTTCACACTGGAGCTGTGTCCTAACCTGGTAAAATGAATGGGGATGTGAGAAATCCCAAACTGATTTTTCTCGGCACTCTGTCTCAGGTCTGGGGGGAGCACTTTGCCCCTGGGCAGTAGGTCTTCTTGGAGCACAGAAAGAACCCATGTGCACCTGGGGAAGAGGGAGAGTGAGCTCTAAGCACTGGGACTCTCTCTTCTGTGGCCCCTATCTTTCCCCACTGGCCCTTCAGAGGAAAGAGGAAGACACGCCCATGGAGGAGCAGAGCTCTGCCTTTGTTTCCAGCCTTTTGGCAAAACCAGTGCTGGAATCAACCCCTGATGCTTTTCCCCACATTAACCTAGATTTGTTTGACTTCTGGAGTTTGACCCTTCATAGGAAGGCCCTGGGGTCAGGAGAAGGATTTAAGGAGCAGTTACCTAAAAAAAAAAAAAAAAAAAAAAAGCCATGCATCACTCAGCTCTCTGCTCCCTGGCTGGCAGAGTGTGCTCATTACCACTGTGAAGGAGGCAGGTAGTCAGGTGTGTGGGACGAGAGATGACGCTAAGGCCGTTTATGTTGGCCCACCACCACTCAGCTTCCCAAAGGCTTTCACGTCTATTCCTCAGGTGTGTTTATTACCTCATTTTATAGGTGAGTGTGCGACTCTCAGAGAAGCTGTGTGATGCACTTGTCAATCATAAACCACAAAAAGTGACCGTTTGCTGTTTGGGAAGGACTGTTGAATGTAGGATCTCAGTGGAACTCCCGGCAGAGCTGGGCAAGGAAGCTTAGTGCCTGACTCCTGGATCAGGAGATGCTGGGTTTAGCAGAATGTTCCTCGGAAGCCACCTCTGGTCCCTGGAC
Organism: Canis aureus; assembly: GCF_053574225.1. Lineage (NCBI taxonomy): Eukaryota > Metazoa > Chordata > Mammalia > Carnivora > Canidae > Canis > Canis aureus. The sequence continues at coordinate 36,025,124 of NC_135642.1, forward strand.
ATGATGGTGTTGGTCTCCAGGAACATGGGCATTACATATGGCTTCTGCTCAGGGCTCTGGAACTGTAGTGCCTGGGGAAGTGTGGTCACAGGTTTCTCCTCCTCCTCTTACCTGCTTTAGACTAACAGAATGGGGCTTGGGGAGGCGGTGGTAATTGCACTGTGTGAGCCTCGCCCTGGAGAACTTGTCTGGTCATGTCTGTGCTCCCACAGGGACTGTCACTAGGACGGGGCTGGGATAAGACCCCGGGATGCCCTGGAGAGAACCAGGTTTCTTGTATGAAATTCAAACAAAAACAGTTCTAACTGTTCAGTTCTAACCCTGTAAAAGTGCCACCCAACCATGTGTGCTGAACTCAAAATAGATTCCTTCTAGAGAGTCTGACTGCAAAATCCTGGATGAAGGCGAGAAAGCTGAAATTTTCTCCTTGGGCTGGGGGTAGATTAGGAAAGGAGGGCGGGTGGCTTCACCAGTGGCCAAAGCGCATACTTGCTCTCTGTCCTGGGTCACCTAGTCTGCCAAGGGGCCTCGGATATAGTGGGTGCTCAGCACACATCTTCTAGACTGGATGAGGTGTGACCACTTCCTGGACAAGGACTGTACTGTGTTAGGGTGTGGACAGGGACTGTGGCAGCCCAGCAAAGGTGCACACACACATCCATGTGCGTGGATGGGCTCGCAACCTTAATTTAGTACTAGTTAGAAGAGACAGCAAATTTAAAACCCACTGTTCCCTTTCATAATCAATATCTGTGATTGAAGTTTCCTCACCTGGCCAGGTGTGGACTGAGTTTTCCACAGACGGATCAGCTCCAACCCCTGAACTGAAAGGCTGAATGCTGGGCCAGGAACCCCCAGCTTCACAGAAGAATCGCGGGATTCCACGAAGGAATTATAGGATCTCCTGATGTGGCCCCAATCCATCCATCGTCTGCGGCACATATTCCTACCAAAAAAACCAGGCCTAGTTCCGCTTAAAAAATAACAGCAATGGCCAAAGTACACTTCATGAAGGTGTAAGACACCAAAACCACAGAAAGTGGGATTTGGATTTGAAGGAGAGTGTATAGTTCGTGTGTGTTTCAGGCATTGAGCTAAGGTCACGTGGCCTCACCTGAAAAAAATTAAAGGAGATGTGGGAGAGAATGAGGAAAACACGAATCCATGCCGGCACCCCACCCAGCTAAGCTTCAAGGATGAGGAGCGTTTCTTTGTTGGTGTGAATCTGAATATTGGTTTTTCACACTTATTCATACAGATGCTTATTGAAAAACTACTCTGTGCCAGGCACTGTCCCAGACACTTGGTGACACATCCAGTAATTAAATAGATGAGTTCCCAATCTGTCTATTCAAGTCACAAGGAACAGTGCTCTGATTTTCTTTTTTCTTTTTTTAAAAAGATTTTATTTATTTATTCATAAGAGACCCAGAGAGGCAGAGACATAGGCAGAAGGAGAAGCAGGCTCCCTGCGGAGAACCCGATGCCAGACTTGCTCCCAGAACCCCAGCATCACTAACCAAGCCGAAGGCAGACGCTCAACCACTGAGCCACCCAGAACCCCAGAGCTCTGATTTTCTAGCTCCCAACTTACACTGCACCCTACCCAGGGCAGGGAGCCAGGCTCTTCTCTTGTGGCATTTCTTTTACAAAGCCCCCTGAACAAGTGTGCCCACGATGGATGCTTGGGCAAGAGGCCCGATGTGCTCACAAAAGAAAGTGGAATCATGTGTCTTGACGCTCTGGTGGGCGCTGGGCTTTCTTTCCCCCCACCACCTCATCTCCTAGCATCTCTCCCGGGCCTCCTGGGTGGTCTTGGCAGGTTCAGGCCCCAAAAAGAGGTTGTGATGAAAGCTGACAAGAACCGCAAGGTGTTACCCTCCCACAGTCATTTTGCATCCAGTTAGGGGTTTCCCAAAGACCAGAGGAATGTGTCTATTGTAGCATTAGGAGGTCAGAGCTAGAATAATCTCAAAGGCAAACAGGCTTGGGCTGGAAGAATGACCTATCTGAGGCAGAGTGTAGAGAAGGTTCCCCAGGCGGGAAAGAACTCAGTCGTGCGCTGGCAATATCTGCTGTGGCTCGTGTCTTCTGGGTACCCAAGGCCAGTCCAATCCCTTCATTTCACAGATGAGGACGTTGAAGCTGGAGGTGTGACCAGCCTGCAAATAGGTAGCAGGTCCACAGATAGAGCCAGATACCCAGACCCACTGGCACTCCAGGCAGTCTGTTCTGCCGATTAGCCGGGCTTCAAGCACATCAGAGGAAATGCGACCCCCAATCGCAGCCATCCTCTTCCTCTGTGAGTCAAGTCAGCCTTGATCAACATTTGCATATTATCCTGTATGCTGCTCCTATTTCTTTTGGTCCCTGTAATTTCCTAGTAATTATTTGAGGACAGTAAAATATAGTGCAACTAAAGCTGAATCTGTGCCAGAAACAGCAGGATTGTGGTTCAGGTTGCCTGGATTTTAGCAACTGACACCTCAAACCAATCTTCACGTAAATCCTTGCATGCATACCCTGCAGAAGTGGCTCTCTGACGTCCCCTTAGCCCATTGGCCGAATGAGCACTGGGTTGAGAGCCTGCAATGTAAGTCAGGATGCCACGTTTTAGTTCTGAGATCTTCAGCACATCACTTAATCCTTCTGGGCCTCAGTTTTCCAATTATTAATGAACTCATCCACCAAACATTTATTAGGTACCTTCAATGTGCTCAGGCACATTACTGGGGATGGAAAAACAAGACAAGGTCCTTGATGTTAGGGGTTTAAACTAGTGTGTAGGATCAGTTAAATAAATGAATGGACTCATGGGTTCTAGGTATTAGCATGGAGGTCTGAATAGGGTTGAGTGGGGGCTCACTTCTACCCTGGGAGTCAAGGAAGTAAAGATTTCATGAAAGGCTTGAAGCTAGTCAAGGTTGAGGTCAAGGATGAGGAGGAGGTGTTCATCTAGTGGAAGAGGTGGGATGTAGAGATTGAAGGAATGGAAAGGGTCTGGAAGGCAAGAAGGAGTGACCTGAGCAAAAGCACAGTTGCATGGAAGAATCAGGAATATTTGTGATTCCTGGAGAGAAGATGTGATGTGGGGCGCAGCAAGAGCCTGCCAGGTCACATCCCTCCATATAAAGGACTATGAACTCTATTGTCTAGACCTGTGTTCTCCAACAGGACAGCCACTTGCCACATGCGGCTACTGGGCACTGAAATGTGGCCAGTCCTAATTGAGGTGGAAGGACATAGCAGATTTTGTAGACTTTGTATGAAAGAGAATGTAAAACAGAGATTTTTTTCTATTGATTATATGCTGAAATGATAATCTACTGGATTTGTTAGATGAAATAAAAAACATTATCAAACATAACATGATCTGTTTCTTTTCCCCTTTTTTTGAACACAGCCCTGGGACAATGTAAAATTACTCGTCACTCTCACATATCTCAGTGGATAGTCCTGTCACAAACAATAGAAAGTCACTAGAAGCATCTTTTAGAAGCAGGGAGGTACAGGTTAGAAACGCTCACTCTGGCAGCAAGTGGAAAATGGAGACAATGAGAAAATTATTTTAATGATTGGCAGTGAGCGATGAGAAGTGCCTGAATTAAGATGGAGGCCGGGTGATAGGGAGGCTGACTCTACAGGGTCTGGTGACAGACTGCATGTGGGGTTGAGAGAAGGCAGGGGTCTCTAGGTTGCTGGTGGGCAGCTATGGACACTGGTGATGCCCCTGGAGGACGGAGGACCCAGAAAGAGGTTTATGGAGGTGCTGAGGAGTTCATGGACTTGAGATGACTGTGGGTCTCTAATGTCCAGGTGACAGTTTGAGATGGTGTTACTTAGGTTTGGGAGTTAGTGCCTTAAGGCTAGGTAAGACTCCATGGGGAATAAGATGACCCAGGGAGAGGAGGTAAAAGGAAAGAGGCAAGCAGCTGGCTCTGGGGAACCCAAACACTTATGGGAGAGCAGGGGAAGAGGTCTGAAAAATGCATCTTTATGCTGCCTGTCAACAATGACCTTTGCAGGCAGCTTTTTGCTCTCCGATGAGAGGTCTTTCATTCAGCAGAGACCCTCCTTCGTTTGTTGATTTCAGAAGAAAAGAAAAAAAAGTCACAGCTAAAGAAAAGCTTGGTCCCCTTGAATGGAGCTACTGGAATTGCGGGAGACAGTAAGAAAGGAGTCTGTTCAGGTGGTGATCTCACTTCTTAAAGCTGGTGGTGGTGGTGGGGGACGTCTGGGTGGCTCAGCGGTTGAGCATCTGCCTTCAGCTCAGGGCGTGATCCCAGAATCTGGGATCGAGTCCCATGTCGGGCTCCCTGCATGGAGCCTGCTTCTCCCTCTGCCTGTGTCTCTGCCTCTCTCTCTCTGTGTCTCTCATGAATAAATAAATAAATATTTTAAAAAATAAATAAAAATAATGCTGGTGGGACAAGGCTAAGCCAGTACAGTAGCTTTTCAGGGGCCCTTTGGTAATAGCATCAAAGGTAGCAATTCTCTTTCTAGGGATTTATTCTAAGAAAATTATCAGAGATGGACACGAGACACATGCCCCAACATGTTTAAAGCAGCACTTTCCTTAATACCAAATAAAATTGGGAGAAACCGAGATGCCCAATCATGGGAAACTGGTGTAATAAATTATGATAGATCCATGTGACAGAATGTCCACAGTCACTTAAAAGAATGTCTCCATGTGTATCTATTGACATAGAACGATGTTCACAATATAGTCAATGAAAAAGCAGGTGACATTGAAGAAAGTAGTACGGTTGTTTCTAGTTAGTGGTTGTGGTTTGTCTTCATCATGGTTAAGGCCAAGGTCTAGCAGGGTGCCTGGATTGTCTGAGTGAGGCCACTCACGCACATCCCCTGGCCGTGCCTCAGTGTCCCCTTCTGGAAAGGGAATGATAATCACACCAACTACAGGCAGTCGTAAAACCTATATGAGTTCACGTCATCCATGTAAAGTATTTAGAACAGGGCTTAGCACTTGCAAGGCCTCAGTCTGTGTTAGCCTTTACTGATATCTTTAAAAACACCTTTATTGAGATAAAATTCTCATATCCTACACTCACCCATTGCAAAATGAACCATTCATGGGTGTTTAGTATATTCAAAGAGTTGTGCAAACGTCACCTCAGTTGGTTTCTTTCGTCACCCTAGAAGGAAACTCTGCACCCTTCCCCGTCCCCTGGCCACTGGCAACCAGTAATCTACTTTCTCTCTCTGCGGATCTATTCTGGGCATTTCATCGAAAGGGTTTCATACAACATGTGGTCTTTTGTAACTCGTTCTTTCATTTAGAAATTTCATGTTTTCAAACTCACCCATGCCCTAGCATGGATTTCATATTGCTTTCTTATTGCAGACAACCTTCACCTTATTATCAAGTTTGGAAAAAAGCAAACAACCAAACTCGTCGATCCCTCCTTTCCATTAAGTTGAATCTCCTGGAAGAAGGACAGCTTTTCCTTGTTTCTTTAACTTCTATTTCATTCCTTCAAAGTCTGAGCCAACCACAGGATGTTTGTTTTCAAATGCTGAGTCGTACATAAGGTGCAGAGTGTTCCAGGTGTGTGTTTTGAGAGGTAAGGACTCTCCTTCTACATTCCCAGGGCCTGCCTACAAAGAAATACTGAGCTCCCCCACCCCCACCGCCCCGAGCATGTGCAACTGTCTCAGACCTGACAGTCCAAAGACCCACCGCCTGGTTCTCTTCCACTTTCCAGAACTTAACAGCCCTTGCACTGGAGACACCCGACTCTGCTTTCATCCTACACGTAGTTTTCTTTCTCTCTTTTAAATCTTTTTTAAAATGAAGGTATAACTTTAATGTGGTATATTCTATTCATTTTTAATATAAAAGTAGCATGCCAATATAGTAAAAATAATTTGAAGGCATACAATCTCACTGTTTTTACAGAGCTATGTTTCCATTTCAGCACACCACTCTTTGGTGGCTGTCCGTAGGGGTGTGTGTGTGTGTGTGTGTGTGTGTGTGTGTGCTTTTTAAAAATAAATGCAATTATAATAAACCAACAATTTTCCAACTACTAGTTTTTAGATTCATATTGTAAACTGAACCCTGGACTGAGGGAGATTCTGGGCTGAAGCCAAGGCTGTGTTTGTGACTGTTACTATCCCAGAAAATGGGAGAGGGAAAACACAGCGACAAATGTGCTCTCCGATATGAGTTATCATGATCATTGGGCTGGAAAGTTCTGGAAGCCAAAGGCTCTGTCTTATGAGCAAACTAGTATATTGACTATCATGCGGTCAATTGAGCACTGTGCCCCGTTCCTATATGCTGCCCCCAGGATGTTTTCCTATATATATATTTTTTTATTGCAGTAAAATGTACATAACTAAAATGTACTGTTTTAGCCATTTTTAAGTGTAGAGCTTTGTGGCATTAAGCAGATTCCCATTACTGTACAGCTATCACCATCATCCACCTCGAGAACTTTTTCATCCTCCCCATCTGAAACTCTGTACCCATTTAACCACTAGCTCCCCATTCTTCCTTCCCCCTGGGCCCCTGGCAAGCACCATTCTACTTTTTGTCTCTATGAATTGGACTATTTTAGGTATTCTGTATAAATAGAAGGAGGGATTAGCTGCCCCATGAGTGCCTGGATTAGTTTGGGATTAGCTTATTTCGCTTAGTATAATCTCTTTATGATTCATCCACACTGTGGCTTGAGATAGGCTGCCTTTCGTTGTTAAGGTTGAAGAGTATTCCGTTGTGCGTATACGTACCACATTTTGTTTGTCCGTTCCTCCATAGTAGATACTAGAGTTGCTTCCGCCTTTTGGCTAGCATCGATAATGCTGCTGCAGGCATGGGTGTACAGATATCTCTTTGGGTTCTTGCTTTTGCTTCTTTTGAGTATCAACCTAGTGGAATTGCTTGATCAAATGGTAATTCTTTGTTTAGTTGGAACCACCATACCGTTTACCAGAGTGCCCACATCATGTTACATTCCCATCAGCAGTGCACAAGCCTTCCAGTTTCTCCACATCTTCTCCAACGCTTGTTATTTGTGTGTGTGTGTGTGTGTGTGTTTTAATAATACCCATACCAATGAGCGTGAAGTGGTTAAATGTGTATCTTTGGTTTAAGACATCTTTCAAAATGTACACAGTTTGTGTATATGTAATTTTTTACGTAAGTAGCATTATGCTACTTATCTCATCCTCTGTGTTACTATTTGCACTTGGAACTGTTTTTAAGATCCATCCGTTTACATTGTGTACACAGAACCCATTGCTTCTAGCTTTTGCGTGGTGCCCCGTGGTAAGCATCAACCATGTCACATATACTAGGAGCATATGTGTGTTTGTGGCAAGCTCTCAACATGGGTTATTTGATTCCTTACAGCAATCCTGACAGGTAGGTGTATTATTTACATTTTATGGAGGAGGAAACTGATATACAGAGGGTTAAAGGACTTGCCCAAAGTCACAGAGCTGGAAGTGGTAGGGCTAGAAATTTAACCCAGCTCTGTCTGGTGCCATGGGTGGGCTCCCACGTGTAAGGTGCACACAGAGCCACAGACCGAGGCGCTCTCTCAGGTCAGGCACTCCGAGGAGAGTTCTAGTCCTGCCTAGATTCCGACATGTCCACACTGCCAATTGCCTTCCTTTACCGGATGTCACTTCACATCTCTGTGAAATGAAGACGGAACAATTTTAAAGCTCTTTCTAGATTTGCCACTCGTTGATTAAACACCCTTTAGCTAATGGAAAAAAATAATCAGAATTGAAGTCATGTGTTTGTTTCTTTCCAGTGTTCTACCTGGGAGCCACTCCAAATACTCGAGAACCCTTTGGCAAGTCCATTTGCGAGGCTATTCCTGATAGGACTAACTATTCCCAGGGAAACGGAGTCGCTGCCTCCAGCCCCATCCCACCTCTCGTGAACTTTGCACTCACGGTGATGAAAAATTAACTGGGCTAATGTCCTTCCAAGGACAACCTCTGCAAAAGCTGGCCTGGCTGGGGCCCAGGAGACCAGGCGCCAGAACAGAGTTCCTATCCATCCGGAGACGCCCACCCATTCACCACCCAAAGTCAAAGGAGTACGCAGGGTCCTCTTGGCACTGAGAGGATCCTGTCCTCAGCCCTCCTGGTTGGTTGAAACTGGGACTTAGTCCCTCAATTCTTCTGTGGAGAGACTAAGCCCAGAGGAGAAAGGACTAGTCCAGAAACGGCATTTGCTGGACTCACGTGGGTCCAGCCCTGTTTTTCTGCATGCACAGCTGTCCCTGTCACACGGATGACGGCATGCGAAGGAAGTGCAAGAAAGCACGGTTCAGCCACGCTAACTAGCTGCTGACTAGTTATTTCCTCCCCTCGGGAAAATGGGAGGGCCGAAAGAGGAGCTCTTCCCATGCCATGATTTTAGAGGGTGAGGTATACACCAGGCCCTTCCACTACACTTAACTCTCGGATCTCTTTGGCTCCTTACCTCCGTGGTATAGATCATCTACCTCCCCCAGATGTGGCTCTGCCTCTGCAAAGTGGCACACGTGCATCGTAGGAGAGCACTTTCAACGCTCTTTCTAGATTCACCACTCTGCACCGTAACAGCTGTTTGGTCCGTTCTTACAGCAGGGAGGAGATGCTCAACGAGGTGGAGGGAGGAAGGGAGCCAGGATGGAAAGTCAGGTCAAGTCACTGATGGAGCCTGAGGTCCCCTTACTTATAGGACTGCCTCTCAGCAGCCCCACCTGCATGGTTTAATGCTCAGGTTAAAATTCATGTTTTACTAGGGGGTGAGGACTGCAGGGGCCCTTTCTCCCGGGCATACGCCTCCCATGCCTTGGTGCTTCTCTAGGCTGTGAGCTCCCTGAGGACAGGGGCCTTCACCTTCCTTTCCAGCCTTCCCAGAAATGACGGGGCGGGCTGCAACACAGAGACATCCCACAGATGCGTGTCTAACAGAACCACTCTCCATGGCAGCAGAGGTGGCCCGGGGTGTCGTTCTAACCCTTCACAGTGCTCGACTGTTTGCAAAGCTTTTCACAGGAGGTTCCCACATCTACCGCATGAGGTGGAGAGGAAAGCTATTTCTAGCCTTATTTGATAGGCGAGCAAACATTCCTTGTCCTGCCACAATAGTGCACCTGCATAAAGAACTTTTGTTTTGCAGAGAACTCTATCAGTGATGTCACCATTGCATCTAGCCCAATGCACAGGCAAGAATGTGGACTTCAGCTTCCCGGAGCACTGGGTTCAAATTCCAGCCACCAGCGTGTCCTCCCCACCCCCACCCCGGCAACCGGACTTGGAATCCTGAGTAAGTATTTCCACGCCTAGGTGCCTCATCTGTAAATGGGGCCATTCTGAGGATTAAATCCCAGGGCAGCTTTTGGGTTACCTGGAATGAAGAAAGCCAGCAATACATGTTGACTGCTCTTTCCTTTACCTTTTCCATGAAGGCTGGGAAGAAGGGAGTGAAACTTCACACTGGCTGCAGGTTACCCCAGGACTAGCCAGGAAAGGGACAGCCCCACTTGGGGTTCAGGGGTTCTCAGGGCCAGGCGGCAGGGGAGTTAGGAGAGGAGTGTGAAGAGCTCAGTCCCCAGGGGCAGCAGCGGACAGGCCCGGGGTGGGGTGGGGTGGGGTGGAGGCCATTCTCTCTAAGGCAGGGACCCCTGCAGCTACTGGGCTGATTTTGTGGATTGGGCCACACCTCACAGGGCTTTGTAACTCCCCACCCGCTAGCGGATAACGTCTTTCTCACTAGGAGGGTTTCCTGCTGTTAAAAACAAACAAAGGCGGTAGACACCGGGCTAGAGGCCTGGCAGGGGAGGGGCAACAGGATAAACGCCCAGAGGGTCTGGAGTAATTCCTGAAAGCAGCCGCGGGGTTCGTGCGCAGAAGCCCCCCGATTTCTGCTGGTGGGGAGAAAAGCCCCAGGTGCCCCAATGTGCCGGCGTTTCAACTTAGGTTTGCATACATAAAGCTCCCGAGAACTCCCCCTTTGCCCCACTTTTTGCGAGTTCACAGCTATGGAAACAAAGCTCTCTCCCAGTTTGGGGGGGTGTCGAATTTCGGATTTTTTTTGGGGGGGAGAGGAGGTATCATAAGGTTGCAAACACCCAGTAATGTAATCTCCCCCCCTCCCCCAAGATAAATTCTAAAGCGCCCCCCTTCCTTTCTTCCTGAACTCAACAGATGTCTTTGAGGCCCATTTTTCTGCCCGGGGACTTGATGCACAAAGGACCCCTGGCTCCGGCTAGTATTCCAAGGGAGTCTCTGGGGTCCCCACGTCCACACTTGGAAGAGCCCCCACCCCCACCCCGATCCCAGTTCTCTCCTCCGCGCACAGGCTCGGGGGGCTCTCGGCCGGTGGGATCTCACCGATGAGAGAATAAAACATAAAATAATAATAATAAAAAAAGCACCCCACGGCTCGCGGGTCTCCGGCGCCACCAAGGCCCCTGTCGCGGGTCAGCGCGCGCGCATCCCAGAGCGCGCCCCGACTTCCTGGGCCTCCACCTTCCGTGCGCCCTTCCTCGGACGGGGCCGGGGGCGGGGGCGGGGGCCCTAGGGGTGCACCCGCCCGCCGCCGGTGCGGCTCTCCAGCCCGCCGCTGCAGCCGAGCTTCCTGAGTGTGGGTGCCGGGAGCGCAGCGTGGACGCCGCCGCAGGACCCGGCCCTCCCCTCGCGCCGCCCGGTTCCCACGACTTCCTCCCGGCGCCCTGCGCCCTCGAGGCCCGCGCCGCGCGGGGTCCTGCGCGCACCAGCCAGCGCCGCCGCCGGCCCCGGGTAGCCCACGTGGGCGTGCTCCGCGCGGGGCGGGGGCAGGCCGGGCGCCCTCCCGGAGGCTGGGGGTGGGCCGGGCGCCCGGGGGCGGAGGGGGCGGAGGCGGCGGAGGCGGCGGGGCGCGGGGGAGGAGGCGGGGAGCCCCGGCGGCGAGGGGGCGGTGACAGCGCCTGGAAAGGAGGCTGCACGCGGATTTGCATGAAACACAGACTGGGAGCGGGCGGGAGCGGGCGCGGGCGCGGGCGCGGGCGCGGGAGCGGGAGCGGGAGCGCGGCGCACGCCCCGGGCCGGCCCAGCGAGCGAGCGAGCGAGCGAGCCGGGAAGGCGGAGGGAAGCGGGCGGGCGAGGCGGGCGAGGCGGAGGGATCTGCGCATCAAAGCGGGCGAGGCGAGCAAAGTTTGGCTGGGGGTTGGACTTTCCTTCCTGGAGGCGGCACCCAAACAGCTAACCCCGTGCGGAAACCCAAACTTTCTTCTGCCACTCGGAGTCTCGCGGCCGCCGCCTCCGCCCCGCGCCCGGGGCCTTCCCGACCCGGCGCCGCCGCCTCCGCCCGCCTCCCGCCGCCTCCCGCCGCCTCCTTCCCGCCGCGGGAGCCGCTCGGGGGCGCAGGGCCGCGCGCCGAGCCCCGCTGGCTGCAGCGCCGCGGCCCGGCCGGGAGCTCGGGCAAGTGGGCCGGGAGTTGAGGCGAAGTTCGGGCGGCCGAGCTCCCGTCCGCGCCCAGCCCCGCCGGGGGCGCCCCTCGCCGCCCGCGCGCGCTCCCCAGCCATGTCGTCCATCCTGCCCTTCACCCCCCCGATCGTGAAGCGCCTGCTGGGCTGGAAGAAGGGCGAGCAGAACGGGCAGGAGGAGAAGTGGTGCGAGAAGGCGGTCAAGAGTTTGGTCAAGAAGCTCAAGAAGACCGGGCAGTTGGACGAGCTGGAGAAGGCCATCACCACGCAGAACGTCAACACCAAGTGCATCACCATCCCCAGGTGGGGGGCCCCAGCGACCCGGGGGCGCGCCCGCCCGGTGCCCCCAGCGCGGCGGGGCGGGCGGGTGGGGTGGGAGCCAGAGGGCTGGTGCGCGCGCGCGTGTGTGTGCGTGTGTGTGTGTGTGTGTGTGTGTGTGCAAGGGGGGGGCAGCGGGAGCGCGGTCAGGAAGGCGCTGAGCGGCGGGGGGGGGGGACCCCAACAAAACCGCCTCTGGACTTGCACAGATTTCAGAGCCCAGCGCCTCCACGGGGCGCGCTCCCTCCCAGAGCGCACACTCGCCTTGCGCCTCCCGGGGAGGGGGTGTCGCTGGACGCGGCCGCCCCCACCTCGGCGGGGCTGGGGCTGGGGCTGGAAGTTGAGGCCCGCTTTGTTCGGCTCCGCGGGCCGGAGCCCCTCCTCCGCCGCCGCCTCCCCCTCCCGCCCCCGCGGCCCGCGCTCGTGGAGGTGGTGGTGTCTCTCTCCCTTTCTTCCCCTCGGGCCTGTCCCCCCACTTCTCTCCTCCGCAAACAGGAATGCAGTCCGTACAGCTGGGGCTGTGGGTGCGGAGCGGGAGCCTCGTGATTGACAGGTTCCTTCTTGGTTCTCTCTTTGCCTTCGGGATTAGCATTTTTATCGAGTATTTTTAGCCCCGGTTGTGCCCGCCGCCCGCCCCCTCCGCGCACACGCACTTTCGGTGCAGCGCGGTGCTTGCAGAGGAGAGACGGGGGCAGAGGTTAGGGTCCTCCCCCCTCCCCCGACGAGTGTGTGTGTGTGTGTGTGTGTGTGTGCGCGCGCCCTGCTTTCAGCCTGAGATTGCGGCCAATGTAGGAGAGGCAGAGCTGATCAGATAACAAAACGCACCCCAAAGTGGGCCTCGCATCGGCCCTCGCATTCCTGCAGAGCTCTCCTTCTCCAAGCGCTTTGCCATCTGTCTGGACCTCCTTTCTCCTTCGCATCGCGCTAGCTAGGTCAGGCGGGAGCTCACAGATGGCTGATGGAAGGGGTCAGTGACTTCTCTCCACTCCCCAGGGCCTTCTTTTAGTTTCGCTGCCCCTGGCTGGGAATTGGGGTGTGTGTGTGTGTGTCGTGGAGGAGGTGTGTGTGTGTGTGCACTTTAACCTCCTGTCTCTCCCGGTTGGGCCCCCTTTAAAGTCTGATTCTGCACCAAAGGAGTGTGTGTGTGTATGTGTGGATCTGGGTGGGATGTCCTCGGGGTCCCAGGCTGCAGAGTTAGGAGTAGAGGGTCTGCAGGGCCTGAGCCCCACAAAGATGGTCCTCCTTGCTGCTGGGCCAGGAGTGGACTGCATCCTTGGCCACCTGCTCGGGGCAGCTGTACACGCCGTGTGAGGCAGGCACAAAGCAACATCTGTCCACAGGAACCCAGAACAGGCCTCCTCTGGAAATAAATGCCACATATGGTGGGAGTGCTGACTTAAAAAGTAATATATAGTTTTTTTTTTTTTTTTTAACTGGGTGGATCCAGTCAATAAAGGCGAGGGAAGGTTGTGTGTCGTCTGGGAAGTGCGCCCTGGGTGTGTGATCCGGAGCCAGAATTGACTTCAGAGGAGGTGGTGTGATGTGATGGGGTCGTGAGGCTTGGATTCTGGTCCCAGCTCTGGTTCTGAATCCTTCTTTATTCCTTTGGCTGGAGTGCGGGGGTAGGGTGAATGAGCGTCATACATCTCCCGTCTGGGGAGGGATGTGCAAAACGTGCCTTCTTACCTGTCAGGGTGCATTGAGGACAAGTGCTTTGTGCCTTGAAACAGAGGGAAAAAAAGAAAAAGGAAAGAAAAGGCATGAGTTATAAAATGAACAGCTGCATGAAGTGTTTTACAGTTTTCAGAGCACTTTCACATGGTTTTAATGAGATCAGGAAAGCAAGAAACTCCTGCTGACTAGATAAGGCCGTCAGACTTCAGATTTCTCTCCTTTTCTTAAAAGTGGAGAAAACTGAAGGAGGGAGGTAAAAGGTTTGGCCCAGTGGACTTGGGACTCTGACCAGTTGCGCCCCTTTTCCTACTTCGCGCTGCTCTCTACTTCGAAAGTTCCAAATACATTCTTTGCTGAATGCTAGAGCACAGTTAGCTTGGGGTGGGGGCGGCTGTGCATGTTGGTTGGTTGGTTGGTTGGTTGGTTGGTAAGGTTGCTGATGATGTGTCTTTGGGTTGGTGACTGCTTGGGGGAGAGCCCTGGCTTTCCCTCGCCTTGGTAGGGCTTTGCCCTCCAGGTGAGCGTAGCTGTGGCCCTTCTTTCCCTCCTCCAAAGTCCTCCACAGCTTGAGGCATAGGAACACTTTGGACACTTCTAGGAGTTCAAGCAAGCAGGTTCGATCCGGCCTTCTCATGACTCTGTTAGGAGTGGGGCATCTTTTCCACCTGCCTTGGCAGGGGCCTTATATGAAGGTAGATTTTGTTTTTAATCTTTTCTCAGGGAAACCCAGTTGCTTGGGTGGATCCAGACAAAATGGATTTCCATCCCCGGATTTCGTGCCCACGCCTCTGGGTCACCTTGTCTCCCTTGGCAACGGCCGCCACTGTTTTGGTCGTGGGCAGAAAACTAAAGGCCACGTCTTGGGAAGGTGGCTAGCTGGCCTCCACGTCAGTGGTATCAGCGTGTCTGCTCAGCCCCAAAAAGTGTGGTGGTGATGGTCATATTGTCTGCTCTCTCTGCACTACCTTTGTAACCAGGGCTTTGGGAAGTTGACCGAGGGAGATACTTAGCCTAGTTATCCCATGGGGTGTGGGGCGTTGGGTGGTTCAAACTGCCCTGGGGTTTCAGGAGACCTCAGTCTGGGGAGATTTGACAAGCGTGTTTTGGCTACGACGTAATCGTGATCAGCAGCAGCAACCCTTGGCAGTTGCGGCTGCATCCTCGGATCTTCCAGACTGCGTGCTTGCTTGGGTTACGCCGGCTCTAACCTGTCCCGGCAGTCAGGGGAGCTGGAGCGGTACAGGCTTCCCGGTCCCAAGAATGTAAAAGAGACCAGTGCCAAGGAAATGGTAAGAGCTTGATTTAGATACCCCAGCAGAGAGGCTATCAGGATACTCTGAGGTCTGGCGGTCGGGGCAGGACTTAGACAAGTTGTATAACAGCATCTTCCCTGTCACCGGCCTTGAGTATCGGAGTAAAGCAGCAGGCATCCTCCTGCCAGTGAAGAAGGGAGTCCCAGCATTTGCCTCGGAGAGGAAGAGAGGGCTTGTGCCTTCTGTGTCAGCAGTGAGGGGCCAGGCACCCTGCAACATGACGGTTTTGGTGGACACTGATAACTTGTGCTTCCACCGATGGGCTCCATGCCTTGGCCCAGTGGTTGGGAGCTGGAGCAGACCTCATGTCTGGTTCGTTTGGAAGGGAATTGGGGCTTTCTTGTGTCCAAGCACGTTCTCATGTCAACATCCAGAGGAAAATGGGGGAATTGAACCCAACACCAGGTCTGACACCTGCCATTTCCTCTTCCTCAGTAAACCTGGCCTCTTAACACAGCCTCCTCCTGTTAAGTCACCTGGACTTTGCCAAGCTATTCTCACCCTAGGGAGAAAGGAAAAAGACCGTCATCCTTCAGGCTCCTTTCTCAGACGTCTGGGGGCAGACCTCTTACCAGGGCTGCAGGAGTGGCTTCTTTAATACCTTGTTGACCTCACTATCTCCTGTCTACCCGCCTCTCTGACAGGCGCTCAGAACACCATTGTGGTGTAGCCCGTTGGAAGCAAGCCCACCTCTGGCTGCCGGGGAGGTGGTCCATGCTCTCCTTTCTCTGGTTCCATACAGGGCTAGGAAGAGGAGGGGCCCGGACACCACAGTAGCTGACTCTGGGGCTGGCTCGAAGCTCTGGCTGGACCTAGATGCCACTTGATGTTCCCTTGACATTTGGAACCTTGGAACTTGCCGCTTGCATGCAGGAGTCGTATGTTTGGGCCAGTGCGTGTTACAGACACCCCCTTGCTCCCGGATCCTGATCAGATGTCACAGGGTTGGATCTTGTTGATTCATTGATAATCCTTGGTCCCCTCCTAGGTCTGAGTCAATATTCCAGGCAAGGAGAGAGGATGCAGAGGTAAATTTGAGACAGCCCCTGCCTGTGAAGAGCTTCCACTTCAGTAATGGAAACCCTAATAAGGCATTATTTGAGGGTCTAACTGCTACTGCTTTTTTATTCCCACCCAACAGAAGAAAAATGAGTTTTAGTATCGGGTGATTTGAGGGTGGGACTATAATGTGTCTTTTAAATGTTGTGGAAGTCACTGTCAGAAAATAGAATAATGGCAGCCATCTGTTGTCTCCAGAAAAAGCACAGGATTCAAGTCCTGGATCTTGCCATTTTTATATCCGGAGGGACTTAGGAGTTCCCCTTAATGTCTGCACCTGTGAAATCAGGATGCTCTAAGGCCTGTGGAAATGTTTGGTCAACCCGGGAGTTTCACAGAAGAAGGGTTAGGTTTTTAGCTTCCCGTGTTCATCACTCCTCTGTTACTGAATTGCTCACCCATTTGTTAAATATCTGCCACCACGAGCAAGGCAGGGCCTTGGCTCTCAGGGAGCTGCCTGTCTAGAGGGGGAGACAGACTTGGCCAAAGATACAAGAAATGAGCTGCTCCCGAAGGATGTACAAAGTGCCCAGGGACATGGGGACAGACCGTTAATTCTGTGGGAGGAGGTGGGAAGAGGAGGGAGGAGTCAATGTGAGGAGTTATTATCCAAAGGAAGTTTCTGGACTACAAGGTGATCATGTGAGCTTTTGGGTACGTGGTGATACCAATCTACAAGAATGAGGGTGTCTTTTTTTTTAATATTTTATTTATTTATTTATGAGAGAGAGAGAGAGAGAGAGAGAGAGAGGTAGAGACAGAGACACAGGCAGAGGGAGAAGCAGGCTCCATGCAGGGAGCCCAACATGGGACTCGATCCCGGATCTCCAGGATCAGGCCCTGGGCTGAAGGCGGCGCTTAACCACTGAGCCACCAGGGCTGCCCAATGAGGGTGTCTTTATCTTCTGTCTTTGGCTAAACTGAGTACTGTTATAAATAAGTGACATCATAGCATGCTCGGAAGGGCGAGTGACCTGCGTGCAGTGCAGTATTTACTCCGAGTACAGCGTTCTCTCTTTGAAGTAAAAAGTAATTTAGTATAGCAAACCTGAAATTCAGGTTTCCTGGGTGGGAGGAACAGTGACTTTAGGTATATTAGCTCAGAATGTAACAAAGAGTGTCAATACAAACTGGATAACTTTTTGATGTGGATACTTAGAATTTCAGAATTTTGGTGTGACCTAGCCTTTCCGTGTCCCTGGTTAACACTTGCTGAACTGAATCCTGTAAGCCTGAGTTTCTGCGTGAACGGAAGAGCTTTGAATGGTATATTTTTAAAGGTCTTTGCAAGGATGTCAAGTTTTAAAGGACCGTTTTAATCACGGAGAAAAGTCAGCCAATACGGTAGTCATTTAGCTCTGATGAGAAATGCAAGAAGCTGTCGAAATGGAGAGAACGTGGCTCAAGCTTATCACATCAGGAATCCAATTAAAATGAGTTTTTGAAAAATAAATATTGGTTTAATAATGTAAACTTGTAATTGCTGTATTATTTTAATGGAAATAAAATTAACATGATTTAATGGACTGAGCGACCATTAATTTTCACTTGTTAATTTATTAGGGGATTTTAATGCCGTTTGATGCACAATACAGCCATTGTTCTGTGTGAGCTCCTTTATGAAATAAATAGGACCAAGCAGCTCTGGCTTGAAAAATTGAAATGGGACTTTATTCCCTCTACCTTATTCTCCCATCTTCTTTATCCACTCCCCCCCCCCCGCCCCCCAGACTCTTATGCATGCTCTTAAGTTCTCTGCAGTGGGCTGCAGCTTTCTCAATCAACAAGGCTCATGGTTAGTCTTAATTAACTTTTGTCCTTCTCTGCTTTGATGTATTGACCTATTAAAAAAAACAAAAACAAAACTCTGCACCTTTCCCCAAATCCACATCTGATGGTATTAGTTGGCTGGGAAGAGAAGTGCCCAGAAAGGCTGCTTCTGAAGGCAGCAGGCTGCTGAGCATGCCTGGGGCTGGGACGTTTACCACCCTTTGCAGACAGGAATGGCTGGTGCGCTGTTGGATGATAGTAGCTCCTCCCCAGAGAGGGCGGGCAGTCAGCTAGTGACCACTGAGAGGTTCCTGGCCCTGGAGCCTTCGACGTCTCCACCTTCAAGCACAGTGGTTCCTGGAAACAGTTGGAAAAGGTTATTATTCACCCCACCCTGCAGAAATTTGGTCTCTAATTTTACTGTATGCCAAGTTTTAGAACAGAGATCTCCAGAGAACTTGTCCAGTCCATTTCTGTGCTGTCCTGCATCGTACCTACCTGGAGCCAAACCCTGTGCTAGGTGGCAGGGGTGATAGAGTGAGTAAGACCACACCATCCCTACCCTCTTGGAGCTTCTAGTCCACTGGCTGCCAACATGGGCTCTTTGGATAGGTAATAACGCTCTGTGTGTTCATCCTCTTGGATTTCTAAGTGCTGTTTTCTTGATGCCAGGGGGCTGAATCCCTCAAGTTTTACAGGTTTTCTGACTCCTGACAACGGTAATTTGCGCGTGTGTGCGTGCGCAGGTGTGTGCCTGAGTGTGTAACATTATTCTTTGCTTTGATTTAATTAACAGTTTTAGAAATAACAAATCTGTAACACAAGTCACACTATCCGGTGTTGATTATCTGAGGCCTCAGCTGTAAGCAGCGGGCCTGCCACAGTGGCACACTGCTGCAGAATGTTTTGACAGAGAGACTCAGTTGAAAATGAAAACACCGTAGAAGCCTATTAATTAAGAAGTTTGGCTAATTCTGGACTGGGCTAAAGTTTGTTTAGCAGGCTTTTTCTCCCCATCAATGCTGTCAAAGAAAAATTCATTATAAACAAGGTTTTTGGGGTCATTTTGGAGGCAAGAGTCAGCAGACCTGGGTAAGTTCTAGACTTTGCTCTGTTTCTGATTAGCTGTGTGACCTGGGGCAAATCGCTTAACGTCTCTGAGCCTCAGATGTTCTCTGTTCGTAGGTGAGCTAAGCCTTACTAGCGGGCCTTTCTAACTCTCAAGTGGTTTTCATGCAAACCATTTCAGAAGCTCCCCTTTGCACGCCTTCAGCTGAACAATACAGCCCAGGTCTTTCTTAATTATTAATGTCCTAAGACCCCATCAGTCTGGTGCCCATTAATTTATACAACTGAAAGTAATAAAGCTGTAATCCAGTCTTAATTTTGATTATGTTACCTCTCTCCCCACCCTCCCTCCTGCCCTCCCTCTTAACCCTGTGAGTCTACGTCAGTGAAATTTAACTACAAAGGAATGGAAAAATAACCGAATTCGAGGATAAAGACACGAAGGCTGCGTGTCTTGAGATGTAGCGAGCAATTTTTCTTCTTTTGTTGCTATTTTTGGCTATTCTCAGAGCAGGAAGTTTACTTACTCTAATGACCACAGACGCCTAAAAATGGTGAAATGTAAGAGGTAGGCATTATAAAGGATACCTGTGGAAAATGTTTGCTCATATGTCAGAGCCTACCCAGGAAGCCTCCTTTATTTATTTTTCAAGCATCTATATAAAGAAAGGCTCTACTTGATTTCGAAAGCATTGTGCCTTTTGTTAGGCAGCGTGGAGGTTACCAGTTTATACCCCAGCTAGGAAGTGAAAATTGAGTTTCCCCCGAAAAAGTACTTTTTTCTGTATCCCATGGCCAGGCGTGCTGATACTGAGCAAGTTTTTCTCCTACCACGTTGCTCTCGGTTGAGGATGAGAGAGAGTACTGCTTAGGACACCCTGGGTAAGGGTTTACCTTCGAAACCTCCAGAGCTGGAAATCTGGTTGCTTTTGCCGCTCAGTGTTGCATCACCGATTGCCAAGCCAAGTTGTAGCTCTGAGGTGTCACCTTTTTTTTTTTTTTCCTTTTAGACTGGACTCTTGAAAATAGTGATGCTTTTTGGGTGTGTGTTTTTTAAAGGTCTGTTTTTAAGCTGTCACAGCTCAAAAATGCCAAAAGGCATTTTTTCCTTAAAAAATCACCTCTGGGCTGAGCCCAAATGTGGAGTAATGGATCCAGAAAAGACTTTTTGAGGAGTTACAAGGGGCTGAAAGCAGGCACTGATGATGGAAATTGGGTTTTTCCTTTTGCTTCAAATCGTTCCTGTTGTAAAGTCTCTGTTAGCCTCGTTGAATTCAGACTCCAGGTGAGCCTTATGTCTCTGTGTGCCTGGGAGGGCAGGGTGAGTTGGTCGGTCCTGCTGTCCCTTTAAATTTTGTGCATTGCCATTTATCTCTAACCAAACAGATTCTTAAAATATTACCTGGGGAGCAGGGGTGGGGGGGGATGCGGGGGTGGACAGGAAAAGCATGGTAATGAAGAGAGAGCAAAGGGCACTGGAGTCTGACAAACCTGGCCTGGGCCTGCCAGTTGCTGGCTCTGTGGCAACCCTGGGTACATTTGCTTCCATTTACTGAGCCCGTTTCCTTATCTTTGAAATGGGGATGGGACCGCCATAAATCAACTGAAATGAGATAACAGCAATCAAGCCAGTATTTGCAGCTCATGGCACATAGTAGGTGCTCAGGAAACACTCATCATTCCCTTTCGAGGCAGTGTCAGTCGGTTTCCATTGGGGGCACCCCCCCCCCAGTTGCCCACAGAGCTCACCGTTTGGAGGACCTCGGTGTGGTGATGGAACCTACGTCCGGTGCACACCGAGAAACCCAGCCGTGCCACTTGTTGACTGAGGGCTGGGCGAGCTCCTGAAAGAGAAACAATTCATATTCTTGGGTGGCTCTGCCCTCCCCCTCCCCCTCTTGATTGTCATTTTAAAAATTGTTTGGCTGACTAAAAATAATAGTATTGAAAACAAACTTTGATGAATCAGTGCTCCTGGGGCGGGGGATGGGCAGCCTCCTGAAGAAGAAACGCCGTGACTCATGCACTTGTCACCGATAGCCTGCCCGTAAGTGTGTGGAAGTGCATGGTGTTTATTGTGGCTGGTGTTTTTTCGAGACCCAGTTGGAAGCCTGTTCCGGTTCCAAGCACCACCTTACCGGTCAGCTTGGCTGTCAAAGTAAGGATGGTCAGAGGCAGCAGCTCGGGTCTCGGAAATGACGTAGATGAGGACGGTGGTGCCTGTGAGTGCCCTTAGGTAGGCACAAGAGAGGACCCATGCCCACAGGGCTGGCCTTTGGCCCGCCGTCTGGGTGTGTTCCTTCTCATGGGGCGCCCCAAGGGGTAGCCCATCTGGAGCCTGCACCTCCTCCTTCCAGACTGTGCTTTGGGTTCTGACCCTTCAGTTCCCTGTCCTGGCGGTCTCAAGACATCTTCCAGGTCCCACCTGGGCCCCTCCCAGATCCATCAGCCCAAGGAAGGCCATGCTGCCTTGGCCATGGACATGTGTGCACCTGTGGGCTGAAGGGCCGACAAGGCGAGCAGGGCAGGGGAATGGAGGAGTTGGATAGAATTCACGCCCGTGGCGTCTGTATGGGGGCGCGTGAAGCCCCTCTGAGTGTGTGTGATGGTGCCAGGGGGTGGGCTGGCATTCGGGCCCGCTTCTCCCTGGATGGCTGCATTCCACTGTGAAACCAAGAGATCAGAGAACGCGAAACGCGACCCTGGCCTTCTGTGTTGTACTAAGGTATTTGTCAAGGTGGAGGATAGAACGTATCCTGTGTATCAGTTTGTTACCTTGATTTTTGTCACTTGTACATGACAGCATGTGGGCCTTGGCGTGGCCTCTGCCCGGGACCTACCGGTGGGGAAGCAGGCCTGTTTTTAGCCACGACCAAGGCCCAGCCTTGGAGGTGCCATGGAATGGACAGGGATGGATTCCCTTCACCGCAAAGCTGGATTGGAGAGAATTACAGGTCACAGAGAAGGTGGCACATATTGCAGCTGCCCGTCTCAGAAGTGGAGTGGAGAGCTGGACCCCCCACTAGTGTGCTTGTTGGTCGACGCATTTATGGGGCACTGACCTCATGTTGGACTTCAGGGGATACAGAGAGATGCAGAGCTGAGGTCCTATCTCTGAGCTGCATAGAGGCAAAAAGGGTCACACTGCCCACGGGTATGGTGGGCTGGTGGGACAGACACTCAGGTCAAGGTCAAACAAGTGTTGATTTGGGAGCCCAGAGAAAGAGCAGCTCTCTTTTTAGGAGAGGCGGGGAGGCTTCCCAGAGGAGGTGGAGCTCCAGCAGGACCTCGATGAATGGATAGAGCATGGGTGTGTAGCAAAGGCTGCCTAGGGAATTGGCCAGATGGGGTGTGGAAGGACCTGGCATCTAGGGCAAGCAGGACGTTTCGGGGTGGTCAGGGCATGGAGGGAGGTGCAGCCAGAGAGGAACCGAGGGAAGGCTTTAGTAGGCCAGGCTTAGCGTTTGGACCTTGCTCTTTGAGCGTGTCGGGGATTTTCAAGTTGGGGCCAGAGCCACCGTTGGGTTCGGACTTCATTTCCTCCCCACCCCAAGCCAGTAACAGCAGGTTTTCTGCCTGAGTTATCCAGGTCAGGGTCATAATCCCTTACACCACCATGTGGACGGCTTTAGGCTATGTCTGGACCAGGGTGAAAATAGTGTTTTGTTCGCCGTCAGGAGAGAAGACTAGTTGTACAGCCAGGAGGGCTCTGGGAGCCCAAGTGTTCAGGTAATTAGCTGGTGAGTCATGCTCGCCTCTTGCCATGGATTCCTTGGGAAAGTGAGCTGAGTCGTGCCGGGTCCCTTCAAGCAAAGGCCTCGAGACCAGATCTCGGCTGCCCCCTTGGCGTCCCCTGTGCCTGGCACAGCGCCTCAGGTGGAATGCCTCTGGACGGTGTTTTCTCATTTCTTCATTGATGACCATCTAGACCGGCAGGTCTTCCACGTCCCAACCACACTGCAGTCAGCAAGAATGCCTCCGTTCTCCTCTCCTGCAGACTCGCAGGATGCTCCACAAGTGTCTTAAAGACAGATTATATTCCTAATAAGAGCAACAGTTGACTTAAGTTCGTGTTGTTCATTTCTTTTTTTAAGATTTATTTTATTATTATTATTTTTTCATCTCTGCACCCAGCATGGGGCTTGAACTCACAACCCGGCGGTCAAGAGTTGCACGCTCCTCTGACTGAGCCATCCGGGCGCCCCAAAGTCGTTCATCCTTTTCAGCACCGAGGGCAAGTGGAAATCATGCTGACCATTTAGAGATCGGGTACAACTTACTTACCTTGTTAGAGTCCACTTTCTGTCGTCGGTGTTGCCAGTTGAAGCTTTAACAGGTTTCCAGAGGAGAAAGTTTTGTGTCCAGGGACTGCTTTTTGTTCATGGACCATTTTTGAAAATGCCGATAGAGACCTTCTGAAGGGACAGCATAGGGCAGAGTTCTGGGTTGATGTTCAGGAGATCCACGCTCAAACCCCTGCTCCCCACTCGCTGCTTTGGTGACGTGGACACGTCACCTTGCTCCGTAGAGCCTCGTTTCTTCATCACTAAAACGGGAACAATGATACCTTCCTCGGTAGGATTATTGAGGTTATTTATGTGGATGAGCTATGCCTTCAAAGCATTTGCAGAGTGGAAAATATTACGGTGTCATTTCCTATTTCTTGATGAAGCACAGCTCTGTAGTGTTGCTAAAGATGCTTTCTGACAGAGGCAGACTAAAGCTTCTGAGTTCACACCCAGGTACTCACAAAGGCCTTAGAGATAACTCACAAATGATGCGCAAAATTCAATTGGAATATGAACTCAGGGCAGGCACGCTCTGGGGCCTGGTGCCAGAAGCTTAGGCGAGCTGAGGCTCTGGGCCTTCCTTGCCTAACGGGTTGAGTCAGCTGTGTTGACCAGTGGCGGGTCACCTTAGCCCTCTCACCTGGGGACAGCATGAACTGAGTATGCAGGACACTAGCATGGGCCACTGATCAACTGGTTTGGTTGGTCTTCTTTACCCGTCTGCAGTACTCTGAGAAGGCTGGATTGCTCACCATCACAGGGGAGGAGCCCGAGGCTTTGAGGGGACAGTGGCAGAAAGGAGTCTGGGCTCAGATCTCTGCTTCCTGACCTTGGCTGTCTGCCCCCAGGCTCCTCAAGAAGGGGCTACCATTCTTGCAATTTCCTGCCTCATAAGCAGGTCCATGTGATTGCCTGGGTAGGTTGCTTTAGGTCTTATGATAAGAAATGGAGCTGGATTTGCCTCAGAAGCTCTAGCCCTTGGGACACCTGGGTGGCTCAGTAGTTGAGCATCTGCCTTCAGCTCAGGGCGTGATCCTGGGGTACTGGGATCGTGTCCTGCATTGGGCTCCCCGCAGGGAGCTTGCTTCTCCCTCTGCCTATGTCTGTCTCTGTCTGTCATGAATAAATAAATAAAATCTTAAAAAAAAAAAAAAAAAAGAAGAGAAGAAGCTCCAGCCCTTCTACAATCTAGGGTGACGATATATAATTTATTGAACAAATGAGGACCCATTTAAGAGTGAAAAGGGGCAGGGCTGTTATTAATTATGGTCAGAAAGTGAGCATGAGCATGGACTGTCCAGCCAAATGTGGGTAAATGGACACCCTCGGTCACCCTGTCTCTGCGGCAGTGGTTATGACACCTGTGAAGGTAACTGGGAGCGTTAGGCCAGCCGGTTGATATGATACTGTTGTAAGGGGCTGAGTTATTTACTGCTAGTGAGGGTGAAGGGACTTCACTTGGGGTCATTTTTCAAGTTGGCAACATAGTATTTAAAAACTGGATGTGGCCTTAGAAATAATCATAGTGAAGTTAGCGCTAGAGCTTCCTTACCTGGAGCAGGACTTAGGGAACGCTTGGCTCTGCTGATGGGTGCTCTGAAGGGAAGGGGAGGGAGGGTGGAGGTGGGGGTGGCAGTGAGGAGACAGCAAGGCATTCACATGGCTCTAGAATGCCTGCATCCTCTACAGGCCGTGTCCCTTCAAAACCCAGGAGATGCCCTCAGGCCCAGTGCAACTGAGATGATATGTAATGGCCAGGAGCAGAGACTTCTTCTGTAAGCTGACCTCTCTCCTGCTCCCCTGTTCCATTCTAGAGGCCCCGAGGATACCACTGGCCGGTGGCTGGTGCAAGTTTAGTGGATAATCCTTCTGCTGAAGAATTTTGGAAGGCACTGAGGAAGGAATTAAAAATAACAGCAAGCATGCCTTTCTTTCTCTTTGATTGTGGTAAATGCATGGAATGTGCCAGGGCCTCTGTGGAGCACGTGGCCCCAAATAACCCCTCTGCCAGTGGAATTCTGTGGAGAACATGGAAGGGCTCTGAGCCATTTCACTGCTGCTTTATGTTCTCAGGATTTGTTCCTGTGATCTTCTCTTGCCCCGAATAATTTGTTGGAAGCCTGGAAAGGGACTCGAGTCCTCTGTTCCTCTGTGTTCTCCGGCCACATGGCTGTCGTAGGCGAGGCCCTGTCCGATGAGCTCCAAGGAGAGCAGCTGGAGTGACAAAGAGGACCGCTCACAGGCTGAGAAAAGGGAAGTGTAAATTCAAGCCAAACTTGGCAGCACTTGCTTAGAGAACTTGAGCTGATACTATGGAGCCCTGGTCGTCATCCTTTGTGGCTAGGCCGTGTCTTATAAATAGAACAAGATGCATTCTCACCCTCCTCCCCTTGCCCTACCCCACAGACACAAGGAGGCATGTGTGTGGGTGCGTATGGGCAGGGAGTATTAATGATTTATGTTCCAGTTCTCTGGAGAGCCATCGTGGGAACTGGGCCCTGGGCTCCATGGAGATGACCAGGCCATCTCGTGGGTAAGGCTGGAATCTGTTGCGGAGCTCCAGCAATCCTGACCATTCCAGCCTCTCCTCCGTAGTGGAGGCCCTAGGTCCCTCCTGCCTGGTACGTCACTCAGCCAGTTGGCCCTTTCCTCTCTGGTCCATCCTATATTCTGTATTCTGTTATTGGGGTCAGACTCACTGCATTAGGATGCTGTTGGCTGCAAGTCACCTCAAACCCAACTCACACCTTCAACAGGGTGGAGGTTTACTCTCTCTATGAAGTTTGGAGGCCGGGAGGCTTGAGGCATGGGTAAGGACTCGGGAGCCTCCCATCTTTCTGCGCTGCCATCTTCAGCCCGAGGGTTTTTACCTCCCAAGCTCTGCCCCTCTTGGTCCAGTGATGGCCACAGCTGCTCCAGGCACTACCCTCTTGACCCATCCTGGGGGCAGGCAAGGCTGCTTCTCCTTGGGAGTCTCTTTATCTGGGAAGAACCTCCTGGAACCTCAGTGGCCGGGGTCGTGTCACGTGCACTCATGGCACAAGTAATGGATTGTGATGAGCCTCTTGAAGTCAAGGGTGCAGGCTGTTTTGTTGACTCACTACCGTACTTAGGACCTGCTGGGCACTTGGTAAATTTCAATTAATAAAGTGTTGATTATTGTTTACCTTCTTCTCTGAGTAGACTCCTGAGCACCTCTCCCTAATGTCTTGCTAATTCTGAGGTTGTGGCAGAAAACGACTCAGGGGCCAGTTCCGGCCCCCCAGTTCCTGCCTCCACAGAGCCTACAGTCAAGAGGAGATGAGATGGAGAAACAAGTTACATGATGATGTTTGGAGCCTCTAGCAGGTGGATTGTGACAGTCCGCCATGTGCGGCATCTTTGGAAGAGGTGTGAATTTGGGGTTCAGGGAGATGAAGGTGGGACTCAGGGGAGACCTTCGAGGCCTCTGAAGGCCATGCCTGAAGGTGACATCTTGTAACCCAAGCCAGGTGGCTTTAGGCAGTCGATTTCTGTCTCCACCCCCTCCAGTCTTGTTTTCCTGTTGACAAAATGAAGGTAGAAACTTGCCCTTGGGTATGGAGTGGGGGGAAGGGAACAGAACTGAGAGCCTCCTGCCCCCGGGGGAAATTTTCTGAAGGTTCTTGTGGTATTCTAGTTTCAAAACCCTGTGCAATTCAATGGCACGATTAGCGTCTTTGTGAGTCTCACTGGCTTTGAGTCTGCTGGAAACTTTCTCTGAAAGCATATAGATGAAGAAATGAGAATTCTATAAATGTTTAGCGGTTAAAAACAAAGTGCTGGCTGATTTATGTAATTTTTTTTTTTTTTTGGTTGTTTTCTGATGGAACTTTCTGCGGAGATGGAATACCCTGGAGTCTTCCTGTCACAGTGAGCTAATAACTGACTTCAGGTCAGCGAATGTGTTTTCATTCCAATTCAGGACAAAAAAATAAAATAAAATAAAATAAAAACAACCCCAAAACGGAGCCTATCCCAAGGCCTCATGTTTCATTTTCCTATTGATCTAGACGGTGGGATAACTCGGGACCCTGGGGGTGGCGGGGGGGGGGGGACATCTCAAAGCTAATTAAAGATGTTTGCTTGAGGTTTGCTTGTTTCTCTTGCTTGATTGAAAGAGTTGCCATTTTTGCTTTTATTGTTAAAAAAAAAAGAAAGAAGCTATCACTGCTGCTGATCGAAGAGGTGGGGGCAAGGGGGGTTGCACACGTCAGTACACACGTGAGGTTGCCCTCCTGCCCTGAGTGTGGTCTCCCACAGAGAGGCACCTTGGAGCATAGGCCAAAGCAGCTACTTTCCTTAAAAATTGGAGGGGGAAAAAATTGGAGAGGATCCTGGATGGCTCAGTGGTTTAGTGCCTGCCTTCGGCCCAGGGTGTGATCCTGGGGTCCTGGGATCGAGTCCTGCATCGGGCTCCCTGCATTGGGCTCCCTGCATGGAGCCGCTTCTCCCTCTGCCTCTGTCTCTGCCTCTCTCTCTCTCTCTCTCTGTGTCTCTTATGAATAAATAAATAAAATCTTTAAAAAAAAAAAATTGGTGAGTTTCCAGGAGTGGTGGCCAGGTGAGCCTGGGTGTGAAAGCAAACTACGTGGTCCCAGTGTCAGGCTGGATCTGTTTGATCAGCTTCGGTTCTGGAGGTAATGGCCTGAGCTCCCCACTCACAGAGGGAGAGTCAGCATGTGGGGAGGTGGAGGGCCTGCCTGCCATTCCAGGGGTGCCCCCAACCCTTTGTTTAACCACGGCTGTGGACCAGTGGTCTCAGATGTTTACCATCGCCTGTTTATAAGAGGGAAGTGTGGTCATATTTCTATCTCTTTTGTGGGCTGCACGGTTGCCTTACTGGGGCTCGTGTGGGAAGTGGTTACCGTTAGGAGGAGGGTAAAATAACAGTACTCACAAAGGGACTTTGATCCAAGAATCCTTTTGAATGTCATCTTTTGGCCACTGTGTTTTTATTTTTACTTTTTTTCGCCTATCGGCCTCCACTTCAGTAATGAAAAAAAAAAAAAAATCAAACCACATGCTGGACCTCGTGCTCCCCAGCTGGGCTAGATCAAAACTGCCATGCAAACCTCTCCTGTCCCTGGGTTTCACGGTGGGGGTGTCCCCCCGGCTCTGGGTCTCTGAGTAGCTAGAGACCCTCCGCGCTGCTGCTCCCTGGACGCAGTACCCGAACGTCCAGGCAACACCTGGACTTGAACTTGTGCCTTTCCTTTCTGTCTTCCTCCTCCCACCACCTACGCTGATTTTCATCTTCATTCTTATCGGAGCTGTGGGTTCAGTGCAGTGTCGAATCCTCCCGTAAACAGACAGGGGTACACATGGAGGAAATGCAGCCTTGGTGTCCTGGTTCTTCCTCCCTGGTGGAGGTTGCCTTTTGAATTCGAGAAAGTCAGCTTGGCTCCTCTGGGTATTGGTCTTTGCAGCTACAAAATGACAGGCCTGAGAGAACCTCAGAGCTTTAAATCAGCTATAATATGTCCTGATTCCTCTCCATCCTCTCTCTTCCTTGGCTTCTTGCCTTTTGCTGTTTTTTCTTTTTTTTATATTATTTAATTTTTTTAAAGGTTTTATTTATATGAGAGCGAGTGAGTATGAGTGGCAGTGGGGGGGGGCACAGAGAGGCAGAGGCAGAGTGAGAAGCAGACTCCCCACTGAGCAGGGAGCCCGACGTGGGGCTTGATCCCAGGACCCTCATGATCCCAGATCATGAGCCAAAGGCAGATGCCCAACCGGCTGAGCCACCCAGGCACCCCTATTTATTTAGTTTTGAGAGAGAACAGAGGAGGCGCAGAGGGAGAGGGAGAGAGAATCTCAAGCAGACTCCCCGCTGAGCCCAGAGCCCGACTTGGGACTCAGTCTCGAGACTCTGAGATCATAACCTGAGCCGAATCCACGAGTCGGACACTTTAACCAGCCACGCCACCCAAGTGCCCCTTTGCTGTTTTCTTGATGCACGTGTTTTCCTAGGGGACGAATCTAATTTTTCATCTGATGTACTGCCTAGAAATTTACAGAGCATCTTTAGTGGGTGGTGGTGATGGGACCAGACACTACGGTCCAGGAGTTGTAAATGCACTGTTGTTGATTTGGACAGTCATGCATACATACTTCTGCCTTCCCGAAGCTTCCAGGCTTGTGGTGGAATGAAGCCCACCTGATGGGGATCTACTCCGTGTTCCAGGCCCGGGGAAATCCGTCTGCAGGCAGAGAGGAATTCCCATGTAGCTCCAAGCACATGCTTCCTGTGCTTCTAAGCTCCAGCTGCATTCCAACCTTCGTGCTATAAAAATACAGGAAGGAAGGGAAACGTGTTCACAGGTTGGTTAGAGATCTTAAACCGACAATCAGCTCTCTCTTACCCACAAGAAACCAGAATCCACCATCGGCATTCTGGTCCGTCAGGGCCCCAGCTCAGCTCAGCTCAGCAGAGTGCCCTTTCAAAACTAGAGTAGATTCTCTTTGCTAACGGCTTTTTTCCATGAACCTCAGCCAGCAAGCCTAGTCTTTGAGGATTACAATTTGACTAGTGTGCTCAAGAGTCTTTAAAGAGAAGCGTCATTTAGTCCTCAAGCTGCTTTGAGGCCACCAAGGCTTGGAACCTTCCATAGATTGAGGATGGCATCTGAAGGTGTAGGATATGCGAACAACGACCATTCCTTTGACCCTGTTTTTTTCAGGAGTCTGTCTCCATCGGGGCTGCTTCGTGCTGGCAGGAGAGGGAAATAGAGGCAGAAGGTAGAGTGTCCTCATGAGCCAGCTTGGTGACTTCGGGTGAGTCACTTGACTACCCTGGCCCCTGGTTTCCTCCTTTGCAGACCAAAGACGTTGGCTTACCAGGATTTTAAAGTTTCTTCCACTGTGAAAATTCTCATTCTTGAGCTTGCATTCAGAGAATGACTGGCTCTGTTACTCATTCCGATAGTTTCGGGATCAATGTACAATTGCTGTGGGGGCTAGAGAGCGGGGCCCCCCAAAAAACAGAATGGAAAAAGTTTTGAGGTTCAAAGGGGAGCTGTGGTAGCTGGGACTCCGCCTTCATAACGATTCACACTTGGTTGCCAGGCTCACTGCGGCAGGTCCTTAATCCCGGACGCTTTATAACAACTCTGAATTTCTGTTTCTGCAGGCGGGGCCTGGGAATCCGTATTTCAGAGTTCTCCTGGTGACTGTGGTGTGTAGCCAGGATGGAGAATCACAGCCCTGGATCTCATGTAAAGCTGTGGTTCGGTGTTCCCGGCATCTGCTCTGGGGTGGGGGGTGATAGTGGTTGCTTAAAAAATAAATAAACAAAAAGCACATGCACTCCGAAAAGTTCTAGGTTCTAGAAGCATGTCGGTGTGGCGGTCACAGCTGCCACCACCCTGAGGTTAGAGCTTCACTTCTGTCGTATCTCTGGGTCAGTGGTTTCTCAGCATCTCTGAAGTAGTAGAACCATCTGTAGTTGGTTATTTCTGCTTGGGAAACTCCGAGAGCTGGATGGAGGGGGGCGGGGGTGCCAGCGTAGGGGCGGAGCAGGGCTGGATTAAACAGGCCATTACACACACTCCTTTTTTTTTTTTTTTTTTTTTTGAGAAACAAAGTTAGAAGCCTTGGCCAACGCTGGCGTACCTTAGTGTCAGATCCTTGGCAATGCCCCGGTGGATTCCAGGGGCCATAGAAGCACGTATGCTGTTCCCCGTGCTTTGGTGACCGTGGTCCCGCCCTTGGTTAACAGCATCCACCGTCTCATCAACTGTAACATTTAGACACTCCTATGTGTGCTCAGTTGCGAGTGGGTCCCTGCAGGGAATCCATCCCTACGGCCTAAGAAATCTGATGGGGCACAGCTGTCAGGGTTAGATGTGCATGGGAAGGGCCCAAATGGGAAACGATAGATAAATCTGAATCTCTTTCCAGGTGGTGGTTAGGAATGCAAAGGTGAATACCTGAGTTGGTGTGAAATGAGCCACAGGAGAAAGGAGAACTTGTCAGTTCTGATCAACTCCCAAAGAGTTTCGCAAAGCGGCGGGGATGTTCCAGGAGGTTTTAAAATGACAAGTTTTGAGATGCAGGTGTAGACACACATGTGCCAGATGTAAGTTGCTGTTTTGGAGATGAGTGAGGAGGGCGTCCATCAACAAATATTTACGAAGCTGAGCGGGACCACCAGGGAAATGCAAAATACGGCCCCTCTGTCCAAAGAGCATGCAGTCTCACTTGGGGGGTGGGGGCTTGATACACAAGTATGGGGCACGGTGGTGGAGGCCTTCTCTGCTGTGGTCACGTGGCCAGTACCCGGAGGCTCAGATGGAGGGTGGGATGGGACAGATGCCTCAGGAAATGTGGGTCTGAGCCAGTGAAAGGGAGACACACCCACCCCACTGTGGTATGGATCTCCCCACCTCCCTCCTGGCACTATGTCAATGGTTTTTGGGGGAGCAGCCCTGATGGGCACCCCGTTGCCAGCAGGAATGACTTTATATTCTTGCCCCCGTCAACATCCTTTGCTTTCAAGTGCAAGTTTTCCTTTAGCTCTTTCCTCTTCCTGCACGGGTGGGGTGGTCCTTGCCAGACCCCTGCTTTCATGACCCCATCTGCCCACCTTCATTCTCTGCATCGGTGCAGTTGGAAAGTCTTTTTTTCTGCCGGACTCAGAAATGCCATGTAATATGATTGTTCTGGGTTCCAGTAGCCACCTGGCACCCACCCTCTCGGTGGTGGCCGCGTTTCAGGTGTGGATGGGAATGATTATCTGTGCATCAGAAAACTCAAGTGTGTCCTGTGAGCAAGTTGTGTGACTGTCAGTAAATGTGGGGCTGGCTTTGTTAGGCCCTGGCTGTGGCCAAGGCTGTTATTTCTCTGTGGGTAATTATTCCAGGCTTC
Organism: Canis aureus; assembly: GCF_053574225.1. Taxonomy (NCBI): domain Eukaryota; kingdom Metazoa; phylum Chordata; class Mammalia; order Carnivora; family Canidae; genus Canis; species Canis aureus. The sequence goes on from NC_135642.1 coordinate 36,056,942, forward strand.
ACGGTCACGAGCCGAGTGTAATCGGGGGGCAGATAAGAAAGTTATATATAGAGCAAAGTACATATTTCTTACGGTGGGTGGCAGAGGCTTTATATATGTGTGTGTGTGTTTAAAAAAAGACCTATATTTTCTGGGCAGCAGAATTTGAGTTTCCAGTAAATATCTCCCTCCCTCGTTACTTCACCTTTTAATTTTGTGTTTATGGTCTCTATGCTTTGAAATTGTTTGGCTGTGAGGCCAGCCCTGCCTGAAGCAGGCGGAGCAGGCCAGGCCCTCTGGAAGCCATGGTTTAGGTCAGAGTTCTTAGAGTTACTCGGACCAGCTGACTGGCAGCTCAGATGTGATTACTCGAGCTCCCTAGAATTAAAATAGAAACCTGGAGCCTGAGGAGGGGGGCGGGGCTATGCAGTTACTAGTTTATCCCCCATCACTACCTTCATTGCAGAAGGAATCATCTGTGTGTCCTGGTCTGGGGTCGGTTTCCTCTATTCCCCCATTTGGGAATAGGTACCTTCCCAGAGCCCCGAGCCTGGAGCTCATGTTTGGCTGGGCACACACTAGGTATAGCTGCTGCTGAGTGCAAGTGGCCTCTCCTGGGAGATTGGGGGGTGAGGGTAGGGTCACATCATTCTTCTTTCTTAGCTTTACTTGTCACCTGGGGAGACCTGGGAAAGGGAGGTGAGCCGGAGAAGCCGGGGAGAAAACCCACCAGAGCAGCAGAGTTGCCCAGAGCTGCGTGCTGGGGGTGGCAGTGAAGGAAGCCAGGTGGTGGTTTGCTGCTTTTTCACACCCCTTCCAGTTCAGTGCTGCTGGGAAGACCATTTCAGAACTGTCACCCCACAAACGGAGGGAGCAGCCACTTCTGCAAGCAGCCTGCACCTGGGAGCGTGTGGCCTGGTCAGGATCTCTGTACCTTTGTCAGGGCCACCCTGCTCTGGACAGGAGAGGACCCAGGGAACCGAGAAGGGGGGGGTCCTTCCCCTGAGGCCCTCGGCACCTGACCCGCGCAGTTCCCGGAGACCCCCCAGAGAGCATTTGACATAAAGCGAGCGGTCCTGAGTGTGAGTACACCCAACAGTCTTCTTTTGCAAAGTGGGCCTTTTTACTGGGATGTGTGTGTGTTGGGGGAGGGAGTGGCTGCTTTGGGCTGCTGGTTCTGAAGAAGCTAGGCTAAGATCATTGCTGGTTTTGTTTTTTTTTTTTCAACAAATTATCCTTTTCTCCTATTTCTTTTTCCTCGAAGCCTCTTGGTGATTTTGAAGAGCAGATACACCAGCCAAATTTTCGTCTGTGACATTCTTCGTCTTCAGCCTCATGGTGGGATGATGGATAGCATTCTTCTGTAGCTTGCTGAGCAGATTCCCATTGTTCCCTCTTGAAGGCGCCTTGGGTGGCGACAGGGCAGGTGGTCTCATCCCTGTTCCGTAGGTGACCAGGGGCAATTTATATGTGAGTGGAGGAGCAGAGACTGAGGCTATTCTTCTAGTCCTTTGACGGAGTAGCTCTGTGACTGCACCGTGTTGCCTCAGGAATAAATGTACATGCATGTGTTCTCGATACATCCATCAGGGGACGATGGATTCTTTCCCAGCTGCTGTCACAGGGAAGGGGAAAGCGCCACCATGACCGATCCTATGGAGACTGTTTTTCAGTGTGCAAGGCACTTTCACATACATGATTTCCTTTCACCTCTGCGACAGTCCCTGGAAGTAGGTGCTAGTCTAGAGGAGCAAACGGAGAGCTGGAGGTGCTGAGTGACGTAGCCCAGGGCACCAGCCAGCAAGTGGCCCTGTGGTAAGTGGGTGGCACTAGCTGAATGCTGTGGAGGGGAAGTGAGAGTCCACTGGAGCAGTGGGTGATGTAACTAGTGATTGGAGGCAGTAGGCTTTGTTGTTCTTGTCTCAGAAGCCACACAGGGTCCTGGTTCCTGAGCGTGATCTTCTCTCGGAGGGCTGGCCTATGCACGCCCGGCCCCGTGTGGAGGCCTGAACCAGCGCGTGAGGAAGAGGCACGCCCAAGTCAAGTGAAGGGCCCCCTGAGGGAGTGGTGACAGGCTGCGTGGGAGTGGCTGGCATTGGGGTTCACCCTGCCCGGGGCAGGCATTCCTATTCAAGAGGTGGACTTCGAAGGGCATGCCCGGGAATAGGGCAGCTTGGATCGTGGCGGCACCTCTCCTGGTGTGGTAGGAAGATCAAGGAGTCTGGAGCCTTGACAGATTTGTTGGGAACCCCAGCTCTGCTACTTTGTAGTTGTGGGCTCTTGGGACAGTCACTCCAACACTTTGAATCTCAATTTGGGGGTCCTTCATATGTCAGAAGCTTGAGTCTCTGCCATAGTGTGGGTCATATAATAATTACTCTCGGGACGCCTGGGTGGCTCAGTGGTTGAACGTCTGCCTTCCGCTTAGGTCATGATCCCGGGGTCCTGGGATCGAGTCCCACATCACGTTCCCTGCAGGGAGTCTGCTGCTTCCTCTGCCTGTGTCTCTGCCTTTCTCTCTGTGTCATGAATGAATAAAATCTTTAAAAAAAAATACTCTCTTGGTCAGAAATGACTTGACAGGTCCTCTAGTCCAGCCCCTTCATTGATAGGTGGGGAAACCGAGGCCGAGTGGTGTGATGAGTAACCCAAGATCATAGTGAATGAGTGGCAAAGCCAGAGTGAGGACCAGGTTTCTTGAGCCCGGGCCCAGGTGTTCTGTGTGTTTGCTCGTGCTTTGCATGAACCTGGGGTAGTTTTCTTGTCCGTTCACACCCTCACAAATCTCCCTGAGTAGTCAGTTGTCTTACGAGGTAAAGTCTGTTAACACCCATGAGAGAATGAGTGAGGTCTCTGGTGTCAGCTTCGTGGGGAGGGGAGCTTGGGTGGGAGAGTGGGGCAGGGCGCTAACACTCCCTTGTACTTGTCTGATGTCAACCATCGTCGGCTGAATCCTGGTTTCCCAAGTGTGCTTGATGGTAAGGGAGGTTCAGACACTGAGAAGGCCCACTCAGGGTCTTGGAAAGTAGACTTCGCTTTCTCTTCAAGAGCCTTACTGCTCCTCTCTAGGGCATTCAGTCCTCTTCGGCTTGGGATTAGAAGGAGCCCCACCACAGTGGTAAGCCTCGGGTCCATTTTGTGCAGTGCTGTTAGGCTCAGATATCATAGACCTCCAAACTGTGCTTGGTCCAAGGTTAAGACCCTCCTTCCCCACTTGAGTGTTTGATTATCTGCTGCAGTATGTTCAGTCTTGAGGTGGGGGGGGGGGGGGACTGTTGGTTCCAGTGCAGGAATCCAGCATAATTTCTTACATCGTTATCACCTGGGTTCATGGAGTCTGTTTCTTTTGATCTTTCTCTTCCTCTTGGGAGAGGAAAACTTGGTGGACATGGCTGAGCAGAATCCTCTCGTATTTTGAACATCTTCATGTGTTACTCCTGTTCCCCAGCCTCCAGGCCCCTCTGTCTCCTCTGAAGGGATTTCCCAGAAGGTTCCAGGCCAGAGGCTGACCTGGGATGGGAGCTGCCTCCATGGTTAACAAGGCCTGAAGGTGGTTTGGGGCCTTTGCCAAGTGACCTGCCCTGTCACGGAGGCTGGCGATCCAGCGCTGTGGTGCTACGATATGTGACCTCTTCAACCAGTGAGTCACTCACCCCCAGATAACCACCGGTACTTTCAGGGGAACTGCTGGTATCATTGTGGCTGTGGCCATGGTTTCTCCAAATTAAGGTGTGTTTAGAAATGAAAGTATAGGGATTGGTTTCCTTAGATTTATTGTCATGGATTCATGGCTCCCCTGCCTTTTTCTTCATGAAGACTCACCTGGCTTTCTTTTAAATCGTATGATAAAAATCATTTATATATTAATGATAAATAGCCAACACTCTTCCAACATTTGGGGGGGAAACACCTTCATGTCTTTACAGCTTAATTTTTCGATATTTTCTAGAATTGTCCATTTGTGTGTTTATGTGGCTATCATCAGAGCTTGTCCATTTGTCAAACCAGGAAAGCAGGAATTCCATCCAGTATTTACCATGGAGGGAATTTAATATGGGGCCTTGGTTTCATGGGTGATAAAGAAGCTTATAAGCCAAACATGGGAAGGCAAGGTGACCCAGAGCTTTGGAAGCCACCGCCACCTTTAGGCCGGAGGGACAAAGGGAGAAGGTAGTGTTCCCAAAGCCAGGGTCATGGTCACTGGTGGCCTACCTAGAGCAGATGCAGCTGCCTCTAAACGTGCCCACCCAAGATAGAGGGAGATGGGAGAAAGGCTCTGGCCTCTCCCCTCCTCCCTCCCTCCCTCCCTCAAGTCTCCTGAGTTCCTGCTGCTGGACCCTCCTCCCACCCACCAGATGCCCTTGATGTGGGGCCTGTAAGGTCAGGGGTCAGCCCTGGGGGATGCAGAGCAGAACACAACCGGATGAGAAATGGATTGGAGGGCAGATGGGACCCAGCCCAGCCCAGGGTGTAAGCTTCCTCTTCTAATTTAATACTGTCAGAAGCATTTTCCCCATGTTTTCACGTGGTCTTTGTAATTTTGCATGTTAACTCAAGTGGATATACCACTGTTAGCCTGCCCATTCCCCAGCTGTTGGGTGAGTGCTTAAAAATAATGATAAATCAGCAGTTCTCGAAGGGCAAGCCCCCACCAGGAGCATCCACACCACCAGGGAACTTGCTAGAAATACAGTCTTGGGCCCCACCCCAGACCTCCTGAATCAGAAACCCTGTGGGTGGGTCCAGCAGTCTGCGCTTTAAAAGCCCTCTGGGGGATGCCGATGCCCATTATAGTTTGAGAACCACTGTCACAGGCAATGCCACACCTCACTGACGAGGGGCGGGGGACGGGATGCTGAGGGTGCTGGTGGCTGGGCCTCCTTACCCAGAGCGCTGTGGTGTAGTGGCACAGGCCAAGACTCCAGCTACACCTCCCCCAACCCGGGGTCAGGCCTCTCCCTTGCCTTTAACCTCCTTAAGGTTCTTCTTTCCTCTTTTGTTCAATAGCTAAAAATATCAAACCATGTAGTAGTGAGAAGATTAAATGAAATAATGGGCATGATGTTCCCCATCTGTTGGGTCTTTTGAGGCTTTGCAGAAGGAAGTGTGGCAATAGCAGCCAGCTCCTGCACCATGCACGATTGGCCCTGGTACCAGTACTTGAGGTGTGTGGTCTGAAAGTCAGTGATGAGCCCTTAGGAAGCTGATGAGCAAGCTTTAAGTGGTAGGAATCTTGGACTGAGGCTTGCATGTTTGGAGTCAAGCTTCCCCCTCCCCACCCCATTCTTATTACCATTCAAGCCTGACCCCCCGTGCTGACACTTCTTGTCCCTCTCGTCTAGCCACTTGGTGGAGTGAAAAGAATCCTGGACTCAGACCAGGACCCCTGGCTTCCTGTGCTGGCTGTGTGTTCCCGGGCAAACCACTTAAGCTTTCTGAGCTGCACTTTCTTTATCTGTAAAACCTCTACCTTGCCTGCCTGGATGGCAATGGTGTAGGTCAGGTGGGCCGATGGACGGGAAGTCTGCCTTGAACCTTAGTGGGCCCCATGAATGGAAAGCCTTCAGGGTCCCATCTCAGCCAGGGCCAGCCTTGCCACCCGTGTAGGCCTCCCCTCCTAGTTCCGATGCAGGAGGTACTAAACCTGAGTATCGGTGAGGACGGGCATCTGGGTGCCCCATCGTCCTGTAGTGACTTGTGGGCAGACACCGGGCCAGGGTCTTCTACACATGCTCCGCTTATACTTCCACAGCTCTACCAAGTAGGGAGTCTTCTGAGAAGTAACCAAACTCAGATAGCTTAAGAGGAAGGATGTGAATGAACCCCTGAGCGGACGGACAGACAGGCCCACTCTGCCTCAGAGCCATCGGTGGAGTCTCGCTACTGCTAAGAAGGGAAAGAGGAACAGGGTAAGAGCTCCTGCTGATGTAGGGTGATCCATTGGGGTCACAAGCACTGTGTGTGGGTGGAAGAGACAAGCTGATTGGAGCTGGTTGGGACTGGCTACCTGGGAGAAGCGAAGGCAGCCAGTCCTTCCCATCTTCCTGCCTCTGGCAGCACCCGAGAACCCTCTGGCACTGGCAGGAGGACCAGCCACCATCCCACCACAGGTGCTGTCCTCGTGTACCGGCTTAGGAACTGAGGCTCTGAGAAATCAAGTGGTTTACCTGAGGTTAAACAGGCAAGGACTTTAAGCCCAGGTCATGTGGCTTCTGGTCCAGGGCTCTTTGCACGACTCCTCTGTGGTTTATTGAGCCAGGCATGATCGGGGCTTGTCCACACCATTTCCCGGCCCTTCTGTGGGAGGTCCTCTGGGTGGGCAGCCGGATAGTGAATGGCCAGTGTGTGTGTGTGTGTGTGGGGGGGGGGGGTGTCCTTGGTGTGAAGGGCCCAGCAAAGTCAACCTGAGCCCCAGGCGGGTCAGAAGATGTGCCACCCTCCAGCCAACAACTGTTCTTCTACCGTGCGGGTTGCCACTCATAGTGACACCAGAATAGGGGGTGAAGGCCGTGCGAGGAGAGCAGCAGTGCTCCCATTCGGCCTGCATCTGGGGGTGAGCAGGTCATCCCACCCGGGCAGGGCGGAGGCCGTTTACCCGGCCGCTTCTCAGGGAGACTCAGCACCAAACAATCTTATTGTTCAAGCTGTGCTCAAAATTGCTACCCTGAAGAGAGGGCTGTGGCAGGGCAGGGTGGGGCGTGATAACATGGAGCCCGGGCCTGCTGGGGCAGGTCTTAATGACTGTAAATAACTGTGGCGGAGGCAGGACCTGAGCTTTTTAACTCGCTAAGTATACGTTATTGCTAATGCAGCCAGGGCCGACCCGAGGATCATAATTACCCGAGATCTGCTTTACAGGCACTTAGGGAAGCGCACCAGGCTGTACTAGCCCAGGTAAGCATGTGGCCACATACACTTAACAGGTGTCTCAGAGAAGCCTTTGCATTAATTCTTTATTTAAACCCTGGCAGCTGGCCACTGACTGGATGTACCAGAACTTTTGGACTTTTGGGATCAGAATTGTTTTCTTCTTCTTCTTCTTCTTCCTTCTTCCTTCTTCCTTCTTCCTTCTTCCTTCTTCCTTCTTCCTTCTTCTTTCCTCCTTCCTCCTTCTTCTTCCTTCTTCTTCCTTCTTCTTCTTCTTCCTTTTTTTTTTTTTTTTTGTTTCCCCTCCTGGATTTAAATGCACTTGAGTTTTAAGCCAGTGCCCCCAGCATCTGGGCAGCTGGCAGAGCTGCATGGGGGAGGGTGTAGGGGGTGTTTAGGAAGCTCTTTTGTGTGTCTCCTCTCCTCTCATACAGCCTATTTCACTTGTGACGCTTTGGGTTGCTCTGTGTGTGTATGTGTGTAGATGTGTGCACATGTGTGCACCTGCACACGTGATTTCCCCACACCAAGCAGTTCTCCGATTCTTTGGACACCAGGTGAATGTCTTCCTTCCAGTCTAACTCAATTCTGACCCTGTCTACCTGGAGACAGCATCAGATGCCAGAGGTTAAGGGCTTAGTCCCATAAGACCACCCCTACCCCCTGCCCCACTTTGGATGCCCATCGCAAGTCCATATTGACACCTGACCCCTGGGCTGTTGATCAAAGGTTCCCATCCATCCCCTCCTAGGGCTCAGTTAATTTGCTAGAGTGCCTCACAGGACTCAGGAAAACATTTTACCAGTTTATAGAAGGATGCAAGTCAGGAACAGCCAGATGACAGAGATGCACTGGGCAAGATAGGTGGGAAGGGGCTTGGAACCTCCTTGGTCTCTGGACTCACAGCTCTCCTGGCATCTCCTTGTGCTCGCCAACCTGGAAGCTCTCTGAACCCCACTCACTGGGGGTTTCATGGTGACTTCATTCCTTAGGCGTGATTAATGACATCATTGGCCATCAGTGATTGAACTCCACCTGCAGCCCCTCTCCTGGTGCCTGAGGTGGGGAGCAGAGGTGGGGAGCTGTGATTGAAGGTTCCAGCCTTCTAATCACATGGTTGGTTTCCCTGGTACCCAGCTGTCCATCCTTTCGGGACTTTCCAGAAGTCCCTTCACTTACGGAAACCCAGTTGTGGTTGAAAAGGGCTTGTTGTGAATAGCAAAAGATCCTCCTTTCACCTTCGTTGCTCTGGGCCTATTTCAGGAATTCTAACAAAATATAACAAAAGATGTCCTTAAAGCTCTCATTTAGGAAATTGCAAGGATTTGAGGGGCAATGTGGCAGGCACGGTGGACAAAGAGCAAATGTAGGTTTCTTATTATAAATCACAATATCACAAGGAACCTCAGGGGGATGGTGATAAGTCCAGAAAAGTCACCCTGAGCTGACTGATGGGAAGATCTTGGGCAAGTCCCATCACTTCTTTGAGCCTCAGTTTCTCCAGCAGTAAAATGGAGATAATGATGCCTGTCTCTTAGGGTTGTTGTAAGATTGAGTTGATGCATGTACAAAGCTTAGCTCAGCATTGATCACCTTGCTAAGAGCTGGTGAATGGTCCCTTCTTCCCTTTCTTTGGTGTGGACCCGATAAAAAGACGGCCAGTTGCTCACCTCGCCTACTATATTGTGTTGACAAAGGAATTGTCACCCACTATGGCAGCCCCAGAAAGGTGAAAAAATGCCTGTGAAGTCCCCCAGCCCACCAGGTGCTGAGATGGGTAAGCATTTTAATCCAGACCACTCGTTAGTTTCAACATTGAAGCCCTGAACCATCATTTCTGGGACGCAGGGCCTCTGGGTGTGGAGACTTGAGCTAATTTGGCTTAGACTAACCAGGCAGCAAAGGAAAGGACAGCTGTGGGAGTGGGTCTTGAGCCTGTCCTTGACATGCCCGTGGCTGGCACGGAGGCCAGCTTCGTGGGCACGCAGTGTGTGCGGTCACATAGAGCCCCACACTCAGGAGGGCCCTGTGCCCTCCAGTGTGTCTTGTCAGCATCTTGAAATTCTTGATTTTCTTTGAGGGTCTTGTAAACGAAGTCTGATGAGACAGCGGAGCAGGCGCTTTAGTAGATCTGTACGCACATTGTTCCTCTCTGCCCGGATAGTCCCGACACTTTATTTGAACCAGAACTTGTTTGCATGCAGGAAGAAGGCCATGTCATTCTAAGAATCGATAATGACCAAGAAATCCCTATCCCTTGCCTTACTTGTGTTACTTCCCCATATTAGCCGACCGCTCACGCCAAAAACGATGTGGAAGAAAGAGCTAAGGCAGCCCATCGTGTCTGATCCTTGCAGCTCCTCCTCACTCATCAGTAAGCAGAAGGTAGAGTGTTGCTAGGATGTGCACGTTTCAAGAAGGGAAGTAAAACTAGTTAAGTTCGTTTTATGCAGTATTGCTGCTGTTCTGGTAAAGTCACCCTCTGTGTGTGACCAAGCCACGGAATACACAGTGTGTCATTTCAGTGATTTCACGTACTAGTTAAATCCCCTTACATTTGTATTTAAAACTGCACCGCAGAACATCCACACGAGTGGGAAGATACATGCTAATAATTCAAAACTTACACTTTTCTAAGAACGATATTAAATAGCAATTAAAAAACCACCACAGCAAGTCAGGGGAGAGAGAAAGACTGGAAGGAAAGGAGAAAGTTTTCTATTTTGATACCATTAATGGTACTTTCTTCTCGGTTTTTGCCAGAGGGCTCCACATTTTCGTTTTGCCCTGGGCCCCACAAATTACGTAGCCCGTGCTGGCTGGCATCCCGGGACTGGCGGTCTCGAGCTCTTGTTGCACACGCAGGCTCTTTGCTAGATCTCCAGTCTTCTCATACTATCTTCTGGGTCACAGGACCAACAAGCAACATGTAGACAAATGAGCACTGACACTTGCTCTGAAGATTCTAGGCTGTTCCAGGTGATGGTGGGTCTGTTGCTAGAGATCACAGTTGGGGAATTCCAGAGGCCCCACACACTGTCTTATTAGAGGTGTTTTGGGGTCATCTGTGCATTCACTGTTGTGAATTTTTGAGCTGCTTAGCATAGAGGCATGAGCCGGCAGTGGGCTGAGAGAGGCCCCCAGGTTGAACCCAGCCCTGTCTTGGTCTCCTTGGGCAAATCATTTCTTCCTGGATCTGTTTCCTCATCAGGTGATCCTCAGTCTCTCCGTTGTAACTTAGCTGTTAAGAGTGTGAGCATCTTGGAGGCCCGTTCTCGGGTCAACTCTTGTTTTCACTTCTTAGGTAGTTTCTGGATCGATCTGGGGCAGGTTGTTGGAGCCTTGGTTTCCCCATGTGTAAAGAGGGAATAATGGTAACAACCTCATAGGGTAATAAATGAGTGCAGGGAAGGAGGTTAACATTGTGTCTGGTAGGTAATGTTGAATAAACGGTTGCAACGGTCAGAAGGGTGAAGGAGGAAGAAATAATCCCTAGAAGTGCTAGGACCAAAGCACCTAAATCTCTAACCAAATCTCTAACCTCAGAGATTCTGCGAGTACAATTGCCTACGGGACCTTTGCCTCAGACTTGTAAGCAGCTCTTTAGACCGTGTGTTCCAGAAGTTACTGGAATGAGGGGGAAATGACAGCATTTGCAGTGTGAAGGTCTGGGTCCTTGTCGTCTCACTCCTAGTCATGGGACCGGTGACAGTCCCTTCCCCATCAAACATCACTTTTTTCATCTGTAAAATGGAGTGGTGATGGGTCTACCTACAGCACGAGGCCCAGTGGAGAGGACACGCGTAGAAGTCTCCCCTAAACATAAATTCGAGGTGCTGCATTAGGAAGAGCTCTACAGAGCATCTTCAGTGTTTGTTGACGTCTTGCTCATTATTGTCATGAGAGATGGAGAAGCATTTGCTTTGCCCGGGCTTCAGTTCTCCATCTGTGAGGTTAGAGGAACAGCCTTGGATGTAGCATAAACTGCCCCACGAGCAGGTTATAAAAGAAGGAAGAAGGGATGGGGAGGGGAGAGCGAGAGAAAGAAAACCCGCAGAATTTGAGATTGTCCCCTGACTGGTGTCCCAATGGCAGGTTTCAGGGACTCAGGACGGGGGTGCAGCCCAGCCTTGTGGTTGACAAATGTCAGATGTTGGGACGAGAACGGCCTTACTGCAGCAGGGGTTTCTCGCCACCCCCTGCCTCCCGAGCCCCGGTAGCTTGTCACTCCCTGGCTAACAGCTTGGCAGCACAGAGGCAAACCACAGAGTACATTTGAGGCCCTGGTCTGCTCATTTCGAGGGTGGGGCCGAGTTTTTCTCCTGCCACAGGGAGCTAATTAAAGAAAATAAGCTTTGGGAGTTGGGAGAGGACTGGCCACAGAGCACTCGGAGAGGATTGCTCTAGTCGTGGAGGCCTCCGCAGTGACCGGAAGGCAGGTGGAAGTGGGTGTCCGGGTCCCACACATTCCAGTGGTGCCCTGAGGACCCCTGCTGCTCAGCAGGGAGACCCGGATGGAGGGCCTCCCTCACTGGTTGGGGGTGGGTGGGGAGATAGTCTTGGTTCCTGAGGGGACCATTGTAGAAGAAGTTCAAGCTCCCCACGAAGATGGGTCAGTGTTTTGAAATGCTTCACGGATACGGTCAGAGTCCTGGGAGTGAGTCCTGGGCGTGAGTTCTGCGAGTAATGCTAAGTCACCTGTCTGCAGCCCTTTGGGTTCTCCCACCAGCCTTAGGGAAAGTGGGTACGACTTTTGTGTTCCTGAGAGTAAACCTACGCTCAGAGGTGGTTCTTCTTGTTCCAAGGCTCGGGGCTGGAAAGTGAAATAAGGACTCAGGACTTCTGTCTGCAGATGGAACATGATAATTACGTGGGGGTTGGAGGGGGGTAGCAAACATCAATTCCTATTGTCTGACGACCGCCACTGCCCTCCAGGATTGGAATCTACGCTCTTAATGGCCACGTACTGTTTTATGGAGAAGGTATGTTGCTGAAACCTTGATTGTGTAAATTGAATTATGTCTTAAGCATGACAGGAAAACCATTTAAAGGAATCCCATTGTGGGTCATTTTGAAAAATGAAGAATTACAGTATCTCCCCAACAATCTTCTATCTTATAGATAGGGTTATCACAAGATTGCTTAAAAGAGGGGTCCCACTGTCCTGCCAGCTTATGACTGTCACTGCCTACTCCTCTGGGCTCAGAAGGGGCTCCCACAGGTGGGAGAACTTGGGGAAGATCTGCTACGTATGCAGAATGTTTTGATCCTCGTACCCCGAGAAGTTGGGACCGAGGTGTGGCCTCGGGGCAGCCAGGCCACGGATTCCCAAGTGAGATGTGGGGACGCACCGCCCATAAGACGTGCTAGGAGGAGTTTTTGTTGGGGACAGTGATGGTGATGATCATGAAACAAGGGGTCATTGAGCACTCACCATGTTCACATGACCTTACATAGATGATCCTATTCAATTACTACTACTAAAAAAAAAAAATTAGTACTACTACTGATTAATAGTACTGAAGTCTGTGGATGACTTAGCAGTTAAAGGTACATTCCTCTATGCAACGAAATGCTTTTCAGCCAACAAATGAAGGATGTGCCACGACACAGGTGATGGACCTTGAAAACAAACATTATACTGAGTGAAAGAAGCCAGGCCCGTACGACCACATATCCCCGGATTCCATTGATGTGAAATGTTCAGATGAGGAAAACCCATAGAGCTAGAAAGCAGATCAGTGGCTCCCAGGGGTCAAGGGAGGGGGGAAATGGGGAGTGACTATTTAACGGGTACAGGGTTTCCTTTTGGGGTGATGAAAATGTTCTGATACTAAGTAAATGTAATGATTTGCAAAGATCATGCGTGAATGGAACGCCACTGAGTTGTACACCCTCACGATGGCACGTTTTTGCTCTGTGCATTTAAGCACAATACATGGGTTTTAAAAGTGTATTCCTCTCTTGGTGTCCCTCTTACCAGCTTGGGTTCTCCTGTGCGTGTGTTGAAGGGTAGAGAAAGGGAAGGGGTCATTTTTGTGGACACTGAAGCTGAAAGAGGCTTGGGGCTTTCTGATTCAGGCCGCAGCTTTATGAGGAACCAGAGACCCAGAAAGGACTAGTCACTCGCCCAGGGGCACAGAGCAAGATACCAGAGTTCGGATTTGGATTCCGGCCTTCTCAGTTTCCAGTAGAAAAGTTAGAGGAAAAGTGGGATTTTGTAGCTTTTTTACATTCTGGGCCACAGAGGCTCAGCTCTGCTCCACCTGGTGGTTTGTGCTTTCCCTGAATACCTGGGGAACCTGTACCATGCTGGTGGGACAGCACGTGGGTTAGCTTGGCTGTCTGGAGGCCCAGGGCTGGTTAGTAGACATAGCCAAAGGCCTGGGCTGTGTCCCCACGTGTGTGTGTGTGTGTGTGTGTGTAGAACAATTCCACTTGTGCTACTCAATTTCAGCATTTAGCAAAAGGAACCAATTGTGTGTAAACACATACATTTGGCGTTTGATGGGAGACTTACCATGTGACACCGCTTCTTCTTTTCTTTTTGACTGTGAACATCTGACCCTACAGGAAACGAGAAACTTTCCAGTACCTAATTTGTGCTCACTCTGCTTTCAAACCCTCTCAGACGCAGCACAGGGTAAACTATGAAACTATAGCTTATAGTAATATTTATGTATGGAAGTCAATGAGCTGTTGAAATGCTTGGATGTCAGAAAAGGTTTCAAATGTAGCAACGGAGTCCCCATTCCCCCCACCCCCCCGCCACATACACACCTTCTGGTTATATAGTGGGTAGATTTGCCTTCTTTTTTTTTTTTTTTTTTTTAAAGATTTTATTTATTTATTCATGCGAGACACACACACACAGAGAGAAAGAGAGAGAGAGAGACAGAGGCAAAGACCCAGGCAGAGGTAGAAGCAGGCTCCATGCAGGGAGCCCGACATGGGACTCGATCTTGGGTCTCCAGGATCACACCCTGGGCCGCAGGCGGTGCTAAACCGCTGCGCCACCGGGGCTGCCCAGATTTGCCTTCTTTCTTAGGTCAAGCTCTGGCCAACTGTCCCTGCCACATAGGGATGATGGTGGTGGTGGTGATGCCGTTTATGAGATGGAACAGTTGTTGAATTAAGTGTACACTTTTTATTTTTTATTTTTAAAGATTTTATTTATTCATTCATGAGAGACACACAGAGAGAGGCAGTGCACAGGCAGAGGGAAAAGCAGGCTCCATGCAGGGAGCCCAATGCCCGACGTGGGACTCCATCCCAGGTCTCCAGCATCACGCGCCCTGGGCTGAAGGCAGCGCTGAACTGCTGAGCCACCCGGGCTGCCCTAAATGTACACTCTTAATGTAAAAATGTAAGTGAAGTTTTAGGATCTTGCAAGTTTAGTTTTTCTTTCGGTTGGATCCATGCACTAGCAATGACAAGACCAGCATTTCAGTGTGAGCCGTGTGACCTTAGCAGAGCGGCCTAACAAATGTCCTGGCCTGTCCCACGTCAGCAAGCTGGGGTGAGCGCCCAAGCGAGGTGATGGGCGTTCGTGGGCTCGTGTTAGCTGTCGACGCTCTTCCTGAGGTGACTGAGGAGACCGGAGGGTGGGAGGGGCTGAGAGAAAGAATTGAACTGATGCATGCACTGGTTTGCATCTGGAGTTGGGGCTGGGTGGTGGTTGTGGCATTCGTGTTCCTGAGCCAGGGGGGCCTCAGCCTTGGGCCACAGGACTTGGCGTGCATGGGCATTTTTTTCTGCCGTCAGATGGGCAGGGTTGGGAGGCGCCCGCTCTAAGGCGATGTGGGGAAAACCCAGTCCCTGTCCTCCAGAAGTTCACAGTGTAATTGTGTTTTTCACGGGTCACCTGGAAGGCCATGTGTTGAGAGAGAGTGCAATTGGCCTGATGAGTCCTGCACAGCCCCAGACCCACTGTGCTGTTCAGATTGGAGTCCTGGGAAGATGCTGTGTGTGCATGAGAGAGCGAGAGAGCAAAAGAGAGCAAGAGAGAGAGAGAATGTGTTCAGAGAGAGGAGAAAGCCAGGGAAGTAGGATGAGTCAGATTTACCCACTGTTTTTTCCCTTTTGAAATGTGTTATGCTTACATACACAGCAGTCATGCACTTGCACAGAAATGTGTGAAAGCCACTTAAAATGTGTGAAATGTGGCCCTTTTGAAAGTATGCCTTACACCCACAATGTCTTGAGCACAAATGGATTTGTGAATGTTCAGCTCTTTCCTTGTCTGCAGGAATTTTGGGTTTTGCCCGGGGTGCGGGTTTAGGCCTAGCCCAGGCTGACTTGTGTGTGTGATACACAGGCGTGGGCTGTGTGTGATGGAATCAAGGTTCTAGAGGTTCTGTTCTGTTAAACAGGTGGAATTCTGAAGCCCTTGGTCCCGGGTGGTCTGTAGTACGCAGTGGTTTGGGATGGGCCGGGAAGAACCCGACACCCACGTTTCCGTAGGTGGGTTATGTGGTCTCCTGGGCCTGGTACTTGAAGTCCCCCAGAGCTGACCACTCTGTGAATTTGCCTTCTCTGTGGGCCTCTGTTCCTTCCAGATGAGGCTCAGCTCAGCTCCTCCGCAGCCTGCTGCATCCACACCCACTGCCTTGCTTTGGCTCACCCGTATGCTTCCTGGGATACATTCCCGGACTTCTCTGTACCTTTCTGTCTTTGAAACCCAGACTGAACCCCACCTCCTCTGTTGCATTTTCCTTGACTATATATCCCAGCTCACCGTGGCTGCCTCCCCTTTCTCTAAATGGTCTCCCAAATTGCTTCCTGGGTCTGGCACGTAGTACATGCTCCATAAATATTTTTGAACGTGGCCCTGTCCGTGATGGGCAACTTGCTTGTGTGTCATTCATCTACCCAGACGTGAGGGCCCACTTCCCTGTATAGGAGCTGTGTCATAGTGTCATTTTTTTATTATTATTATCCCCCCCCCCCCACCCTGTCAGCTTATAGAAGAGTCGTAGATAAGATCCTGCAAGGCCTAGACACTTCTCTCCCTGTCCCGTGTGGCATCAATAAGAATCACAGGCTTCTTGGCACTCCCTTGCTATCCAACAGAGTGAGCATAGTAAGATCTACCCAGCCTGTACCAGAAGCTACCACGATGATCAGGAGAGAGTTTCCGAAAACCACAAAGTGCTGTGCAGACATGAGTTATGAATGGTCTTGTCGGTTGTCAATACCACATGGCCTTGACATTGATGCTAGGTCCTGCATGGGGCCCGAAGAGTGGCGGAGAGCTGGCGTATGCTGCTGAGCCGGAGTCCAGGACCCCTGAGATCCACTCACCATCCTCGGGTCTCGGTTTCCTTGGCTTGGCTCCCCTTTCCAGCTCTGACACTGGCAGCCATGGAGCTGTGTGGCGGAGGGGGCAGGGGGGTGGGCTCCCCTCTCCTGTGTGGCTGGAACTCAGCCAAAACAATCAGGGTTTCCCTTCAACCTCAGTGTTTCTGGGATGGCCTTTGCAGCTTTGTTGTCACCTCGAGTGATCGCGCTGGACCTCTTTTGTTTTGTTTTGTTTTTTTTTTTTCAGCTTATTGCTAGATCTCCATAAACACTCGCTTGGGGAAAAAAAAAAAAAAAAACTCGCTTGGACTAATGGGAGAGGCTGTTTGCACCATTGAAGGTGGCAGAGTTTTTGTCATCCCTTTGCAGAGGTGTTGACATTTAAGGGTGGTTGGGGTGACGGTACAGAAGGGGAGGCAGGAAATCTGGAAGGAGGAAAGGAGCCAGGAGCTGAGCAGAGTGTGTAACGGGCTGCTCCTTTCAAAAGTGCCTGCCTCTGTTGGTTTGGTCGTGGGGGTGTTCAAAGGCAGGAAAATAGATAAGATCAGATTTCAGGATTTTTACCCTTCCCTGCCCCCACCCCTGGTTTTGCCAGTGGAGAGCTTTTATGGGGCGGGCAGGGCAGGGCAGGGCCTGGGTGTTTTTCAACTTTTGTAACCCCCGTGTGGTACAATGCTTGGGCACACAGCATGCTCAATGAATGAATGAATGACTGCCAGTTCTCAGAAGGGTGTCCGTGGATGATGAAGTCATGGGCTAAAAACTAACCAACGTGTCTGATTAGAGAAGATAGAGCTTCTGGGAAAAAAGGACTGCCCTTTGGAAGCTGTCCTCTCCATCCTCTTCTGCATTTTGGGGTCACCCTCTGAATCCAGGATGTCTGGGGCGGGAAAGCAGTGAAGGCCCTCCTCTCGGCGCCCCCAGCGGGGCCTTCACGTGGTTCTGTACACACCGAGTGGTAAAGATTCATACTGGCTGTGGGCAGTGCCCTTTCTCCAGTTGATTTCCCATCAGCCCCCTCTGCTCTGGCAGGTGCCGTGGGCAGATAACCTTGGCAGGAGGCTGGGCACAAATGGCAGAGTTGACACCAGATGGTCATATTCCGTGCTGTCTTGTTATCTTGTTTCCTCGATGGTCATTGTCACCCGAGAAAGTACTTCATCTGTGGTCTTCCCTACCCAGGGACCTTTGGGGGTACGTAAATTCATCAGCCTCGTGGGAGTGAAACCATTTCTGTTAAGAGCTGGGGTCTTGCTGACAGCCTCCTCCGCGGGGTCCCTCCCTCCCCAGCCCGCCTCTGTGTTCTCCGGAGGCCTGATTCTTCCCCTCTTTGAGCACCGCTGTCTGCTTCTCATTGAGAGTTGCGGGGGGAGGACAGACGGGGTGGCATCATCCCATGAGGATCTTCTTGGAGAGTTTGATCTTGTGGGATGTCCCAGGGGCTGTTTGTCCTGCTCTGCTTGCTGTTCTCCCCCAGGGGTCTCGCCGGCCGCTCAGCCCTGCTGCCTTCGCTCCTGTGGCCAGGACTCTGGGGGGCAAGCCCTGGGCTGGCGCTACCGTGTCCGCTCTCCTGCTTGACCTTGGGCAAACTGACTTGACTTCTCTGCTCCTCTGAAAACATAGGGTTGGCCAAAGGGCTCTGGAACTTCCTGGTCTCCTGTCCTTCCGCTGCTGTCTATAGGGAGGGAAGCACCACCTGTGTCCTGCAGTGGGAACTCAGGCAGGAGGGGCAGGCTGGTGACGTCGCGGCCTACCTCCGCGCCGTAGTGGAGACCCTGGGCCCCGACCCGGAGGCGGCGAGTCCAGGACGCAGAGGAGCCTCCGGGGTGTGGTGAGCAGAGCCCCTCTGGGAAGTGAGGGGTATTATTCAGCCTCGTGGAATGCAGAGGCATGGCTGAGCCCGGGCAGGACCCCTGAGAGGCTTGTGGCTGAATTCATGGCCTCGAAAGGTGGCTACTGTATATACCAGTGATAAATATTAGTCACCCTGGCAGCTGAAGGAGGTTCCTGTGCTACATTTTTGACACTTCCAGAAAAGGGAAAGCCTTTCTCTCCAACAGCAGCACATGGGAGGGGAAAACAAGGATATGTCCCTTTGGGCTCAAGTGCCAAGAAATTCTCTTAGCCTGATGGCCTGGCTGGGAATCCCATGGGATTTTCAACCACCAGAGACCCATCTCTGCCCAAAGCTGCATGTAGGGCCTGGTAGTGCCCCTGTTGGCACGTGTCTGCTGGGCCACCTCTCTGAGCCCTGCTCGAGCACGTCTCCCATCCGAGTGTTGGTCTGCCCTCCTCCTGCTCTCCGCCCAACTCCTTCAGTCTCCCCTTTCAGCCAAACAACCACCCTCCACAGAGTTGCCTGAGCCACACCTGGGCAAGTCATTTCTGTCACCAGCTTTCCCTTCTTGCTCATCATCCCATTGGTCACAGAGTCCTGTCGGTTCTGCCTCCAGAACAGCTACGTCCCCATTGGTTCCTCGTCTTGACTGGGGCCGCCTCATCCAAATCAGGGCATCTCTGGCCTAGCCTTCCTCCCAACTGGTCTGTCTGCCTGCATCCACCTCTCTACTGGTGGCCAGAGAGATCTCTATAAAATGCACATCCTATCATCTGGCACATCTGCTAAAAGCGTTCAGGGGCTTCCTGTTATCTTGAGGGTAAGGGTCTGAACCCCTGATGAGGCTGTGCATCTGGCTTCACCTGCCTGTCAGGCTTCCTCCCCCAGCTGGGCTCTCATCCCTACTCTGGCCTTTTTTTTTTTTTTTTTTTTTTTTAACATTTCTTTCATCAGGGCCATTGCACATGCTGTTCCTTCTGCCTAAAATGCTCGTCCCCACAGTTTCCAGCTAATGTGAGTCAGGTCTTTGCTTAACTATCCTAAGAGAGCACTCACTGTTTCCTCCTCTATTTAAACTCTGTCCTCTGATATATTGTTATAGCACCCTGTTCTCTTCCGTCATAGACCTTTCCTCAGTTGTAGTTCTAAATCTGTGTGGTTATTTGTTTACTGTCTGTCTGCCCCTCCAGGGCAGGGACCATCTCTTTTGTTCCCTTCCATGGCCTGGGACTGAGGAGCTCAGCAAATATTTACAGGCAAGACTTGTATGTGGAGGACGTGTCCGCTTGTGCTGCTTTGCCCTGGCACCTTAGTTCCCCTGGAGCCTGGCCCCTGCTCTCCAGTCCCCACTGAGTGGCCACCGAGCACCCGCGCTTCCTGGCATCACTCCTCTGGCATCAGAAGCCATCTGTCCCATATCTCCATCTCTTGCAAGGTGACACTTCGTCTGATTACCTAATTCACACTAAGGTGTTAAAGCTGCTAATGACATAGTGTTTATAACCCCAGGGGATGCAAAATGATGACCTCAAAACCTAGCATTCCCTGGTGGTTTAAGACGCTTCAGGAACGTCCCAGGGAGCCCAAGTAGAGGCAGGTCTCCTTAGCCAGGTTTGCAAGGCCTTGTCTGCACAATTTGGCTTCCACGTCTACTCCTCCAGCAGTAGGTCCCCAGGCCTTCGTCATCGCCCCCGCTTCCTCCCCAAGGGCCCAGCACAGGGCCTGGCAGGGGCAGGCCCTCAGTTAATGTTTACTATGTGGATTTAAAAGAAATCAATGTTTTAATGACTCATACGTTAATGAAGCATTTGGCATAGTCAGTCTTTGGGCTCTGGATGCCAGAGGAATGACGAACGGTGGGAAGTTGAGGCACCATGGCCATGCTGGTGCCAGGAGACCAGGAGAGAGGGGGCTTTACTGGGATAGAGGGGCATGGCTTCTCAGAGCCCCCCCCCAACTCCCCATCTCTCCCCGCCTACCCCACCGGGCCATACCACTCAGCAACCTGTCCTCCTGCCCCACGTGAGATTTGTCAGCATTTCGCTTTCTGAGGTGCCAGAGGGAGGGGGAAGAGTCTTGTTACCACATCCTCCTCATCGTCTGATGCAGTTTGTGGTCATCTGCAGGTTGAGGCCGATGAAGCAGCAAAAGGCTGAAAATAACACCTCTTAGGAGAGCAGGTTTCTTGGGCCCCTCCCACCCCTGTCAAGGTCACGTTGGTTTGTGCAGCCCAGTCATTGGCTGTCTGGCTGTGGTCGTGGGGCCCACGGCCTCCTTGGAACCTCTGCTCCCACCCCCACCCACAGTCAGTATGTCCCATGCCCCCCCAACCTCCCCATGAGGATGTGGCCTGAGAATCGAGGCAGGAAGGATCAGCCTCGGGTGCGAGGAGGATGACAGTTATTGGAAATGAGTGGGTGAACTTGGCTAAGTGTAGTTTCTGGAAGGGAGGATTATCTGGGGCCTGAGGCTTCCATGACACTGACATCTGGTATGGAAAGTCACCCTCCGTCACCTGGATGACTGAGCCTCACCTCCCACCCCTTTGGATCTGCTCTCACCATGTGCCCGAGATAAAATCTTTCTAAAGAGCAGATCTTGCCCTGACCCCTCCCTACTTAGCATCCAGCCATGCCTCTGGGTGCCTGGGGGATAGCCTGGTTTGTCCCCTGGGGTCTGTGCCATGTCTCCCAGCCCTCGCTCAGCCTTGCCCCGGGTGGCTCTGGTAAGGAGTCTGTAGATGCTACTAGGTTGCATATTTGATGCGAACGATCAGGATCCGTGTGAACGCTAGCCTTGTCTGTGCAGTAAATAATTCCAGGTACCACACTGTAGGGTGCAGGGGGGGCTCTTCAGAAATCCCTGGAATTCAGAAGGGTCGCTCTTTGCCCCAGATGGCCAAGAATCCCCACTCCGTCTCCAGTCCTGCCAACCCCTCCGCCCACAATGCCCCAGGCCACTTGTTACCTCCTTGCGTCACCTCCTGCTGGGCCCAGACTGTCCCATCACCGGAGCACCCTTAGTTCTCAGCGGGGGCACCATGATACATCAGAATCCTATGTCTCTGGGTCTGTCTTCTCAGCCCTAGACCGTGAACCTCTTGAGAACCGGGAGCTCTGTTGGGGCTGCTCTCTGCCTCCACGGCTGGCAGGGTGCTGGCGCCCTCGTCACTCGCTGCATGTCGCTCCTCGGGACCACAGGATGGTCCCTGCCTTGTTGTGGGAGTTATGTTCTCTGGACTGCAGTGATTCTGAGCTGAGCTTTGGGCCTCGCCTATACCCTGTGGTTTATGACTTAATATACCGAAAATAGATGGTTGTGTTTCATTTTCACTGGGGAAGAAATAAAGAGTGGAAATACAGAGCTTTCATTGGCCTGGAGGTAAAGATAAAATTATACAGATCAAAGGCTATTACTTAATGTTACGTACTGCGAGGCCCTTTTGAAATAGGGGTTTTTGTTTTGTTTAAAGATTTTACTTATTTATTCATGAGAGACAGAGACCTAGGTGGAGGGAGAAGCAGGCTCCCTGTAGGAAGCCTGATGCGGGACTCGATCCCAGGACTCTGGGATCACAACCTGAGCCGAAGGCAGACGCTCAACCACTGAGCCACCCAGGTGCCCCGAAATAGGTTTATTTTCCACAGGCTGGTCTGGGTCTCACAACTGGGGTCTCCTCCAAGGCAGAAGGACCGGTCTTTATTTACCTTCGTGTCTCCTGAGCCTAGCACAGTGCCTGATAGAGCGGTCACTTAATAAATAGTTTTCAAATGAATGCATGGGATGAATAGACACTTTGGAACTTTTGGTGCTGGGTGGTGAGTAAATGTGCTTGGCTTGTTAATTGGTAAGACAGCATTTCCATCGTAAAAATCTCTGTTGGGGGGGAATACTGTTTTTTTGGGGGGGGGATGCCTGCCTGGATCACAGCCCCACAGGCTATGTGGGGGCAGTTTTGAAAAATTGAATCCTTTTGCTCTGATTGGGGCTGGGCGCGTACGCCACTGCGGTGCTCCCGGGGGGCCTTGGGATTGTGGCCTGTCGAGTGGGTGGAAGGTGGGCGTGGACCACGTGGCTCCTGAGAGTGTTGTGCTCTCCCGCTGTGTCCCAGGCTGTGTCCCGGATTCCTCCTCCTTGGCGATCGGACGCGGCCCGCAGGCTCACACGCAGAGACGGAATTGTCCCTGGCCTCTCGGACCGCTTTCCAGTGGGTAGAAGGCCTCGAGTCTCGGGAGCGGAGAGAAATGTTAATTTGGGGTTAGGAAAGCAAGCCAAGAGCCATCGAATAATTAAAACACACACGCAGACAAAGGAAAGCGAGGGGAAGGGAGAGACGCTTAATGGGCAGGGGATGAGTAAAACCCAATGGCCTGAGAAAGCCCCAGTGCTGAACTTCACATGACCCCGCGTGCTGCCTGCAGTTGCGACACCGCGTGCCCCCTGCGTGCCGCCGGCCTCTCGGTGATGTCAGCGGGCCGCGGCCCCACAGGAAGCGGGGCTGCCATCCGCCTGGCCGAGCATGCGAGCGAGGCCCGTGCTCCCTCCGTGGCCCGGTGCCCACCCGCCCGCGTCCGCGTAGCCGCGGCTCCCGGGCCCATCGGAGTGGGAAACCCACCCGGGGCGTCTCGGAAGAACAAAACCTGCACCCACCAGTGATGTCCATGCAGGGGGCGGGGGGAGAAGGGTTTGGCTTTTTTTTCTTTTCTTTTTTTTTTTTTTTTTTGGAGGCCCTCTGCCTGAAATCAGCACATTTCTTTTCAGGACGGTGCTACCGTGCGCTTTGCGGACTCGTCTAGGTCAGCAGCTAATGAATGAATGGGTTCATGACCTCATTCATTGGTTGGGGGCTTATCTGTAAGACCCCGGGGGTAGAGAAATAAAGAAGATACCGTGTCTGCCCTTGGACTTCTGTGCCAGTTGGGGGACGAGGCCCATAAACACGCGGAGATCTAGGGGCTCGAATCAAGGTGTGTGCAAGGATCCGAGGGACACTCAAGTTACCGCCTGTGCCGGGGGGAAGAGGGGGAGGAAATGCCTGGCTAGGTTTCCCATGACCCCAGCCTGCAGCAGGAAATGTTGGAAGATTTGGATTTACAGGCTGGTGGGTTTGGCACAACAGAAGTGTGTGTGTGTGTGTGTGTGTGTGTAAACAGAACGAGGTGAGGTTGGGGGACAGATAGGATGCTAAGAGTACCTCTGTCCTTTACCCTGGGTGACAGGATTCACCTCGCAGGATTGTTCTGAGGCTTGAAAGGAGCAAGAGGGGAAAGCACTGTGTTTATTATTGCTTCAGCCCTTCTGCCTCCAGTTCATTGAGCATCAGCAGCGCACACACCCCGGTGGGCTGTCCCTGCCCTTGAGCTGCTCTGGTCCATGAGGGAAGGTAATCAGATCCCTGCATAATTGTGAGCTCTGTGTGATCAGCCTTTTTTTTTTTTTTTTTTTAAAGAACTTTATTTTGGAATAGTCGTAGATGTGCAGAAAAATCGCAAATGACACGAGGTGCCCGTGCACCCCTCACCCAGATTTCCTTAATGTTAGCATCTCACATTACCTTGGTTTGTTTGTCAAGACAAAGAAACAAACATCACATTACTATGAACACAGGTCCAGAATTTATTTAATCGGACTTTCAACTTAAAAAAAAAAAAGACAGCCTTTCAAACTAATGATTTGTGCACCGTAAAATACACTTTTAAGGTGTACAATTCAATGGCTTTACAGAGTTCTGCAAGCGTCACTATGATTTAATTTCTTTTTAAAGATTTTATTTATTTATTCATGAAAGCCACAGAGAGAGGCAGAGACAGAGGGAGAAGCAGGCTCCATGCAGGGAGCCTGACGTGGGACTCGATCCCGGGACTCCAGGATCATGCCCTGGGCCGAAGGCAGGCGCTAAACCACTGAGCCACCCGGGTTGCCCCTGATTTAATTTTAGAATATATTCATCACCCGGAAAAAAACTTCAGTACTCATCAGTAGCCGCCCCCTATGTTCCTCCCCCAGCTCTGGAAACCCAGTTGACCTCCTGCCTCTACAGATTTGTCTCCTATGGACATTTCTTATAGATGGAGCCCTGGGATACGTGGTCTTTGGTGACTATCTTCTTTCACTTACCATAATGTTTTCAGAGTTCATGTTGTAGCCTATGCTGGTACGTGGTTCTTTTTTATGGCCAAATAATAGTTCGTTCTTTGGAGGGAGCACATTTTGTTTATCCATCTATTTCTTCAGTTAATGGACGTTTAGGTCACTTGTATGTTTTGGCTGTTACAAATAATGCTACTGTGAACATTTGTGTATACCTTTTTGCCTTTTTGCGGTGTTTTCATTAGCTACACAGTAGATATCTAAATATGGAATTGCTATCATTTGATGACTTTGTGTTTAACTCTTTGAGGAACTGCCAAATTCTCTTTGAAAACTGCTGTACCTTATTGCAGTCCTACCAGAGATTTATAAGGGATCTGATTTCTCCAAAACTTGTTATTGTCTGTCTCCTTTTATTTGAGCTGTCCTACTGGGTGGGAAGTAGTATCTCATTGTGGTTTCGATTTTCATTTGCATAATGGCTCATCATATTGACTATCTCTTCATGTTTTTACTGGCCATTGTATATTTTCCTGAGATACATGACTTTTCGGAGCCTTTGCCCATTTTTTTTTAAAGATTTATTTATTTATTTGAGAGAGAGAGAGAGAGCATGCATGTGTGCGCATGGGATGGGAGGGTGAGAGGGAAAGGGAGAGAGAGTCCTCAAGCAGATTCCCTGCTCAGTGAGGAGCCCACTGGAGGGCTCAGTTCCGGGACCGGAGATCATGACCTGGGCCGAAATCAGGAGTCGGATGCTTAACCCAGTGAGTTGCCCAGGTGCTCCCCTTTGCCCATTTTAGGGCAATTGGGCTGTCTTTCTGTTTTGTAAGAGTCCACCTATATTCTGGGTACAAGTCCCCTTATCAGATAGATGGTTAGCAAATATTTTCTCCCATCCTGTGGGTTGTCTTCTCACTTCCACAGTGATGTTGTTTGAAGCTCAGACGTTTTTAATTCCAATGAAACTAAATGTTTTTTTGGTTGTTGGTGTCCTTTCTAAGAAACCACTGTCTAACTCAGGGTCACAAAAATCAACTCCCCTTGTTTTTCTTCTAAGAGTTTTATCATTTTAGCTCTTATATTTAGGTCTTTGATTCATTTTGATTTAATTTTTATATGCGGTGGGTGGTAGAGGTCCAACTTTGTTCTTTTGCATATGGATATCCAGTTGCTCAAGCACTGTTTGAGAAGACTGGTCTTTCCCCCACTGAATTGTCTGGCGCCTTTGTTGAGAATCAGGGTTTATTTCTGGACTCTCCATTCGAGTCTATTGATGTACATGTCCATCTTCATGCCAGTCGTGATGATGAAGTGTTACAATATTAGTCAACATTTTCAGTGGATTTTTCATCATCTACTTTGTTCAAAAAAGATTGTGAAGTAACTCTCAGACGTACAGTGAATAAAAACAGATAGTGATAGATAAGGAAATGAGGGAGAAAGGAGACAAGGAGAGGAAAATGAGATCAAAGGTAGTGTTCGTACACAGTATTGCATATCATAAGGTCTTGCGAGATATTAGACGTGGCCTGCAAATTTGGCTCTGATCTTCTTAGTAGCCAGAGGTAAAACAGAAATGTGACCTCTGCCAGGAGTAACATGAGCGTCCGTAAGAATAAGAATTAAAAAAATTTTTTTTCTCAGTATTTTCAGCAACTACCACATGAGAGGATTTCTCTTGGGGGTCCTAGGAACCAGAGCTGCTTAAGTACATCATTATTTCATTTAGGTTAATTCTGCCCCTTTAGACTCATGGCTTCTTGAGAATTAAGAACTGTGTCTTATTTGCCTCACATCTCATAGTGCCCAGGACAGGACAGGAAGGTGCTTAAATAAAATCTTGATCGAATTCCTTCTGAGATTCAGAATGGTGACATTTCTACCACCAGGTTGAGAGTAGTTTGGACTGACTTGGGTGTAGAAAGGGGGCAGTGGTTGGCTCTGGCTGCATTTTGCGGATTATTTCTTGCATTCAGCTCCCGAGCCGTGGTAAACTTTGGGTGAAGGAGTGTGTGCCTTTGCTCTGAGAGATGTCAGTGACTCTGCAGAGAGCTTCGGAAGGTGGCATTGCTTCGCCAGAGTGGGGGCTGCCACCTGTGGTTGTGCTTGGCATCAGGATGGCCACTCTGCAAAGAGCCCACCCAGACAAACGCCTTCCTTGGGGGCAAGGAACCAGCCACCTTTAACTGGCTGCATATGTCATGTTGGGTGGCTCTTTTAGGGTTCCTGGACCCCAGTTTTTAACATAGGGGCGATTTCCCCACACAAACACCTTTACTGATGCCCGCGAAGTCAACTCCGTTCTGACACTGCCTACCAAGAGATAATATCAGATTCCACAGGTAAAGAGCTCAGTCCTACAAGGTCACCCCCTTTCCACACTTCAGATGCCAGTCCCAAGTCCCAGGTTGTTACCTATACTCCTGACCATTTGGCTACAGATCAGAGGTTCCAATGACCTTCTATGTTCTTTAATTCACTAGAGCAGTTCACAGAACTCAGGGAAACACTTAACGTTTAGCAGTTTACTAGAGGATATGAATCAACAGCCAGATGAAGAGATATGTAGGGCGAGGTATGGGGAAGGGCTCTAAGAACCTTCGTGCCCTCACCCCCAGGCGTGCCACTCTGTTGGGTTTTCACAGAGGCTGGCACGCTCAGGAATGACTAAGTCATTGGCCATTGGCTGATTCAACCTCCAGCCCCTATCTGCTCCGGGGAGATGGCAAGGGTAGGAATGAAAGTTCCAACCCTCTACTCACAAGTTTTGTCCTCCTGGCAAAGTGCCCTCGGGTGGGGGCCCCAAATCACCTGCGTTAACATAACAAAAGATTCCTTCATTGCTCCTATCACAGAAAGACCCAAGGGTTTTAGGAGCCTCAGCCTGAGCCCTGAACAAAAAGACCCAGTACAAATGGGAAAGACAATTCACCATATCACAGTCGCCTTCAATCATGTTCCCAATAAGGGCTTTGCTGTTTTTCGGTAGAATCCTTTTTTAAAAAAGTAGATTTGAACGCTGACCTCTACGGATGCCATCCTTCTTCCACTGATGGGGAAGTGGAGGCTCAGAGTAGTAAGGCACTTGCTCTAAGTCACAAGACCCATGGCATGCAAAGATGCGGCTCCAGCCCAGGGAATCCTGATTTTTTACTTCATTCCCTCCTTCCTTATCTACCTGCTGGCCCCTAGTCTTTATCTAATTGTGGAGGTGAAGAGGCCAGCCTTCTTTCTGATAGGTGAACATAGTTCCCTTTAAAGTTAACATTTGCCTCCATGGGGAAGGCTGTCAACAAGCAGGCCCCCGGGGATCACCTTTTGCACCATCGACTGTGGACCAGGCACAGCCTTGTAATGATACAATAATATGGGTGTCTGATGACTGCTTATAGCTCACAAAGAGCCTCTTAGACCCGCTCTTGCTGGAGTCTGGCCACAGCCTTGTGAAGAAGGTAGTGTGGGTGCTGTTAACCCCACTCTGCCCATAGGGACACTGAATTCCCTGGGGGTCACCAGGTAGTCAGGGTCAGAGATGGGCTTAGAAGCCAGGTCTCTAACCCCAAGTGTAGTGCCCTGCCCCAGCCCTGGAGCAAATATGTATCAAGTTGCATCAACAAGCTTAGAATTCCTGGAACTCTAGCTGCCCTAAGTCCCTCCAGGAACACCTTAGCACTTCCTTATCTGCCTGCTGAGACAATAGGAAAGTTGTCTTTTTCTCCCCAGAAGTGAAGTCTCACCCACACCCGTGGATTTCTTTGTATCCCTCTAGCACTTAGCTGTGTTCTAAGAACAGAAGCAAGTAGAAAAGACCCAAAAGCAAACAGATGTGGCCTCCTTCCAGAATCTGCTGTGATGGAAATATGATGCTTAGCGCCGCCACCACTACCACCACCACCGAGATGTTTTGGAGCTCATTCATTTGTTTCCATATACGTGGCTCTCCAGATCTCTGTGCTCAGAGCTGTGCTAGCTGCCAAAGAACTCAATAAGAAAAACCCATGGTCCCCTTTCGGGTACTCTTGCCACGGTCTTGGCCTTGTGCCTGACCCCACGTGACAGACCTGTGTCCCCTGAGCCACAGTTGAGCCATCAGTAAAGTGGGGGCGATGATGATGTCTGGTTAGCCTCCCTCCTGGAGTGATGACCAGGCTGAAATAAAATTTAACAGCATGAACGCCTTCGTGCCTTCATTCAGCATGTCTTACCGACAGCTCACATTTTGCCAGGCTGTGGATTCGGTGGTGAACAGAGGCAGCACCTGTCCCTCGACGAGACGCTTGCAGTCTGGGGAGCCCAGCAGTCAACAGATGTCACAGTGCAGACTTTGAATGAGGACAGGGCGCCAGGGAGAGACCTGATTCCATTCAGAGAGGGAGCAGTAGTCAGGGAAGGCTACCCTGAGGAAGTGACATTTGAGCTGAAGCCCAAAGGGCGAGTCGGAGTCCCCAGGAGAGAAGAGATGGGTGATGAGTAGCCTGAGCAGAGGGAAAAGCAGTGCAGAGGCCCTGAGCCGGGCAGAAGAGTTTTAACAGGGAAGTTGGCCTGGGGGATTGTGGACACTGCTCTCTAGTGTCTCCTATTCAGTCTCTTTCAGCAGGTCTCTTTGGAGCAACTGCTAGGTGCCAAGTTCATCGCCAGGTGCCCAGGGGCAGCTCTCCGGTAAATCAGGGCATGACGGTCGCCATGAGGGCCTTGGATGCTGTACGTATCTCATTATCCGCGGTGCCTGGCACAGAGTGAGTGGACACATTGCCTTAGGATGCAGATCTGAGCCATGCAAGGTGGCCTAGAAATCATGTGGACTCAGGCAAGGGACCTAAGCTTTTGAACCTCGGGTGCCTCCTGCTCCAGTGGGGGTAACAGTGCTACCCTCTCCTGCGGGCGTGTGGGCTTTGCAGCGGCCGTGACCGTGGCAAGCCAGTGGCTGCCTGGGGAAGCCCGTGGTAAAGGGGAGCTGCCACGATGAGTGCTGTATTCCTGACAGTCCCACAAGTGGTCTTGAAAATTAGGGGCCACAGGAAATCAGAGGAGGGGAGGTCACCGGTGCTGGGAGGAGTGTTCCTCGGAACCCATGGAAGCTCTAGGATGGCCAGAGAGGAGGAGGGCTCTGGGCAGCGGCTCCTGAGCAGAGTCAGGAGAGGACCTGAGCTTCAGGGGGTGAGGAAAGACCTTGAGGGGCAGGGGCGTATCCAGGAGGCGTAGAGGAAATGGACGCGTGTCCAGCGAGCGGGGCGGATGGCTTCGCAGCTCTGGGGAAGCGACCCAGCCAGCTTTCCTGCCTCGTGGTGGAAGAAAAATCTTGTGACTGGAGATGATGGCATGTCCGATGTGGAAGGCAAAAGGTCGGAGGTGAGAAAGTGGATAAATACAGTGTTTATCTTGAAAAATGTCATGAGTTGCTTGGAAATCCCCATGCCTGCTTCCTCCGGGAAGCCTTTCAGGGTTATCCCACCCGGTTCTCCGGGGCCCCCCATCTCCCCAGAGCCTAAACACGCGCCGTGTGAAGGAGTCTCCCCCTTTGGAGGGTTGGTCTTGGGCCGTGGCCGGCGTGTCCAGCAGAGCAGCCAGGAAGAGCAGTAGTCCGTTCTGGGTCCTTAGGATTCAGGCTCGGGTCTTTGGACCTCCACTCCAGGTGCTTTCCCACCCCTCTGGCCTCGCTCAGGTGGTGATGCTGGGGTCTCCCATGGCGGGTGGCGCGGATTTGTTCAGGCAGGCCCGGAAGGCGGAAGACAGCTGTTCTCAGAACCAGGAGTGGCCTCCGACCTCAGTAGTCCAGTTCCTTTATTCTTAGAGGAGGAAGCCGTATGCCCAAGTAGAAGTGGTGATGGTGGAGGGGGGCAGGCCCCCGAGGCCAGCCCCATGCTGTACCCACTGCTCAGAGTGCATGTCCTCTTTTGATCCTTAGGAAGCCACCAGGTCCCCAAGTGGAGTTTGAGCACTGGGCGTGAGACTCTGGTAGGTGTGAGGATGTTTCCCTCCTTGCTGGGAAGCCCTCCAAGCTCATGTGGTTTCTCAAGCACAGATTTTTGAAACCTTCTTTAGAGAGTTCTTGTTGGAAACACCTGGAAACAGGATCAAATGGTAAGGAACGTTTTAGTGATAGCCTAGAAAGCAGATAATACCAAGCACAACATGTAGATAATTTATAGTTAGAACTCCTGGTTGAGAATCTGAAATTCATTCTATGAGCAGGCTCATGGTGGGTGCTGACCACAGGCCTGACACACGGCTGGGTGCCCTCGACACAGTCGGGGGAGCTGAGCACGTACCATGTCATCTGGCTTGGGAATTGCGATGGGGGAACCCGGTGAGGGGATCTAGCCCGGCTGAGAGCTAGAGCCCATCTAGCCCATATCTGGATGGAGCTTTCCTCTCTCGAGCATCCCCTGCTAGGGTTAGGGTAAAGCAAATCTAATGTATCTTCTGCTAACGGATGTCAGTTCTTATTTTGCTTCATCTCCAGTGGTCTTTGCTATTTGCCAAGGAGGTCATATCCCATTGCTGAGTGAGGGTGGGACTGGGACCAGCAAACTCCCGTCTAAAGGTAGGTTATTTTTAGAATTGGGGGGAAAAGATCCGTTTGTCACAAAAAGCCACCAAACGAGCTCTGCTTAATGTCCAGGCCTGTGTTCTCCTTGAGCCCAGGGATGTGCATCTCCCTCCTGCTGTGCCTAGAGCAGAGCCACGCACAACAAGGTCCTTAGGAAATGCTGCTGCACAGCAGCAAGCATCTGTGGAGCACCCAACATGTGTGACATAAACCGGGCAGCTTGGTGGATGAACATGGGGTTCGGGGCAGAGTTCTGAGCTGAGGCGTACATTTGGGAGTCCTCACGTGGATGAGGCCGGGTTGAGGAGCATGTGAGGGCAGGACGAGGAGGTTCAGGCCAGCGGCTGATGAACAGCCACGTTTAGGGGATGGGGAGAGAAGAGAAGGGAGGCAGTGTACAGGAACACCAAGGACCTGGACAGTAGGTGCTGCAGAGAATCCAGGATTCTGGGTAACGTGTGAAAAGCACACCTTCCGGGTTTTGTAATCAGGAGGTCAGGGTAGAGTGTTGGGGACGGAAGCCCACGTGGAGTCCCATAGTGAATGGGAGTGAGGAAGTAGGAGCAGAGGGCCCGGGTAGCTACTGCTCTAGTGGCTCATTGTGTTAGGGAGGGAGCCACAGGGTAGGCTACGTGGGGGCCTAGGCAAGGGATGACCTGGCGAGGGGGGTGCGCCTCGAGTGCTCCACATGCCGGCTGAATGGAATTGTGCTTCGAGCAGACACACGGAACCCTGGCCCAGTTGTATCTGAGACTTGCCAAAGACATCCATAAAACTCGGACCAGTACACACTCAGGGGAATGGGGCAAATGGATTATTTTGTAAGAAATTTGCAGTCCAAAGGTAAAATTGCCCAAGAGAGCTTCTGAAAGTAAGAAGTCAAGGCGAGTTGGCATTATAAAATGAAATAATGGGGGTTGGATTTTTCTAGTAATTTCTAAGGGTCAAGACTTTGGATTTAGTAAGTAAGCCTCTTGTATCTCACTAGGAATTTTTTTTTTTTTTTGGACTTTGTTATTTCTTACTGGTTCCTATTAGCCACAAGCCCCTGGAATCTACTGGGTGTATCTTATGGGGAAAGAAAAAGAACATGGGGCCGCAAGGAATGGAGATGGCGGGAGCCTCTGGCAGCCTAGCCACGGCGGGGTTGGACAGGTGCCATCTCTTTGGATCAATACGTGAAGGGATTTGGGAGACTCCTCTGTGTATCCAACTCACTTCGAAGGCGGTGTCAGGCATGGCCTGCGTCCTGGTGACGTTAGTGTCTGAGGGGAGGCCTGGCACAACATTCATGTTTAGGATGATTCACATCACAGGGCCGGGACTAGTACCTGCCACAGGGTGGTGTAGGGAGGGCGGAGGGCTGGGAGGAGGCAGGAGGTACCTCGGGACAGGGCTGCCTGGGAATGCTGCGTGGAGAGCATGGGAGCCTCATTCTGGGGGTGCGCCTCCGTCTTGCAGGAAGGAGTCAGGCTGGGGACATTTCAGTGGGTGTCTCAGGCTGCACAGCAGCTCCGGGACTTGAACTCAGACCTCCCTTGAGAGAAAGCCCATTTGGCTGTTGCAGAAGGGCCTCGAACCCCCACCTGGTATATTGGGCCTCTGCCTGGCGGGTTTTCAGGCCGGACACGATGGCATCTGTCACGGTAGTTGATACTGTGGAAGGTCTTTCAGGTCTTGTCTGTGCAGAGACTGCAGGCCGGCCCCCTGGGCCCTGGCCGGGGGTGGGAGGGCAGCTCGCCGGCCAGCCCCACTGAGTCACTCTCTGGCCTGCAGCCCGGTGGGGATTTCCACGCGGCCCGTGTTGTCTTCTCCCCGTTTCCTGTCGGGGCTGTGACGCAGGCTGGCTGCCAGCGGGGGCTGGGGGGTACTCCCGCCCCGGGCCGCTGCCAGCCCACCTTGTGACCCTAGCTAGGCCGCGTCCTGCTCGGTGGGCAGCTCCCTGGGGGCCCCTGGGGAGGCCTCAGCTGGGCCGGGGGTGGCCGCCCGTGAGGATGGGAGGTTTGGTGGAGGAGCGGGAGAGCTTGCTCATGGGGTAGCTTGTGCTGGGTGTCTGGGGTTATAAAAACCCAGCTTGGCCTGACACTACTCTCTATCTGCTGACGAGAGCATTTGTAAATAAAACAAAATAGCAGACTTTGGGCCATTTAGTTTATGTACTTGAAAGAATGATTCCAATAGAACATCTCATCTCTAGATCTTTCTGAAACATCCATGTCTCACTGTCAGCTTCTAGGGCCCCCATATCTTGATGTGCTAAAAAAAAAAAAAAAAAAAAAAGTAGCACTTCTACATCTTCATGCCTTTTTTTTTTTTTTTTTCCTCCAGGACTTAGCGCGCAAGGCCGTTCATAAGCAGTATCTTGCATAGTTCTTATCACCACAGTAGAAAGCGGTGTTACGTAACTCTGTGGCTGCTACCCACATGTGGCTGTTTAAATTTCAGGTAGTTAAAATTCAGATCCCAGTTCCTCAGTCATACTAGCCACATTTCAGGTCTTCAGCAGCCACATGTGGCTAGTGGCTACCCCGTTAGTCAACACAGAAGAGGTCATTTCCATCATGACGGAAGGTTCTAGCACTGGTCTAAGGTCTGAACCTCACAGATGAGGAAACGGAGTCCCATAAAGGGCACTTTGGCCACGTACTGCTGGTAAATGGCAGAGCGAGAGTTTGAATCCAGATCTCCCTGAATCCAGAATCCATTCGTTTGTTGATCAGAACACATTCGTGATTGGGACGGCCGGGTGGCTCGGCGGTTGAGCGCCCGCCTTCGGCCCAGGGTGTGATCCTGGAGACCCGGGATCGAGTCCCACGTCGGGCTCCCTGCATGGAGCCTGCTTCTCCCTCTGCCTGTGTCTCTGCTTCTCTGTGTGTGTGTCTCTAATAAATAAATAAAAAATCTTAAAAAACAAACAAACAAACAAACACATTCGTGGTTGATATTTCAGTGGATCCATATAGCAGTCCTTTGTCTAACGACCAGAGGAGACCTTTTCACTTTCTGAATAAGGAACCTGAAGGTTATACTTTTCTTTTTTTCTTTCTTAGAGAAGAGAAATTGGTCTGGAAGCTTCAGGGGCCCCTCAGGTAGCCGGGAGGGTGCCGTGCAGGTCTGCTCTCCTTCCCTTTTCCCAGACCCCGTCCAGCTGGGGGGTGGCTGGTTTCTGTTGGTGTTCTCACCAGGGTTTGGGAGTGAGTAAGCTAGCACTGCCTTCCTCACAGCAATCCTTTGGCCCATTTCCTGTTTGGGGATTTGTGGATGTTGGTGATCTCTTGTGGGGGCAACGGGGCCAGGCAGGGGAGGGGGGGTGCCTTTTGTTAAAGCCAAAAGAGACCTCAGGAAATAGATACTAATTTTGTAGCCCAAACTACTGAGGCCCAGAGACATGAGGGGACTTGGAGGGTCATGCAGGTAGCCAGGGTTTATCTGATAATCTTAAGAAAGTGATCGCTTCATGGACAGGGAGAGTTTTCTCGTGGAGAGAAAAACATTGCAGTGATGTTCCTGTGGTCTGAGGCCGCTCAGGAAGGTGGAGGGGCTCGGAGCCTTAGGGTTAGAGAGAGCAGGGTTCAAATCCTAGTCCCGCCACTTGAAAGTCGTGGGGCTTGAGCAAATACTTAAAACTTCCTGGGTGTCCGTTTCTTCCTCTGCAAAACAGGGATGAAACATCTCCCTGCATTTGTTTTAATGATTAAATTGCAACATGTGCAAGAGGTTTACAATTCTGGGCATATATAAATGCTCATTAAACGGTCACCATTAGCATTGTGATGGTATCGTCACCTCCTTCCAACAGTCTTTTTGTCTTTTTTTTTTTTTTTTATAGCTTGGTGTCCCGTACATAAGGCACTCTGACATATAGGACGCCACAAAGTTGGGAAACAGGATAAATTTATTTTGAAAAGTATTTTAATTATATTTCTAAATGATACATTCTGTGTTTTTCTGCAACCTTCGGACTTCTTTTCAGGTGGAGGACCTCTAAATTTAAAGTGATGGGGCCAACTGCTAATCTGGAGAATATAATATATACATCCCAGAGTGCTCAGGAAGTCTAGAAACAGGGAAAATAGTGTATCCTGTTTACCAACTTTTTGGAGACCCCGCAGACTAAGATCCCTGGAAAATAGGTTCGTTTTATTTCAAGGCTTTTGTTCCTCTGGAAGGAGAAATTGCTGGTGGCTGTCCTGGGGTGTCTTGGCAACCCAGCCAAGCATCCACCTCGGCAGCACCCCCAGCTTGCTGACTTCTGCCTTGGGAACTCCCTTCATAATCTGGGCCCGAGGGGCTGGAGGCTCCCCAATCTTTAGAAAAAGAATCTATTAGCTTTGGAGAAAATGGCTGAAGGTAAAGTTTCAGCTGAACTTCAGCTTTCAGAGATGTTTTTCTAGGGACCCCTGGGTGGCTCAGTGGTTGAGCATCTGCCTTTGGCTCAGGTCGTGATCCCAGGGTCCTGGGATTGAGTCCCGCATCAGGCTCCTCGAAGAGGGCCTGCTTCTCCCTCTGCCTGTGTCTCTGCCTCTCTCTGTGTCTCTCATGAATAAATGAATAAAATCCTTAAAAATATATATATATTTCTCTAGGTGTGGCTTTAGAGCACCTTGAAAAGCCTCACAGTGTGGTGCCCTGGTGAGAATGCATCTGGAGGGATTGGAAGGAAAAGATGGGACACGGGGATAACCAGTGGCCAGAGGATGGCCCTGAACCTTGGGGAATTTACCTGGGAGCTGGGCCTGGCCTTTCCAATTCAGAAGCCTCATTTTTCTCTTCTTCTTGTCGAGCCTGGAGTCAGAACTGCCGGCTCCCACTAACCTGCAAGAAGCCGAAGCACACATCAAGCCACGAGTTTATTTGTTGGAAAGTCTAACCGCTGTGGGGTTATAACCAGGGCGTTCTCTCCTTGTGGGCACCCCACCCAGGAAGCCAAATGGTCAGAGGCGTGGGTGGGTCAGGATGGGGGAGGGGATGGGAATGCTGGGAAGCAAGTGCCAGGGACCCTAACGGCAACCCAGCGCGTGCACCCCGCCTTGGCTGCCCTGGCGGCCCTCGGCCTTCACCCTTCTGACCACCAGCCTGTCTTCCATAGGGATTGAGCCCTGCTGCAGTCGGGGACACAGAACCTCTCTGAGGTGAGGTTGCTCATCTCTGCCTAGATCCATGCTCTTTTCTAGTGGGATCACCCTGCAGAGCGGTTTGCTCTTCACCTTCCCTGGGCCCAGTGAATGCCTGAACCCCTGACCTCACTGTGGCTGCCCCGTGCCAGAAACCAGCCCGGCGACCTGGCCTCTTTGCAGCCCGGCATAGATGAAGGCCGCAGGGACAGGATGATCTGAATTAACCACTTTTTTCGTCTTCCCCGGGCCTTTTCACTTTAATAGCTCAGCAGAGACATCTGTGATGGCTGGCGTCCAGAGTGCGTGGTATTTATTTTTGATTTGAAATATGAAAAGCATTTTTTTTTTTTTTTAAAGACAACTGACTCTCTGAGTCATGCCCAGGGGAGCAAACGGCCTGAAATGTGAGCTGGTGCCTCACATAACAGGAGAGGCTGCGGAGTGAACTGGCGCTGGGGTTAGGTCACTGCTGGACGAAGCGCGCTGACCATAAGAGCAACATGTGGGCTCGAACTGCGGGCCGTGGGGTCAGTTCTCGCAGCCGCTCGCCTGACCAGGAGCCCCACACGCTGGGTTCCCACAGCATGGGCCGGCTGCATGGCCACCCACACCCCCCGGCCCTTGAGCAACCGTGCTTGAGTAAGAGTTCACTGTTTGGCCCGGTGGGTTACGTGTGGGGGTGTTTGTCGCCGAGCAGCTGCACGTTTGACGGGAGCCCCTGGGTCCCCAGGGCGCTGCTGGCTGGTCTTCTCCTGCATCCTCTCTCTACCAGGAGTATGATTTAAGAATGTACGTAGCTCCCATTTGTTCAGCCCTTTGCCATTGACCTTCTGGCCACCTTCACGTCTCAGCGCCACCCTGCGAGGTGGTCCGGCCCGTGTTACAATGCTCTTTTTAGGGATGAAGAGGCTGAGGCATGTGTCCCCATTCTTGTCTCACTGGGGCTCCATGTGGCGGAGTGAGGCCAGAGCCCTGGGCCTGGACCTGAGGCCTCCAGGGCACCAGGGCCTCCCCCTCTCCCAGCCTAGAGATGGGCTTTCCTGGCTTCTCCCTCCACTTCTCATGGAACCCCTGGGGTACTGTATGGGAATATGTATTTGAAACATGGTTCGCGGTGATTCTTTCGGACCTTGGTGCTAAAGTGACCCGGTGGCTGACTCTGCTTAAACCTCCTACCTCAGACATGAAGCCTGGATACCCTTCTGGAATTATCTGAATCTTTGGCTGTGTGTTTAAGGCCAGTCTCCTTGTACAGAATGCCAGCTCCCCAAGGACAGGGACCTTCCCTGTCCTGTTCGTGGCTGCATGCCCATGTCCTCTGTCCCCTTGCCTGGGACAGTGCCTGGCACACAGTAGGCCCTTGGTATGTATTTGCTGGGCACATGAGTATTTTCCTCGGCTCTGTGGTTCGTGTGGGAGAGTGGACGTCGGAGCCTCGAGGGGCTGTGGTGAGTCTCCCTTCTGGCTACGTTTGTGCGGATTGTGCAGCTTTGCTGAGGGTCCATTTCCCCGTCTAAGGAATGGGGGGCAGTGTGGGCATCGCTTCCAGCTTTCCAGTGAGGGTGGGATGAACACTCCCTGCACACACTGGGGGGGGGGTCCCCATACAGGGGGGCAGATCATGTGCTGCAGCTTCCTGGCGTCTTGGCCTGAGCAGCAGGGTCATCGTGGCGGTCGGTTTTTCCACTGCCATCAAACGGGATCCTTTTAGCTCGCAGACAGACAAGGTGTAGGGCTGGACTCTGTGCCACGGGCTAAACACTGGCCACCTCGGGCCTCAAATCAAGACCAGACACCAGCATAAACCCAGGTGGCTCAGACCTAGAGCCAGGCTCATGAACGCATGAGTAAATATTTACCCTGTCTGAGGTCGAATGTGAACTGTCTACC
This sequence comes from Canis aureus, assembly GCF_053574225.1. Classification (NCBI taxonomy): domain Eukaryota; kingdom Metazoa; phylum Chordata; class Mammalia; order Carnivora; family Canidae; genus Canis; species Canis aureus. The sequence continues at coordinate 36,094,575 of NC_135642.1, forward strand.
AGGAGTTTTGTTTTTCTCTCTCTCTCCTCCTTCTTTGCCTGCTGCCCCTCCCCCTTTTTAAAAAAGGAAAGGGAGAGGTGAAGAGGTTAAGTGACCGGCTTGACACAGCCAACCATAGGAATGTCCTCCCGTCTTGTCCGAACCCTGCTCCTCGTGCAGGTGCGTCCTCCTCCTGGAAGCCTTCCCAGATTGACCGCGCCCTCTCTTGCCCCTTCCCTTCCCTGAGCTCGACCTGCAGACAGCCTGTGCCCCATGATGACCCAGGTTCGACAAAAGAGAGCACCGTCACTCCTCTTCTGTCCCCTTCAGCACTCACGTGGATAGTCATATGCAGCTCCTGCCCAGCCCTCTCACTGTTCTCGTCCTTTGTACCCCATCTTGTGAGTTCCTTAAGACACAGGGCTGTCCGTTCCCTTACGGGGTTCATCTGTACACCCACCCCCTCACCCGCTCATCTGACAACACACGCTTGTGGTCAGCCTGCGTGGCGTCCGGCTCGGTGCCTTTCCCCACTGCGAGCGAGAGAAGCCTGTGCTGGGGCTGGAATGGACGGCTGGGGCCCAGAGGACAGTGCGGGCTGGTTGGGAGTTGACAGGGAGGAGGGCTTTTCTTGGGGGCCCCTGGGTGGCTCAGTCGTTTAACGCCTGCCTTTGGCCCAGGGCATGATCCTGGAGTCCAGGGATCGAGTCTCACATCAGGCTCCCTGCATCGAGTCTCCTTCTCCCTCTGCCCCCGCCCCCCCCCACCTCTCTCTGTGTCTCTCATGAATAAATAAATAAAAATATCTTTAAAAAGAAAAAGATTTTATTTATTCTTGAGAGAGAGAGAGGCAGAGACACAGGCAGAGGGAGAAGCAGGCTCTGTGCAGGGAGCCCGATGTCAGACTCGATCCCAGGACCCCAGGATCACAACCTGAACTAAAGGTGGCAGCTCAACCGCCGAGCCACCCAGGTGCCCCAGGGAGGTGGTTTTTAATGGAGTCCAGAGGAGCTGAGCTGCAGCTCCGGAGTTCTCAGCCTTGCCGATGAGCTCCTTTGAAGAACTATCTCATCAGGCTCTTTGCTGTCGGTTCACTGGTTCTTTATGTCTGCAGGGTCCCGCCTCTACCCTGTCCAGGAAGCTCACAGGCAACAAAAGAGAATCCACCTTCCCTACCACTCGCCTTTTAAAAATGTGACTAATTCTGAGCTAACCGAGCCTGGGCCAGACGTGGACATGGTTATGCATGGGCTCCTTTTGGTGGTGTGTCATTTCTGACTTGCTGGGAAAGTCTCTGGCAGTAGGGGTGGGGATGGGAAGCAGAGCACTGCCCGCGCTAGAGGTCTTCTAGGATGTGTATGATTTCGAGGCCTCACACAGACAAGGAATGTGGATTATGTGCCTGTGTCATGGACAACGGACAACCCTAGACTTAGGGTTTGGCTCCCAGCTGACCCTGACCGTCCGGTGGCCTCGGGCAAATCACTCAACCTTTCTGAGCCTCAGTTTCCTTACCTAAAGAATACCAGGAATGAAGTTTACTTCATGGGTTCTGGGGAGAATTCAATGAATCAGTGTAGGCTTTTTACACATCAACACGGTTCCTGGTGCATAGTGACCACATGGTCGTTTCTAAAAATCTTAAGGTTGCCTGAGAGTATTTTGGTGTGCACTGCGTGTTACGTGCTAGGAGAAAAAAAGTCAAAGCCAACAGAGGACCTCTTTCTAGAAGGAATCCATCTTTGTGGGGAGAGAATAGCGCCTATAACAATGACTATTGATTGCTTACTGTCGTAGAGCAGTGCTGTGTTCTAGAAATATAGTTGAGCTGATGTACAATGTGAAATCTTGTAGCGGTGTTAAAATGTAGAAAGAAAAAGGTGAAATTAATTTTCGATAGTATTTAGCACAGTATATGAAAAATCCTTCATTTCAGCATGTACTCAACATAAAACTTATTAATGAGCTATTTTATGTTCTTTTTTTTTTTTTAATGTTCTTTAAAACCATACTAAGCCTCCGACATTAATGTGTTCCTCACACTCGGACGCATCTCGCTTTCAAGTGCTCTGTCGCCGCGTGTGGTTGGCAGCTGCCCTAACGGGCAGCACATTTGTTTGCTAGGTCAGCTATTGTCACCTGCGTTTGGAAGAAGGTGCACTCACTGCGACCGTGACTTGCTAGGTTCTACGTCCAGTGAGGGGGCGGTGTGGGGCGACAGCTCAGGTCTTTTCTCCTCTCAGGAGCGGGGAAACTTGCATTTGCTGAGTGTCTGCTGTGTCCCAGGCCCTGTGCTAGACGCTCTCCCCTTGTTATGCCAGTTAATCCTTAAGGCAGCCTTGTGGGGTAGGGACCCGATGCATTGTACAAATGAGGAAATGGGCTCAGAGAGGCCAAGCAGCTTACCCAAGGTCATGGTCAGAGGTGGAGTTGGAATTGGGGCCTGCTGACCTGTCCTCTTCCCCCTACGCAGAAGACAGAGAACTTGTACACTGCAGAGGATGTAGGCCGAGTACTCCAGGAAAGCACACGGGCCCGCCCAGGAGGGGACACCGAGGCTAGGCCCGTTGAACAGGGGCTTTAGGAGGTCTGTTCAGAAGGCCCGGGCCTGCTTGAGTTGAGGTGGTAATGTGTATAGGAACAGCATTCTTTCCAACCAGTGTGGCTTTGTTGGAAAAGGCACCCTATTCCGCCACTGGGGGCAGGGCTGGGGGGTGCGTGGTGAGCTGGTGGTGGGCGCTGTGGTGGAGGCCAGTGAGCTGGGCCCTGCTCCCCCTACCAGCTGCCAATGCCATGCACCTTGTGAGCCTCCACGCAGCTGAGAGTTTCTGCCTGGGGAGCTCCCAAGAATTCAGAGGCGGGGGTTGAGCGAGTTCTTGAATGCTTGTGTGCACTCATGCAGTTACTCATTCGCTCATTTACCAAATATTTACCGAATACGTGCTTTGGGCAAGATTTATTGGGTGTTATCTTATCCTGTGTGGTGCTCCCTTTACCTCAGGATCCTGCTCATCAGCACGGTGGGACGTCACAGCAGCCCCACCAAGTACTCACGTTTATCCCCCCTGCGCAGCGCAGGGCGCCGAGGCTCAGAGTGGAGGTCTCTGTCGAGGCTGCTGAACGGAAGATAGAAGCCCTTAGAAATGAGGGGTTTGGATTCATTTGTCCATCTGTCTGCCTGTCTGTCTAGTCAGCAGTCAGACATCGAGCTCCTTCATTTGCCAGGCAGTGAGCTCCATTCTCAGATTTTTGTTTTGTGGTGTGCTTGTTATGTTTTATTTTCAAGGGCAATCGCAGTGGCTGACATCTGGTGTGTGTGTGCACCAGGCACTGGGGAGTCTTCTCAGGCCTCTTGTAAAGAGGGAGAAACCAAGGCACAGAGACGTTACTTTCTGCAGTCACACAACTCTCCAGAGCCCTGATGCAGCCAGTTGGCTGCTTCTCTATCACAGGGGTCCAGTACTGGTCCTGACGTGAAGCCCCATTTGCCGGTACCTTCTTGTGAAGCCTTGTCTTGTTTTCAGTTTTACTAACCATAACGTGGGGGCAGGGCCAGCCGTCCACCCTCTTGAGAACCCAGCCTGCCCAAGAGACGATGCTTCCTTGGGATAGTGCTGGGCTCAGAATGCTGTATTCGTGCGAGAGAGATCAAGTGTGTGCGCCCCATCAGGGTATCTCTCTGCTCCTCTGATCTGCTCCTCTTCCCTTGTTGGCAGGGCATGCATGGGGTGTGCTCCTCCCTAAGCTGGGAGCACCTGGAGCTGTCCTCTTCCGTGGAACCGACAGCCTCAGCGGCCCCGCAGGAAACTCAGTCCATGCTTGATGGCCACCTGAGTGGTCTTATACTTTAGAGGCTTGGGACTTCATGACAGGAAGTGACCTTGGAGACTTTATACAGGGGGAAAACCAAGTCCTAGAAAGAACAGCCATATGGACTGACGTAGGTCCCTGAGAATGCACCTCCTCTCTCCGTCTGAACGGCAAGTTCCCATGCTGGGAACCTCAGCCTGACCTTCACCGGACCTTATAGGAGGTGGAACACTTTTTAGCACTTGCTAGGTAAGTGACTCTGTCCCCACCACCGTTGTCAGGGGCTTCGAGAGGAATAGCCTTGCTGTCTGGCCTTGTCTGCGATGGAAAATCAGGGGGGCATGCACACTGCACAACGTTTGGCCCCCTCGGGAAATCCCTCCATAGGCAAAATGGAGCTACACCAGGGTGGACACCTTGTGCCTCTCCTGCAGGATCTGAGAGGCCGGGCCCCCCAGGCCCAGCCTTCTGATCCAAGAGACAGGGGTTCCAAGGCTCTAGATGGAGTAAGAGTTTTTAGGGGGAAAGAGCACTGGGTAGAAGGTCTGGGTTCACAGCCCTGCACCTGTGCTTATTAGCTGCGTGACCTCTGAGTTTCCGTGTCCATGTTGAGGACTTTCAGATAGGTTTGGGAGGTCGGCTTTGCAGAGGCGGGGTGTGCATTGGCTGAGGAGCCATGCTGCGTAGTAGAACAACTGGAAGCATGACTTTGATGTAAGATGGGCTCGCATCTGCGAGCTGCCGGCGCCCTTCGCTCATCACCCTGCCCTTGGACTTCTCCTCCCTGCAGAGCATCGTCTGCTGCTCCCCGACCCATGTTCTGCACCTCCTCACCCTCCTGGTCACTCCCTTCCCTGGACAAGTCCAGCTGCTTTATGGCCTATCTAGTGTCACATGCAGGACACAACGCAGTAGCCCCACCAAAGTGGCAGAGACCAGAGCCTCGCTGGTGTGGGGTCTGTGCCTCGTCTCCAGGCAGGTCACTGTGACAGCCTGACTCTTTGGAAGGGTGAACTTGCCCGCATTTGCTGAGCTGCTGGCAGAAATGGGAAAAGCCCTCCCGGACTTGTAATCCGTGTTCTTGCCCGAGGAAAACCATGTCCCCTTCGGCCCATTTGCGCACTTCCCGGCTTACAGCTGTAATCTTCAGCACTGTAACATAAGTTTGCCCTAGATGCCAATATATATTGCCTTTTATTTTTCTTCAGAAAAACTTAATTGGAATTTTTAATGTATTTTTAGGGGGTGGGCTGAGTTTCCATTCGCCTCTAAAAAACAATGAGAAGGAAAACAAAGTATGATCTTATTGCCAGAAATTATAAAGCCAAATCTGAAATTAATTTGCAAAGTCATTAGTATTTTCCATTTGTGAACCCAAAAGTGAATGTAAGTGCAGTTCCTTATAATTAACTACAAATTAGAACAGGGTTGGGAGGACTTTTCAGGGCCCAGCTCACAAACTCGAGCAGAAGCAGATGGGTGTTTGTGGGGTAGGGGGAGGCACCCAAGAGTGGCTTTGGTTTTTCACTCAAGTCTGATTTGGGAAAAGTAGGACCGACTCACATATTCCTCAGAAGAAAGTACTTTTCCGACAATTTCAAAACTGGCAGGGGGGATCCCTGGGTGGCGCAGCGGTTTGGCGCCTGCCTTTGGCCCAGGGCGCGATCCTGGAGACCCGGGATCGAATCCCACATCAGGTTCCCGGTGCTTGGAGCCTGCTTCTCCCTCTGCCTATGTCTCTGCCTCTCTCTCTCTCTCTCTGTGACTATCATAAATAAAAATAAAAGTTAAAAAAAAAAAAAACTGGCAGGGGCTTGAGAATGATCTGTTCTAACCTTCCTGTTTTCTGAATGAGACAACTGAGAGATTCAGAGAGTGTCAGCAACTTGCCCAAAGTCACACAGCGGGAAGGCCGGCACTGGGATGGATGCTCCGACCAACTGCCAGTGCCCCCGCTTCCCTGGTGCCGGCCAGCTGGAGTACTGAGATGTACTCCTGCCCAAAGCAGTGCTCCCTGTTAGACTCGAGGTGATCCGGTCAGAGTCCCCTTCTGCCACACGCACCCAGGGTGCAGACGTGCTGGTGCCTACCGCTGTGTCACACTTGAAGGGGCCTGGTGGTTCCCCAGGCTCACCCCAAGCCAAGCCCCAGCACTGCACATTGAGGATGTGCCGTCGTGTGAGTGTAATTGGCCTGTGGCTCATTAGCAGGGAATGTGTGTCAGTGCTGAGCTGTTTGCAGCAGGAGCTCTTTCTAGGGGCTCCCTGAGCCAGATGAGCCAGGGCTTTAAGATGCTAGGAGGTCATCAGGGGCCTTTTGAAATGCTGTTCCCCCTGACCCACTGGAGATGAGGCTCTGTGATGTCATCTCCCCTGCTCACGTGTGTGTGTGTGTGTGCGTGCGTGTGTGTGTGTGTGACATACAGAGACCTCAAATCGGCAGAACATGAAAAGCCACTGCTGGGAGTTCCTGGTCCTGTTTCATTGGTTTTCCTCACTAACAGGATGTCTTAAAGGGCTGGGAGGAACCCTTCCTTCAAGGGGCACAGCTCGCTCTCCGGGGTGGATGCTTCACCCCGGGCCCAGCCTCCTGGGCTTCCTTCCCTCGCCCTCTGACGCCAGGCGCTGAGGGGTGGGGGGGTGGGGGTAGGTTACTGAGGCCATGACACCCCCACCCTCTCACCCCCTGCATCAAAAAGTCTGAGGTCCTGATATTGAGAAAAACTATTTCCATGCGGGTGTTAAGGACCATTATACTGATGGTAAATATTTGCACGTGACAGTGCCAGGCCCTGTTCTGAGAGCACCTGACACAGCGACCTGTGAGGTGGGGCCAGGCCTCCTTTCTTTTACAGATGAGGAAACCAAGGGTTATAGAGGCAAAATGTAATGGGGTTGTGAGGCAGAGGAGAGCACTGGAGCCCAAGCCGTCAGCCCTTCTGATCCCCACCAGGGTCCTGGGGCAGAGGAGTCCGGGGTGGCCCTGTCTTAAGAGAGCGGCATGGAAGCTGAGGACATTTAAGGCATGAAGCTGGCCCGATTTTGGAATGGCAGAGACGAGATGGCAGGAAAGGGCTATGTCTTGGAAGGCTCCTTGTCTGTCCGGAGGGGCTGGCCATCTGGGTTCCGGCCACCCCATGGGACACGGTGAGGGTGGCCGGAGTGGGTGGTGAGGAAGAGAGGGTGGCTCCGGTGAGTCCCTCTCACCTGGGGGCCTCTCCATGTGCCAGAAATCCAGGAGGCAGCCCTGGGCCAGCCTGCTTCTCTCCCCACCACTGCTGCCTTTGTAACCTTGGGCCAGCAGCTTCGCCCTGTTGAAGATCACTTCCCTCCTTCGGGAAAAGAAGGGGTCACAGCACCCTTCTTCACTGCTGAGATTAGATGAGCTGATACCTAGAACTTCTTGCGAAGCACCTGGTTCCAAGTATGCCCTCTTTAAATAAGTTTTCTTTTCCCCTTCCATTCGTTTGGTGGGTTTTTTTTTTTTTTAATAACCTCCACCACCACCACCCCCTTAATAACAAAAATTTTAGAAGACAGAGACAAGTTAATATGTTGCTGTATATACTTTCAGGCCAAGAATGTCTTAAGTGTTTACATACCAGAGGACTATGAACTTGGATTTTCTCAGCTGGGTCTGTGCTGGTTCAGACACCCTCTCCAAGACGCCAGGAGCAGCTGCTGGCCTTCGTCTGTTGTTGTTGGGGTTTGTGTGGGTACCTTCATTGTAGCCCAGAGATGTGAAACATTCAGGTTCTAGGTAAATTATAGCTTGCCCACCTTCTGCCGGATTTAACAAATATTCATGTTTTTCCATATTCACTTCAGATATCTATAATGTCATATTTCTTTACTAAAAAGAATAGAACGACTCTGCTGAAGGCCTCCTGGTACCCCTGCCCCCTTCCTATTCTTCTTTCTCCCTGCTCCCCAGGTAGTTACTCTCCTGAAACTGCTGTGTGTCCTTCCCCAGCCGGGATTTTGTAGCCTATTGTTTATGAAGTCAAATTGCCTCCGTTGGAATGTGTTTGAACCAGCAAAGCAAATAATCAGTATTTGAGGAGAAGAAGCATGAATACCCAAGGCCAGGGGAGTGTGACTATAGAAAGAGAGAATAAACCCACTTGTTCCCAAGCTGAAATTCCAAAATTATAAATCCACTGCCTTTGACTTAAAACTTGACCCCCCCCCACCCCCATGCTTAATTATAAATTTGAGCTTGTGCCATCTTGAGCTCCCAGGGTCATTTGGACCTTTCCTGTGAGTAAATACATTCCAGAGTCACTTACTCTTAGAGCAGGTGTTTTGGCTTTTTTTTTTTTTTTTCTCCTGTGACGCTTTCCCCACCTCCCCGTCCGTCCTCATCCCTCCCCACCACTTATATCACAGCTGTAGCATATACTTACTGTAGAGGATTTGCAGCCTACAGAGAAGTAATGATTAAAATCGTTTGCTGCCCTCCTAGCCTGAGCTCCACCCCACCAGAGGTATCCCCCATCCTCCCCCCAGTGTGGAGAACTGGAGGTCCCTGGGCTTTCCAAATGGGGCTGGCCCCATGGTCTCTTAGGGTTTCCTAGCAAGCAGGCCCTCAGCCTGTGTGGGTGTCCCCAAGACGAGAGAGGTACCAGCACCCGCCTCAAGTCAGGTCCCTGCTGGGACGAGAAGGCCATCTCCTGGTGGCTGAAGGTGTTTTTCCCACCATGTCTACTCTTCTTCATTCTGGGGTCTGACCCTCCATGGTGCCTGGCCCTGGCCTAGGCATGGTGACAAGTGCCCACCAGAGGGGAGGTGGGGGGGGGCGGGCTGCTTCCTCTTCAGGGAACCTGGGTGATGTTCTCCTGGGCTTGGCCTTTGACTGTCTTTCCTGAAAAAGTCTAAAGGTCTAGGGCATTTTTCATTTTGCCCTTTTAAACTGGCTACGGGTCAGTTTAATGCCTTAGCCGTTTAGTGTCTACCACTGCGAGACTGTTCCAGAGTTCTTCCTTTTCTTTTTTTGAAGCTAAAATGATTTTCATTAGCATTGGTTCATTTCCATGCACATTTTACAACAAAACATCCTTCTCTTTTTGTTTGCTTTCTTGTTGTTGGTACTGATTTTAACTTCTGGCATTTGGGATTTTCTTTTGGTTTCTTTCTTTATTCTTTTCAACGGGAAAACGTTGCATGCATGATTTGAGTTACTGAATTTTTTTCATCACTTCTTAGTTCATGACTTTCACTGCCTGTAGTTTTATCTACTTTCATTTTTATGTTGAGCTTTTTCTTTTTTTTCCCTCTGAGGTTTATTCCACCCCCCCAACTCCCACCCCAGGGTGGATTTTGCACTTTTTTCATTGTTGCCAGGAAGAGAGGATTCTTCACACCACGCTTTATCTTCAACAAATGTTTCAGGTGTTGGGATGTTACCAGTTTTGTTTCGGGTTATTTCTCTGCAGTCTCATTTTTCTTGGTGCCAGGATGCCCGTGGGGACCAGAATGACGGGTCGAGAGGTCTTGCTGCTTCATGAGTTCGGAACAAACTTGTGAAGTATTATTCTCCCCTTGGATTTCTCCTTTCTGGGAGTTAGTGCTTTGTTCTTGGCAGAGCAAACGGGAGCTCTGAGGAGTCAGACCCCTTCTAGGAAGAGTGGTCTGTCATCAGATCCCCTGCCTTCTGCCCTGTGACCTCCCAGATTCGCACTCAGTGTCTGAACCCCGGGCAGCCATCGGAAGGGGCAGCTCCAAGCCGGTAGGCCAGGAAGCCCAGAGGATGGAGACAAGTGCTCTGTCCGGCATGGGCTGGCCTCCCTGTTGGCCCATGGGGTCGCTGGCCAGAGATGTGTCAAAGGTCTTCAGGCTTTATCCTGCTCCGAGCAGGGATGTGCATGCTTGGGGTGTCAGGAAGCCACTGTTCCCGTAGGAAACCCCCTGCGTGAGTGAAGCAGAGGCGTTCCTCATGGCCCTCGGCTCAGTTCCGGTCCCCGGGCTCTGCTCCCCCGCATGACATCAGGGCCAGGCCTGCCATTGGAGCGGAGGGTGCAGGGAGAGCCTGCTGGCGAGGGCTGCTGTTCCTTCTTTCAGGCAGGGCTGTGCCGAGTGGCTCCCTGGGACAATTGCACCCAAGGGAAGCGAACTCATCTGTGTAAGTAAACATCCACCTCCTCTCGGAGGAAAAGCCCTGCTCAGCCTCCCCGGGCAGCTGGAATGGTGCTGTGTGGGTCAGGGCCTTGTTTTGTTCCTCCACTTGTCCATCCTCTGTTTTGTTTTGTTTTGTTTTGTTTTTTTCTGTCTCCTTCAATTAGGCCCGTGACTGTTTTCAGATGGTTATTTGTGTCTACAAGTCACGTCAGGCATCATAATTTGTGTTTGTCTAGATCAATAAAAGCGGCCCTGGCCAAAGCCAGCCGAGGATTTATAAATACCCTTCAGCACCTCCCCTCCCTGCAAGATGCATCCCACGAACCCTCTAAACCCAAGCTGTTGGTCGACTTGATCAGGAAAGGGGTCGAATATCCTTTCTCTGGATGGGTTTTCTCTTTATCCTTTTTGTGGGATTTTATTCCGTGTTTAAACAACAGTGGCCGATTGCCCAGTTCAAAGCAAAAGCCCTCCCCAGTGCCTATGTAAAGAGTTACCCAAAGGTAACTTTGAGATCCGAGTGTCAGGAACCCACTTAGACCCACAGTGTGTCTTCTCTTAGCCCTCCCACCGCCAGTAAACTGGGCTGGGCCGTATCTGAGACAGCTACCAAAGGAAGCCTAGAAACAGATTCTCGTGATAGGCTCACTCTGGAAGAAAAGAAGATGGGGAATCTGAAATTACATTGTACCTTAAGGATATTAAGAACCAGGTTTTCTTCTGTTTGCTCACCTTGGGGGGAAAATAAGCCTCAGATGCCCTAGGATATCTGGTTATGCCAGGTTTTTCCATAAAATGTCAAGATTTATTACGTGGAGGGGGCTCTTCTCGCATCATCTTTCCTCCCTGAACTCATTCCCGCCCTGGCCGGCCTTTTAACACTTTAAAGACTGGGAGGGGGAATGCTTGGATTTTAGGGTTAAATATAAAGCCTCCATATTAGCCTAGGCTGGAATTCAGGTGTATTGGGAAATCCTTAAGAATGCAGCAGCCAAGGCAGGCAGGTCGTGGAGCTGGTGGGGTATTAGCGTTTGGTATGAAAGGCAGCTCACATTGCCTGCTTTCCCATCTCTGTGCCTTTGTCAAGCATCCCTTCTAAGGTGAGGTACTGCCTGGCTACGCTAAAAGGCCCCCCAAATGTTGAGTAACTAGATTTTTTTTCTTGAACCCGGACCCAACTTCACCCAGCTAAAGGTTTGGTAAGCCTGTCTGTCTGCAGGCACAGGTGGAAACTGTGTCCTTGGCCCTGACAAGTCAATGGGTTTGATCCAAGAGGGTGCAAGGTTCTAGAAGGAACAGTAGATCCAAATGGATGACTTGTCTCCTCCTAAAAGCCACCATCCTCTCTTCTTCTTTAGTTCCCACTGAAAGTGGGGGTGAAGACTGTAGTGACCTTAGTTCTCCCTTTGACTTCAGGCTACAGAAATGGTTTCCAGAGGTGGGATTGGTAGTTGGCTTCCTTTCTTTCTCTCTTCTTCTCCCTCCACTTCTTCTTGACGTCTGCCCATTCCAAGCGCACTGCACAGTCCTGGCCATCCCTCCACAATACCCCCGGGCACTCAGTGCTGCGGGCCCCCTGGGGTGCTGGCCACTGCCACAGCCTTGAGAGAGCCATCAGGAAGCTCCACCATGAGCTCGGCAGGGTTTTGGAAGCATCGTTGAGTGGAGCGAGTGGACTCCACCGGAAGGAACTTGAAATCTGCAGGGTAGAGAGCAAGTGGCCTGCCTTCTGCCTTCCAGGTATAGAAAGAATCCTCAAGGCAAGCCAGACTGGCATAGAGCTGGTCAAGGCCCAGGGCAGCCAGTTTGCTACCCCAGCCTGGCCTCAGAGAATGAAGGGGGCTTCCAGTACTAATGATACCAGGACAGGAAGTGTGAATGGAGCTGTCCCAAACAAAGGGGCTTGGGGTTGGCCTACAAAGGATGCATCCCCGGCCTTTCAGGATACATCCTGTTTGCTGAGGAGTGTTGCTTTAGATGCTTAGGAGGACAGCCGGAGTGCCTGCAGTGGCGCCTGGTGTGAGAAGACCGAGCAGGACCCAGCATTCATTTCCAGTCGGAAGGGGCTTTGGTGACTCGGCATCAGCCAGTGATCAAATGTTGCGAGATCTTCTGATTTTTTTTTTTTCCAGAGATGCCCCAGATCTACATTTAACATATGAAGCCTCCCAGCTTCTAAAAGATGGCAACTAATTACAAAATCTTAAAAACACTGTGTAGGCCAAGCACAACATCTGTAGGGTGCCGCCTGTTTTTGACCTCCAGCCTAGACCCATTAATTGGTGGCTGTCTTCTGTGTCTCTGAATTCCGGCGATGGGAAGTTTCTTACGGAAATTACCCAGATTGACCACAAGTGAGGTGAGGGAGAGGGGAGAGGAGCTTAACTTGGCTTCCACGGAGCGCTCGTTGGCACAATAAATATTTATTGAGCACCTGTTATGTTCAGAGCACTTTCTCTGTTATGCCGTATTTTCTGTTTAATGTTTTGGGCTGAGTTGCGTCTTACTCATGCCGATGGACTCTGTATCATACACTCTTGTGATCCATGCCTCCCTCCCTGAGATTAGAACCGGGATAAATGGGAACTTAACACAGGGGGAGATGATCCTCATCTAAGGAAAAACCTGGGGACGCAGAAGCTGGAGCAGAGAGATCCTAGCCGGGGACACTTGTTCTGCGTGCTACTAGGACCGGGAGGCCGACTGTGTTCACGCTGTACGTGGGAGAACTTTCTAGTGGAGCTCTGCATCCTGTGCTTGTGGGATTAGATGACCTCTCAGCGGGTCTTTCATTCCTACCCACTAGACTCCTGGGCCTCATACCCTGGTTTGTGGCTTGTACGTCTGTTGGACGCCCAGCAGGTACCAGCTTGTTCGTAACCTCTGGCAGATGAATTTTTAGCCAAGAGCCCGCCTGGAAAAGCCAGGTGAGCTCTGACTGAAAAAATACTCTGTTCACCTGGGAGTGGGGGGTTGGGGTAGGTCACCCTTAGAGAGTCTGCCCTTGATGCTGTGAGCTGTCACTCACATTTTCCAGTCTCCTACACTGTGGATTTCAAATTGAGGATAATAGCGACTGCTAGGATGATTTGAGGCAGCGAGGGCCCAGGGAGCTTAAGCAACTTGCTCAAGGCCACACGGCTGGACAATGAGAAGCCTGGTCCTACGGCAGGTAATTGCCTTCCACTGCTCTCCCACCCTCTACACTAACCTGTTTGATTTTTCCTATTGTGTTTTCATTCCTCCATGTGTCTTTTTTCCCCCGTTGTCTCAGGATGATCAGCATTCAAATGTTTAACAGCTAGGGTTTTGTGGGGGTTTTTTGCCCTGTGTACTTGGCCAGAAGTAGGAATTCATCACCATCTGTGAACATTTACCGAGCCTCCATGGTTTGCGTGGAATTGTACTAGAAACACTCGACCCCAGGGCTGGCTGGCAATGAACTAGGTCTTTCTGCAGAACTTGTGAGGACAAATCACCGAGTTGGAAAGAATTTTCTTCAGGATTGGTGACACTGTTTTTTCACCCTGTTAATGCTGCTCCCCACCTTTGCTTCCCCCCCCACCCCGCCGTGTCAGTCACAAGTGTGCTAAGTGCTTTTTCTGTTCCATGTCCTAGATAAAAGGTTTCTAAATGATGTTCCCTGATATGCACCCCTCCAGTCTCCAAATCTCAGGCTTCTTGGTGGACTGAGAATTAAACATCTGGTTTGTTATGGAATAGGAGGCCGGGATGGGGGGGTCCAGAGGCCTGAGTGCATGTAGAGGCCGCCAGCATCTGAAGACCTTTGAAAACCGCTGTTCTAGGGGCACCTGGATGGCTCAGGGGTTTTGAAAACCGCTGTTCTAGGGGCACCTGGATGGCTCAGGGGTTGAGCATCTGCCTTGGGCTCAGGTCATGGTCCCGGGGTTGAGTCCTGCATCTCCACAGGGAGCCTGCTTCTCCCTCTGTGTCTCTCATGAATAAATAAAATCTTAAAAAACAAAAGAAAAACCATCGTGCTAAATAAACAGCGAAGCTGGACGGACATCAAATTGTAAAAAGAAGTTTTACAAGAGCTTAAACAATAGCCTTGTGATGCTCATGAAAGGGCCCATGTGGCTCATTAGGTGGGCCCACCATGTCGATCTGGAACCCGCTCACATGAACCCATGGGCAGGAGAGAGCTCAGCATCCGGCACACCCAGCAGTTTCCTCCTGCGTTTGAACAACCTGCTCGTTTTCCCCGGCACATCCCTTTACCCAACGGATCATTCTCGGCAAGACCCAGCCTCCAGGCCTAACAGAGGGGTGACTGCGCTCCCATCCCCGCACCACTGCAGAAGGGGTGAGAGTCTGGGTACGATCGACTCTCTAACGCCAACTTGAAATTTGGTGACCCACTATGGGATGCTTTGCCCTTCAGGGCTCTCCACTGGTGAAGAGTCATTAGGAGCATCGTCGGCCCAGAGTGGTACTTGTCGTGTCAGGTAACTAATCTCCGTACGTTTTCAGGTGAGCCAGGAAGTAGATGAGACATTGATGGAGCGCATAGGCCATAACTACTTTTTCGGTGAAGTCTTTAGTATATATGTCTGTCACACGTCTTTAGAACATAATGCAGCCCATTCACTTTTGTTTGGTTTCTTTTTGTTTTTTTCCATTCACATTTCAATGTTGGTGCTTGGAGTTTGTCATGCAGTGAGCAGAGGAAGACTTTTTTTTTTTTTTTTTTTTTTTTTTTTTTTAGAGGAAAACATTTTTGACAGAGTCTGCTGGAGTCCTATGTCTGGGCCCCTTGTTTCTTTCCTGCATTTCAAAATCCAGCTTCTGATAATTTTCTCATCAGAGTTGAGGGAGGGTTTTTTTTTAAGACATTTGTATTGGGATATAATTGATATAATACATGGCACATAGTGGAAGTGTGCAATTTGGTGTGTTCGACATGTCTGTGCACCCACGAAACTATCAGCACAGTTAAGAACATGAGCATGTCCATCACCCCCCAAAAGGCTCCTCCTGACCCTCTGTGATTTTACTAGGCCCGAGGCACCGCTGGTCTGCTGTCACTATACATTAGGTTTGATATCCTAAAATTTCAAACCGATGGAATCATACAGGATAGAGTCTTTTCTTGGGGAAGGGGCAGGGGTCCGCATTCTTTCCCATAGCATACAGCCTTCTCCATGTTTTCAGCTGTTGCCATCATGAGCTCCTTTTTACGGCTGGGTGAGATTTCATTGTACAGATGTAAACAGAGTTTCGGTCTTGATGTTTGAATGAGTGAAGAATTACAGCCGAGACCATTGGAAGCAAGTGATCTTTATAAGATGTGTATGTTTGTGTTTTGTTTTTGTTTTTAAAGCTTCTTGGGGAGGAGTATTGTTTTATTAAGTATGCTTTGAGAGAGCAGATATGTGTATGGAACTCCTTTGGCCCTAAATTTGCACTTAACTCATTAGATCTGTGCAGATTTAGTTGATTATGGAGCAGTACCTGTAGAGCATAGAAGGACTTCGTGTCACAGCCAGGAACGGATTCACTTATGAAGGCCTATCAGCAGTTCTGGCACCAGCTCCTGTGTCGGGGGGCCTGCAGTGCTTGTAGACACGGAACTGGGCCAGATTTGCAAAAATGTTGAAATGTTGCCTTCCACAGTCTGCTAAGGGCCTGGCCCTGTTTTGTAGCTCTATAGAACATTACAGCAGCTAGGCCTTCCCTGCCCTCGGTTCTTCTGTGGTCAGGCATTTGTAATTTCTGCAATTCTGTGATTCCTGTCCAGAGCATTGCGTGTGTGGTAGAGGGCAGAGCGCAGGCAGGAAGTTCACCTGGAGGATTCCCTCATCCTCACAAAGTTCACCATTTGGGCCAATGGTTCACCAATGTTCTCAGCATTTGGGCAGCCCCCAACAGGTGCCTGCGCGGAAGAGCGTTTCTGGGGAGCTGCACACGTGCTCTCATTTTCATTTCTTTCAGGAGAATTTTCACTGGGTGGTCTTCTCTGTGTATGTGGAAAGCCAGGGAGCCTCTGACTAACAGTCACAGATTGTCAGAGAAGGGACCCCATTTTACAGATGAGTACTGTGGGGATAACTGACACATGGTCCCTAATATCAGGATTTGGGGGGACCCAGCAAATTGCCTAAGCCTTTAATGTGTGAGGGTGGGAAATTTCAGGAATACTTGGTAAAATTCGGTAGGCTTGGGAAGGAAGTTGTTAATCTCTTAGCCTGTGCTGAAAGCTGTTCAAACTATTAAAAAAAGAAAAAAAAAAAAAGCAACATAAATTGTCCCAGATGATGTTTCTACAATGTTCTCAAAATCTCATAGTCTCCTGAGCTTCTCACCAACTTGTTCCAGGAATAGGTTAAAAATTCAGGGGTGGATGATCCGCCCCGTTGGGCAGTATTTTCTGGCACATGAATGAAAGGTGACACCATTAGTTTGTGTAGCACTTCTCAGAGGAAAAGCCTCCATGTAGCCTCTCACATGAACCCCTTGACAGTCTTCCTGGGTAGCCCCTTTGTCTCAGGAAACTGGCCCTGGGAGATAGGGCAGCTTGCCTAAGATCACCCAGGCAGCAAAGAGGAGCCAGACTTGGAATCCAGGTCCTATTTCCCAGTCTCATCCCATTTCTGCTTGTCCCCATCCCCCTCAAGGCAAGGGGGGTGTGCAGGGCAACAGCATGACACAGTGAGAAGACCCTGGGCTTTCATGTTTGGAATTGAGAGTTTACTTCTGCTCCCTTGCTTGTTGTGGGACCTTGTGATAGCAGCTTAACCTCTCTGAACTTCATTGTCTTTTGGAAAGTGGGATTAGGGCGTATACATATAAAGTGCTTAGGAGTGAACTTGCTTATATAATGCAACCGGTCGATATGGCTTTAATCAAGGTGAGGCAGGGGTGGGAAAGCACAATGAACTGAAATGGAAAAAAATGCCCATAAGACAGAAATTAGGGCAGATTTGCACAAACTGTGGGGTGCCCTCTCCCCTGCTCTTCTTGCACACAGAAGCTTAACTGTTTTCTGGTTTGGTCCATTGGTCCTTGATCCTTTGCACCGTTTAAGAAAACCGAGGCACAGGGCACCTGGGTGGCTCAGTGGTTAGGCATCTGCCTTCGGCTCAGATCATGATCCTGGGGTCCTGGGATCGAGTCCCACATTGGGCTCCCCGCAGGGTGCCTGCTTCTCCCTCTGCCTAGGTCTCTGCCTCTCTGTGTCTCTCATGGGTGAACAAATAAAATCTTAAAAAGAAAACCGAGGCACTCACCAGATGCCCTGCACATAGTAGGGCCTCAGTAAACACAGACTGGCTGATCAAGCCCTCTCCCTGTGGATGCTCAGAGCAGCAGTGTGTGTACCTGCGTACCCTGCATACAGTCTTCAAATAAAACAGGACAAAATCCTGGCAGAGATGAGTCTTGAAAGGTGCTGTTCAGGCCCAGGCTGGTCTGGGGAGGTGGGGCCTGGGGGTGAGAGTTGGTACTGAGGCTGGCTGTGCCAGGGCACCAGGGCGGGGGGAGGGGCGGATCTGCACAGACCCGGGGGCAGTGAAGGAGGGCAAGAAAGGACCTTTGCCTCAGATGGTTAGATGCAGTCTGAATTCATGCTCAGTCATCGTGTGTGTGTGTGTGTGTGTGTGTGTGTGTGAGAAGAACATTCCCATTTATGTAATGAATGCTCTCAGCCCAGCCCATTCCCCCTTGCTGGGAGAGCCAGCAGCCACTGCTTCTCAGGTTTTATCTTTTTAAGGGGTGTGGGGATAAAGCTGGGTGGGTGTTTGGATGCCCCACTTTATCCCCTTCCTTCTGCCTGATGGAAGGGACAGAGAACACCTGGATCCCTCAAGAAATGGCAGGGGTGATTCAGGAACTTGGTCTCCCCCAGGCCTGAAGCAGCTCCCTGGTCACAGGCAGGCAGAGGTTAAGGGTCCCCTGTGAACTCCCCGGAACCTCCCTTCCCATTCCCCCCTGGGCCCCCAGGCTCCTGCCGCCCCTCCCGCCTCCCTGCTTCTTCCAGGGAGCCTGTTTGAGACGTCAGTGATTCACTTCCCGTCTTCATTCAGCTCCTGTTTAACATTCCCTCCATTGTTACCAAACAATCCACGCCCCGTGGTGGTGGCCAGGGGTGTTCTGGGGCTCTGGCCTAGCGCAGAGGAAAGAGCCAGAGCCGTTTCCAGAACCCAGGGAGATGGGCCCCGGCTTACTTGAACTGCACGGTGCAAGGGGCCCAGGGGCCCCAACAGCTGGACTGGGGAAACTGAGGAATCCAAGCGTGCAGCCCCCCTGCACAGACTGCTCTAGGCAGGGACTCTGCCCCATGTGGTGGTATTAGCCGCTTTGGGGCCCAGCAGCTGTGATTTCCACTTTGGGTCCCAGATCGTTTGGCATCAGGGATTCTTAAACTTGAAGAAAGACGTGGGAGTTGGCTCAGAGACTGTCCCCTCCCGAGCCTCAGTTTCCTCCTGTGTGGGGGTGGGGGCAAGGGGGAGAGGTGGCTGTGAAGTGGTTGACCTTTAGAGCTGTCCCCACCCCTTACCCTCAGCCCGGAGGTCCTGGGGTTCCTGAGCCTGGAGGGTCCCACAGGAGGAGGCCGTCTGGGTGCACTCCAGGGTCCGGGTGCAACTCCAGCAGGGCCAGCCCCCCAGTGTGAGCTGGTCGGTGGCCCAGCACGCTCACTGTGCAGCCCAGCCGCTCACGTCTGAGGTCAGCCATCCTGCAGCCTCCCTCACCCTTCTCTCTGGAGCCACCTTCTGTCTCGGGGAGTTGATGTCAACTTCATTCCTGTGCATCACGTTGCGGCTGTGACTGCCCAGGTGTGCTGGGCCTCCGTGACCCTAGGGGCTCTTTGCTTCACTCCTGCCTCACTGGACCAAAGTCTCGCCCTCCCTGCTGTTGTCCCACTTCCAGTAGAGAAGAAGGGACTTCAGTGGTCGTCCTCACCCTTGATCACATATGTGCTCTGCTTCTTTCGATGATTCAGCTCTGTTTGGTCCCAGGCTTGCATGCCAAAAAGGCAGTAAAGGAACGGCAAGTGTAGGCGACAGTCAGCTTTAAGTTACTTTTTGCTGCCAGTGAGCGCATTCCACGGGTGTGTGGGATGTCGGTGCTTAGAAAGCAGGGAGCCACCAGAGGTTGATGGACCCCTTCATCTTACAGCTGGGGTGACCTGTACCTAGGGACTCTTATCGGGCAGCACAGCTGCAAATGCTCCACTCCCCAGCAGCCCTTAGGGGTCTGCGAGCTTTCTCTTCTGGCCAATCTAAGGTTGGTAAAATCTCCATTCAACAAATATTTGTTAAGCAAATTTATTGCCAAGCCTTCTACTCACCATGATGGCCTATAGTCCACCACAGGTGACCTGGTGTCCCTCTGGTGTGGCTGCTGAAGCGGGAGGAACTTCCTCACTCAAAAGCATTTTAGCTTCCCCGCTGGCTGCTTCAGCCCAGGGACGGGGAGCTCATCCCCTGTCATCCCTTGCGGTTTGACCTGAACCTCTCAAGAGCAGCCAATGGCCGCAAGAACGTGTCTGATGTTGGGCCTCTGGCAGTAACGTGGGGCTGTGGGTCCCTCCCCTGTGAGGCTGGGTGTCTTGATCGGGTTCATGAGGCTGGGGTGCGGCCCGGGGTTTCTGTTTGTTTCCTCCATCTTCTGCTTGTTGACGCACAGATGAACGGTTCCACTGTCGTGACCTACTTGGGAGCAGATGTAATATTCAAGCCGTGTGCTCTGTCTAGGGCACAGGGAGAGCTAAGTTTTGGTTCTCCATGGCCTCGAGGAGCTCCTGTCTTAGTTGGGAGGGGAAGCCAGAAACATCTGGAGGCTCCTTCATCTCAGCAGGCCTTTGGGGCTAAGTGCTGATGAGTTGGGGGAGTACAGGGCAGCAAGGAACTATGAGACTTTGGGGGAGGAGGTCAGAGAGAGAGCATTCTACAGAAGGAGCCACAGAGCGGGCTAAGTTTTGAGCTAATTGGGCTGCAGAGCTCTGGCTCAGGGGCGCAGGAGCCCCATGATCCGGGGCCGTGGCTGCAACCTGTTACCTCTGCTGCTTGGGTGGGTTAAGCACTTCGAATTTCTGCACCTGTAGATCAGGCCTTGAGACGTCTGTCTCTTCTGCAGACCAGGGATCTGGTGGCGGTGGGGGGGTGGGGGGGGTCCCATGCAAATCTTGGCTGGGACAGAGTACACCGAGGGTTAAGTGCCCAGGACCCTGGGGACGGAGCCTCACCTGGAAGCCTGGGTGCCTGTCCAGCTGCCGTGGGAGGCAGCCTTCAGCCAACAGCTATTTCGCCGCAGGCTGCTGCCACTCGGGCATTGTAAGTGCTCACCTGGCTCTCTGAAGTCCTCCCTTGTTTCCTTGGAATTCCTATCATCCTGCCCGTAGGGGTTCTTTGCTGTCTTAGGTGAAATTGCCCCCAATGAACCAGAATCTTTTGTTAAGGTACAATAGTAAGTCTGTCCCCTTAGACAGCAAGGAATGCTAATTGGTTGCTTAACTGTCCTCAAGATATCGGTGCCCAGAACGTACGGACACCCATTCTTTGTTACCGGTTAGATGGAAACTGCTTATGTAAGCCTGTAAAGCTTTGGTCCAGAAAGCAGGAGGGTGTTTGTGGAAGGTCAGAGTTTGGTGGCCTGCAAATGCTGTATTTTCTGCACACAGAGGTAGCTATTTAACCTCACGGTCCTTCAAATGACTTTTTCTAGCAATGTGATCCGTTTCCCACCCACCCCATACTTCCAGCTCCCCCACCGTGGCTGACCTGAAAGGTTTGAGGATTCTAAAAGGCTTTGGGGCCTCTCTTCCTCCAAACAGGGAAAGAGTTGTAAATGTGGTTAAGACTGAAATGCGGGAATGTGCCTTTTCCAACCCATATTACATGGTCTCTTGCTTGGAATTATAAAATTGGAGCTTGAGCACTGCCTCTCATTTGGAATGTCCCCATGCTGCCCTGTTTACCCGTTGCATGTTCTCTGACATTTGTGACATTGTTTTATCTCCCTGTCCAGTGACTCATAATTAAGGAAGTCAAAACTGTGCAATTAACACAAAACCTCCTTACTTGCCCTCTTCACCTCTGCCCCTCCACCCCCTGCCCTAGACACGAGCACCAGCCTGACATTTTCTATAAGTCTTTGGAAACTTTGATGTGTTTTGATAGGACAAGGCAGCCACTTATCATCACCATCGCCTGGTTCCACTTGTTTAACCCCAAACGTCTATGAGAATCTTCTCCCAAGGGGTGGGAGGGGTGGGGGGAAGAAGAAAGAAAATCCCAGCTCTAAACGTGCAATCTGCCCACAGGAAGTGATTCACGGTACTCTATTCATGCAAACCTGATGGGGCAGGAGGTGGGAGGCTGGGAACCGGGTCTGGGAAAAGACAGCCCAGAGAGGATACTCAGACCTTAATGGTTTCTGCTTTGTGGAGGAAAGTGAAAAACAGAATGAGTAAGAGTCGTGTAATAAGAATTGTTTGTTTAATGAAGTGAGCTAATATTAAAGTTCGCCGGCAGATAAGAGAAATAGCAGTTGTCAGGGGAGGTGATGTTCTGGTGACCTGCCCTTTTTATTTTTTAAGGAGCAAAGATATTTCTCAGTCTTTTTTTTAGGAGGTGGGGGAGGTAGAGAGAGAGAGAGGGTGAACATGAGCAGGGGGAGGGACAAAGAGAGGGAGCAGCAGACTCCCTGCTGAGCAGGGAGCCCAGCGGTGGGGCTTGATCCCAGGACCCTGAGATCATGACCTGAGCTGAACCCAAGAGTCGGATGCTTAACTGACTGAGTCACCCAGGTGCCCCAGTATTTCTCATCTTAAGGCATTTGTTAGTGAGATCTTCACTTTAGCCCCCTCCCAGCCCTCCCATCTCCCTGCTGCACCTTCTGTAGAGAAAAGAATCCAAAGCCAAGATAATTATCTAATCATCTCTTTTTCCTTTCTGTTTGCCTTTCCCTCCAAAGTTAGACTTCTGAGGCTAGTAAAAATATTTCTTTCCCTAACTGCTCATTTTTGTTTCCCCACCTGGAGCATCACATCGTCGGAGAGAAGGAATCCTTTCTGCTCTGGTTCCTTCTGTCTTGGGGGTATAGCCTGGCATTTTATTTTGTCTTCCCCTGAACTGAAAATACAGATTTGCCCCTTTCCCAAAAGCAGTTTGGAAACCGAGCCTCTAAGTGGTGGTCGTGGGAACAGTCCAGTGCGGGGCTGCAGGAGATCTGAGGCCAGAAGCACCCAGTAGAAAGAGAAGAGGTCTCTAAACACACCTGGATTTATGATTCTGTTTCAAGCTCCCTGTATTTTATGAGGTGAGCTTTAGGGGTGGGGGTTGTAATAAAAGCCGGGCCTAAGTGTACTTTTTGCCGTAAGCCCAACAGAACAGTGCCATAAGGGCTGTGAGTATCCTGAACCTTCCGTGAGTGAACTCTTGAAACAACAAACAAATGCTCTTCAGGCCTCATTCCACTCTGTGTGAATGTTAACTGGCAGAGTGAAATGGCCATCCAGAGAGTTCTGTGAAGCCTGGGAACTCTTCTTTCCCCTTCTTCCAGTAACCAGAGACCAACCCAGATCTCGAGCATCTCCCATTTGTGACCTAAAGCCACTGCGATCCTGCTGATACTTGAGAAAAAGCAGCCTCCGTCAAGCTGGTGCTTGGAGGGGGCGGGGGGAGTTTTAAAAAACCAAAGCTGTTAAATAGAAAGATTTCAAAAGCAACCGCCTCCTCCTCCTCCGAGATTTAACAACTTTTCTTTGCATGGGGGAAGGAAGGGGACCAGGACATTTATCTCCCCAGACCCCAAGGAGAATTTGATAATACAGTGAACACTGTTTTTGAGATCATAGGGAGCTGGGTTTGAGGGTGTAACACCCACATTCAAGGCCGCCCAGATTTTGCTGCTCTGGGCATGTCTTCCAACATCACATGTATCTTATACTTGTAAAGTGAGAGCAGGGTACCCACCACGTAGGACCCCTGTGTTCTGTAAGATAACGAGGGAGAAGTGCCAGGGAAACACCGGTGCTGAGGTAGGAATTGCTTCTATCCCTCACCCCTGACCTGTGTCAGAGCATTTCCTTATCCCTCCAGTTCTTCAGGGACCAGGGGAGTGAATTTGCCCCCAAGGGGACATTGGGCAGTATCTGGAGACACTCTTGGTTATCACAGCTGGGGTTGGAGGTGGCATCTAGTGGGCAGAGGCCAGGAATGCTGCTGAACACCCGACGGTGCCCAGAACAGCCCAATCCCACTACAAAGAATCATCTGGCCCCAAACATGGGGAGAGCTGAGGTTGATAAACAGTGGGGCTTGCTTTGTAGCCGCATGTGGAAAGCTTCCTGGTGTACGTGTGCTTTACAGATGATCATAATTAAGCCGAGCTTTCTCCATAAACCAGCCTTCTGTTTTTTCCCAGGAAGTACACATTCTGTGCCCACCCCTGGCCCCGGGGGAGGAAGGAAGCCCTGAGATCTCCATAATCTTCATGTGTTTCCCATAGGGTCCAGCCCCTTGTAGAGGGCAGGGCGAGGTGTTCCTCCATTGAGGGTCTGCCCGGGAGGCTCTTCGAACAGCTGGAGCTCACACTCAGGGCTCATCTGCTTGGGGTGCCTGTCCTGGACCTGAGCAGAACATTCTGGAAGACGGACAGGAAGAGGGGAGTGCCC
This sequence comes from Canis aureus, assembly GCF_053574225.1. Taxonomy (NCBI): domain Eukaryota; kingdom Metazoa; phylum Chordata; class Mammalia; order Carnivora; family Canidae; genus Canis; species Canis aureus. The sequence goes on from NC_135642.1 coordinate 36,118,119, forward strand.
TACATACAGTGCGGAGGAGTGAAGAGGAGGCGAGGCACTGCTCTGGGGCAAAGCACAGAGGGGTTTGGCCTGGCATTTTATGGGGTGTTCCACCAAATTTGGCAGCCTGAAGCACCGGATATTATCCATGTGCAAGTTCAGATGGAAATTGGGTTGCTCCTGGTGGGAGGGTTCAGGGACTGGTATCAGGGATTGTGAAATCCTGTTTTGAGCCTCCTCACAGGCCAATCTAAACTGGAACATTCAAAACCGTGCTTATGCTTTCAGAACTGGCTGAGAACACGTGAAACTGGGCAAGAGCATGTGGTCCCTGTGGCAAAGCTCATAAAGAAACCTTATCCAGAGCCCACCTCCCCCCAAACCTCACCTAGCCAGCTTCCTTCTTTATGGCACCAAATGACAAGAACAGGCTGACATCGGACGTGCTTTTTCTTTCAACTCCAACCACCCAGTAGTGTATTCCGTGTACAGCTCAATTGTTTGTTTGTTTGTAACTTGTTTTATTTTGATATCATTTCAAGCCTCAAAAAGTCGCAGCGGTAGGACAGGAAGTAGCGCATGCATCCTTCCCCAGAGTCAGCAATTACTCCATCCCGTTTTTGAAGGTCCATCCTCCTGGTGAGTGAGATCTTCAGGCCACCTGAGATTCAGTACAATGAAGAAAGAAACAAAACACAGCATTTTGTTGTATTGGAATTCCCAAGGCAGGAAAGTGGACTTGTACGTATTACAGGCTTCCTGGCTACAGTGAACCAGTGCTGGGGGAGCCCCCTTCTCGCTCTAGGTCCATTTGCTGGGTGAACTGGAGATGCTTAATTCAGCATTCTGTTCGCCCAGCCACGGGAGGAAGGGATTGGATAAGAGACTGTCGAGTCCCAGCTGTGTGTAGTTCTCCAGAGTGGGTTTTTAGGCGGACATTTGCTTAACCAGAGCTTCAGCTGGCCGGGACATTTTGTCCCCTGAATGTCAAGCCTCTGTGGTTTGTCACCCACAGCCAGGAGGCTCAGCACAAATCCCCCCTGCGCCCCACCCCCCAGCAGAAATTCTGTCCAGAACAAAGGATGCTTTGGTTTTAGCTGTGTTTACCAAAGGGCGTGGATCCTGAGTGAACCCCCAAATCAGTTGACTCTCTCAGCAGGGGTGTTTTCTGGGCTTTTTGCATTTGCTGCTCCATCAGATAGTTTCCTGGGCCATCCATGGCGTGGAAGAGGGAAAGTCACGTTCTGATGTTTGCATGGTGTAAGGAGCAGCGGAGAGCGCGAACTCTCGGGCAGACCACTGCGGCCCAAGGGCCACATGGAACCCATGCTAGAGACCTTATAAGGTCTCTGGAATTTTTTTCTGCCTTCTTAGATGGTCTGCTGAGTGAGCACCTAACACAAACTTGAAGTCACTCAAGCCTTGCTTTTATTTTGTCCTGGAAAAACCAAACAAAACAAAGAAAACCCGCATATACTGCAAAGCTCAAGAAAAGCATAAAGATTTTATTGCACGTGGGTGGACATATAGATGATGGCTTGGCATGATTGTTGTCCAAGGGAGGGAGGTGAGGCCTCACCTCACTCGTGTGGGAGGGGAATCCATCGAACATTCAGAGCACATGGACTGGACCTATCGGCTGCAGCATCTGTATTCAGGGAAGTGTGGGTGTGGGTGTGGGTTTGTGGTATTAACTGGCAACCCCGGGATGGGAAATAGCCCCATTTTCTTACACTAAGATAGAGCAGATATTAGGGGGGAAATGTAAAGGTACAGAATAAATTGAGATGAAGTGGATACCAGAGGTTTGGTTTTTGGGTTAATGTGCTGATTGAACCACTTCAAAAAATTGACGGTAGTTGAGAAATTGCGGTGACTTCATATTCAATACAAACTGACTCTGAAAGCCTGTAGGCAGGTTGTCCTCCACAAACGGAAATTCAATCCTTCTGAAACGGTTAAGTCTTCTCTCCATGGCCCGTTCAAGGTCAGGAAATAGCCGTTATGCCCCATTTAGGGTTAAGGAAGAGAGAGTCGCAGAGCCTGACTTCACTTTATATCAACCCTGGGCCTTAGCAACGTTGGGAAACCCTGTGAGTGCTCTGCTTCTCCGTCAGGATGTGATGATAATGATACTTGCACGTTTCCCTGGAAGACCGGTGGTGGCGTATCTGTCAGCTAGTGTTGAGTAACAACCGCTCCCAAAAGCTCAGCAGCTTGAAACAGCCATTTTCGTGCTGACTCGGGCTTCTGTGGCTCACCTGGGTCTGGTGCCTTGTGCAGATCTGCTCCCCCTGTGTGAGATCCCGGGCCCCGGTGGAGGGGGCAGCATCTCTGGGGGAAGCTCTTCTCAAGGCGAGGTGCAAGAGGATAAGCAGAAACACACGATGGCTCTTGGCTCTTCTGCTCATGTTCCATGGGCCAAAGCTAGTCCGTAGTAGCCTAACCCAAAGTCAAGGACCTACACCCACAGTGGGAGGAGCAGTGGTGCCATCCAGCAAAGGGCACGGATGCCGACAAGGTGACTAATTCCATCGGTCACCGAGAGACCAGCACGGTGCCTGGCATGTAGTAGTAGCAACTTCTGTCACTGTTGTTACCATTACTGCTTAATAGGCAGGGCCGAAAGGAAAGCTTATCTCTGGAAGAAGCTAGAAAGGTTAGTATTATGTGTGTTAAATAAAATCAGTTTCAACTGAGATAGGATAATGTTCACAGATTTTCTTTTTGTTGGCTTCCTCGGCTCATGCCTGGAATGTGGTAGGTGTTTAGTCAGTGTTGGCTGATTGCCTAGAGGTCGGTTTCCCTGATAGGCACGCAGCGGGGGACAGCAGAGGCCCTGCTTGCCCTCCCCCTCTCCCCCTTCTCTGCACTGGCCTGAGCTTGAGTCCTGGGCCTGCCGTACGCAGTTGCGGGACTTGGCGGCAAACCCCTTCGGTTCTCCGAGCTAGGTGGAGGTGGGGGGGTGGTGGGGGGGACTGGGGCCTGGCCATTTTTTGCATTCTCACATAGCAGCGGTGTGCCAGGCTCATGGGTTATGCCCAGTAGATCTCGACACGTTTCTGGAGCTTCCATGCTCTGCTCCCAGGCCTTTGCTGGACCCCCAGGTCCACATCCTCTGGTACTTTCCTTTGGCCCACGGCTGGCTGCGGGCAGCAGATCCCTGGCAGCAGAGGATGTGGATGGCATGTGGCGGGCGGTGGGCCCGGCCCACCCTGTCCCCCGGGAGCGCTCTGGCCTGCTCTGCCTTACTGTCGGCTCTGGGCTCTGGCCACGTCCTTGGCTGTGGCTCCCACCACCATTTTGGGACACTTTACGGGTCCCACTTGGAGCCAATGGGAGGAGACCTAATTTCCTGCCACAGGAAATGGTTCGGCTGGTGAAGAATATATTTAAGGATTAAAACCTCTGTCAGAGGAGCTGGAGAGGGTTGCTGGAGAAAGACTTGGAGGTCTCTCATCAGGAAGCCAGTGGGTGTGGGAAGAGATCTCCGTCAGAAACGGGGAGGAGGCCCAGAGGCCCGGCCTTGGGACTGTGCTTAGCCCCAGCGACTGGTTTTTGGGCCACAAGGAAGGACTGGGCCAGGGAGCAGAATGAGCCATAAATAGACCCTCTTCTGCATCTGAGCATGTTCATGGTAACATCGGCTCAGAATTAAGGCCTATTTATTGAATTTATTTAACATGGGCCTGGCGCCCTGTGAGCTTGTGAGAGGGCGTGTACTGGACACATCAGCTAAATCAGATCCAGCAGCTGAAACCCCTGATTCAGTATTCTGACTTCAGTAAGCATCGGTGAGGATTTCGAGTGGGACGGAGGGAGTGAGAAGGAATACGGCCAGGGCTGGCTCTGGGCAGCCCGGACTTGGAGCCAAGAGGAGTAGTTGCCGATGCACAAGAAGTCAAGGGCCCCGAAGCGGGGACATGGACCAGATGACTTCTGGAAAATCCCGCCAAGCCACACTGGTGGTCACGTGCTCGTGAGCTGAAGAGCCATCGGGGCCCAGCCTGGCAGCCAAGGTGGCTGGTCTTTGGTCATGGCCCAATGCAGACTGCTGCGTGATCCCAGGAGAGGAGCCTGGTGACTGGGACGCGCCGGTGTCCCGTCGTCATCACCAGCCTTGCCTTATCCCTTGGGGGCCTGGCACTGTGGAGGGTCCACTCTGAGCCGAGGAGCACAGAAGCCTTGCAGAAATTAGAAACACCAGGCCAATCGAAGCCTCTCTCTGGCTGGCCTGGCTGTGCCCCCAGCTGTCATAGCCGGGGAGGTTGGGGGGGGGGGCTGGTATTTTTGAGCTCCCTCTACGTTTATTGTGCTCGAACTCTATGCCAAAGGCTTTTTGCACCGAGGATGCTTGGATCTTTCCAGCAATCGCAAAAAGGGGCTTACATTTCAGATGCTAAAAGATGAAGACCAAGACCTGAGCCGGTTTGATAAAGTTTATACGGTTCTCGAGCACGGTCAGTCTTTGGATCCAGGTTTATCCAAGTCCAAAGCCCCAAAGCTCTTGCCACCTTTTTTTGTTTGTTTGTTTCTCTTGAATAATAGTGTAACCGACCTACAACCAACCACACATATTTAAGTGAACAGCTTGAGAAATGTTGTCATCTGTATCTGCCTGTGGACCAACAGCCTTTAAACCCTCATCAGGCCCCACTCCCATCCCTCCCTCCAACCCCAGGCAACCACTGATCTGCTCCCTGTCACTTGAGAGAAGTTTCCATTTTCCCTTTATGTTACTCTGTAGTTTGACATCAGCGGAGTCCTGCGTGGCTTCTTCCACTGGGCGTAACTGCTTTTAGATTCGTCCGTGTTATGTGTATCGACAGGACCCTCGTTCTTCTGCCGAATAGTGTTCCTTTGTGTGGGTATGTCCCGGTTTGTCTGTCCGTTCACCTGGTGATCAGCATCGGGCAACTTCCAGTTTGGGGCTGTTACTGGTAGAGCTGCCGTGGACGTTCGTACGCAAGGTCGCAGATGCTTTCCCGTCTCTCGGGAAGCACTTAGTGGAATGGGTGGATCACGTGGTAGGTTTATGTTTTGAACTTTTGAAGAACTGTTCTGAACCTCCAAAGTGTTTTCCAAAGTAGTCAAACCCTTACACGCACCCACCGGCAGCGTGGGAAGTCCCAGGCCCTCCCTGACCTCGCCAGCGCGTCGCACAATCCCTAAGTGTAGCCATTTGAACAATTATGAGGTGGTGTCTCATCGTGGTTTAAATTTGCACTGCCCTAATGACAAGTGGCATCGAGCATCATTTCGTGTGCCTGTTTACCATCCTTGTATCTTTTTGTGGAGCATCTGTTCAAATCATTTAAAATCAAATCAAACCCGTTTTTTTCTTTTGTTTTTATAGTCAGGTTGTTTGTTTTCTTCATATTGAGTTTTTGGAGTTCTTTATATACTCCAGGAGCAGGTCCTTTATCAGATGCAGGCTTTGCAAATATTTTCTTCCAACTTGGGGCTTTTTATTCTCTTGACGATGTTGTTCAAAGACCAGGAGGTTACATTTCGATGAAAGTCCAATTTTCCGGGACGCCTGGGTAGCTCAGCGGTTGAGCATCTGCCTTTGGCTCAGGGCGTGATCCCATCGGGCTCCCTGTGAGGAGCCTGCTTCTTCCTCTTCGTCTGCCTGTCTCTGTGTCTCTCATGAATAAATAAATAAATAAAATCTTTAAAAAAATAAAGTCCAACTTACCAACTTCCTTTTTTAGTGGAATGTGTTTCTGTGGTGGTATCCAAGGCACATGTGCCTGGGCCAAGGTCACAATGATCCCTTCTTGTGTTTTCTTCTGGAAGGTCTATTTCCAGGCTTTGTAGTAGGACCCATTTCCATTCATTTTTGTATAGGGTGCAAAGTGTAGATTGAAGCTCATTTGTCTCGCATATGGGTCTACAGAAGTCCTAGCACCTTTGTTGAACAGACAATCCTCTCTCTACTCAATTGTCTTTGTCCCTTTGTTGAACATCAGCCTGTCCATATACACGCGACTATTTCTGGACCTCGTTAGGCTCCATTGGTGTGGTTCTCAGTGGTTTTGCCCTTAACACACTGCTTTGAAGTTACTGGGCTTGATCTTTAAAAACTTAATTGAGGGATCCCTGGGTGGCGCAGTGGTTTAGCGCCTGCCTTTGGCCCAGGGCGCGATCCTGGAGACCCGGGATCGAATCCCACGTCAGGCTCCCGGTGCATGGAGCCTGCTTCTCCCTCTGCCTGTGTCTCTGCCTCTCTCTCTCTCTCTCTGTGACTATCATAAATAAATAAAAATTAAAAAAAAAATTAAAAAAAAAAACTTAATTGATAAATCACGTATACCAGTTGAAAAACTCAAGTCTCTCAATTTTTACCTTATTTTTATTATTTATTTCCAATACGGTGTTTTTGGTTTTGTTTTTGGTTTTGGTTTTGGTTTGTGAGAAGTGGGCGGGGGGAGAAGCAGGGGGAGAGAGAGAACCCCATCAGATTCCTGCCCAGCACAGAGCCCAACACGGGGCTCGATCCCACAACCCATGAGATCATGACCTGAGGTGAAATCGAGAGTCACGGGCTTAACCAGCTAAGCCACCCAGACGCCCCCCTAAGAGTTTTTTTTAGAATAGTTTGTAAATGTTCCGGTTTTAGGGTTGCAGTATCTTGTCCCTCTGAGAGAGTAGTTTTTGTTTCCTTTTGTTTGCAAGTTTCTCTGCTCCCTGCGTGGTCTGAGACTTCCTCTTTCTCCCCCACTTATTTCTGTCTCTGTGCTTTCTGTTGGAGGCTTTCTTTAAAGGTCGGAAGATTCTGGTAGGCATCTGGTAGGCATTTAAGAGTGAAGCAGTAAAAAGCAGACTGAATGCTGGTTTGGCATTGGCAGGTGAGCTTCCCTGTAGGCTGAGCTGGCAGGAACAGGGCCGTTTTGTTGGAGGGGTTCCCCAAATGTCGGGATGGCGCGACTATGGGCTGGGCCGTTTGTTTCTCCACAGGTGAGGGTGGGGGCATGCACCTGCCCATCACTGTCCTGGGTACCGAGGGAGCAAGAGATCGTCCACAACAGCCTATCTCCAGCCCTCGCCTGACCCTAGCTGTGCCCCGGTGGTCCCACCCAGAGCCCCGCTCTCCTCCGGTTCATTTTCTGCAGAGAGCAGACCTGTCTGTCACACGCCCGGGGAGGGGGTGTCCTGTTTGAGGGGCTCAGGGAGGGGAGCCAGTCTCACTGTCTCTTCTGTACACTTCCAACCCATCCTCCTGTTTTCGCCTCAGCTGGAGAAGTGTGTGGTGCTTCCAATTCTTGAGTCTTTCCCGGGTTCTGAGGCACAAATGGAATCACCTTTTTTTGGCTTCCTCTGCTAGGTTGGCTTTGTTTCCGCTCATTCCACTCCGAGGTCTCTTCCCATTGGGCCGCCTTTCCGTGCTTGGGTGCCCTCTTCTCCTACTTGTTACCTTGGGCAGGACAGAGATAGATGCACCCTTGCCGTTGGTTGTATTTGGTGGAAGGACATTTCTTGCCCTCCCCTCTCTCCTCCCTTCCTCTGTTCCTCACCCCTCCCTTTCTGCTCTCTTCCTTCCCTCCACCCCCATGCCCCCTTTCCTCTCCTCTCCTCTCTCTCCTCCTCTCTCCCCCTTCCTCCCTGCCTGGAGCCTTTCATGCCATAATTCTTCAGGGAGACAGCCAAGCACTTTATCCTCGAGAGGAAACAGCCCATGAAATGCAGAAAGGATTGGCCGAGGAACTGGCAAACCGAAGTCCCCAACCTACAGGTGCAATAAACCTGTCCTCCGCCACCTCGATGCTCCTTCCCATCCCTCAACTGCAAAAACCCGTAGCGACCACATCCCAGCCCACCTCACACCCAGGCCTTGCTCCTCGTCACCTGCGATGTGCCAGAGCCGCATGTCTACACGGCCGCCCCATTTCTGCCTCGATGCCCTCGCAGGTCCCTGAGCAGGTGTGAATTCCTAGGTCCACTCCAGTCACTGTTGAGCAAGGTGCCCTGTTCTGGGGGCTTCCGAAGTCAGGGCTGGGCCCCTCCTCATCAAGAGCACCCAGAGCATCCTGTCCCCAACACCTTCCCTTCCTAAAGGCTCCGGCCCAGGTACAGAGTTGTCAGAAGCTTGGCCTTTGGTCACGCTCCTGGGCTGTCTGCCCCGTGGAAGCTGAGACCCGGCTCTTGTGTCGTCCCTTGCCACCCCGCCTCTTGCCCTGTATTATTGTTATTTTTAAAAACAAGAGGGTCACCCCCTTCAATCACAGGTGGGGGGGTGGAGGGCTCCCTCCGTAGCCACAACCCTCCCTCGCTGCGCACCGGAGCCCTTCCCCAGGGCCTCCCCCTGGAGAGGCAGCCACAGTGCCCAGCTGGCTCTTGGCTGGGCTCTTGTCAACATCTGAAGAGTGAACGTGGCCACGGCCCTCATCTGCAGGCTTCGCAGGAGAGTGGGAGCAGCTGAGTAACTTTCCCTCCACTCATCACTTCCCACCCTCCGTCTCCTCCTCAGCCCTATAACTCACTCCATTTGCCCAGGGCTCCTGAGTGCACAGCACTAACACCCGCCCACGGGGTGGTGCCTCCCAGGGCACTTCCAGGGGGTACTGAGCTGCACGGGTGGGGGGAGATGTTTGCATTTTACAGATGAAGCAGCTGACAGGGCGTCCCACAGACCTCAGGCCTTGCCAGGGTCTCCCGGCTGGGAGAGGAGAACCCCATTTTGACCCCAGGCTGCATGACCCCACATCCCATAGTCGTCCTCTACCTGGGGGAGGCTGCTGGGGTGGGGGGCCAGCGAGTCCCAGGCTGTCCTTTCTTGTTCTGCGTGGTAATTACTGTGTTTTGGCTGGAGGGGTTCCTTGGTTCGGGGCCCCACGGGAGGGAGGTAATTACATCCTTTGAGACGCCCTCCGTCAGCAGCTCCCTGTCAATCCCTGTAACTAAGACTTGCTCTAACCTTTGTCCCTTCCCTGTTCCCAGGCCGGTGGCTTAGAGACTTTGATTGGATTCCCATCTCTCTCTCTCTCTCTCTCTCTCTCTCTCTCTCTCTCGTGCTTCTGGTTTGCATCTAGCCAGGCCTTCCCTCACAGAGTGCCCATAAATTCTGTTGATTCAGGCAAATGGGTGCCCTCAGTCCTGGCTGGGGGCAGAGGGGAGGGAGAGCTTGCAGATGCTTCTCCACTGGCCCCACCCAGCTATTAAGAAAAGTTGCACCCACTGACTGGTGGGATGGTGGCCTGGATGGGCCTTCTTGGAGGGAGAGGAGTCTCGCCGCCGTTGTGTACCTCTTTATTCACGTGCACCTCTTTATTCACGTGCACCTGCACTTGTCATCCAGCCCCATGGCCCTCCGTCTTGTCCCGGCTGCCGGGATTCTCACAGGGCCTGTCTTGTGTCACACCCGTGCACACACTCAGCTTAAACATCTTAGGGACTCCCTCTGGCTTTTAGGAAAAAGGCTCCTGAGGCCCTGTAGAGCCTGCCCTGCCCACTCCCATGCCCAGTTCTCACCCCCTCTCCTCCCCAGTCGCTCTGGCCTTCCTTCTGTTCTCCCTCCTTCCTGTATTTTCCACCCTTCACAGGGCCTTTGCACGTGATATTCCCCCTACTTGGAACGCCCTCCTCCCACACCCTTTTGCCTCGTTAGTTCTTATTTGTCCTTCAGACTTTCAGGCCAACCATTACCCACGCAGAGATGCCCTGTCCAGCCCGTCAGTAAAGCAAGGTCCCCAGGGTCATGGGTGTCCCTGTGCTTTTCCTTCAGAACACTTGCATGGTTTGCGACTGCAGCTGCGTATGATCGTTTCATTAATACTGATCTTGTCCGTTGCACTAGAAGCTCCGTGGGAGCAGGGACCACTTTGTGGTCTGTTTGTGACATCTCTTCCCTCACCACTGTGTCCCCTAGTGCCCATAATAGGAGCTCAGAAAATATTTAAATGCCTGTGTGAACAGGACCCCTCACCCGTCTGATACTGTTGTGCTCTTCAGAAGCCTCCTGCCTCCCCACCTTACTTAGGGCCGTCGGCGTACCTGCCACTCCCGAGCTCCCAGCCGCCCCATCCTGTACCACTGCTCGGCCTGCCTTTCTTTGCATGCACATCACCTGGGGGGTTTTGCAAAGAGGAAGGCTCTGACTTAGTAAGTTGGGGAAGCCTCTGAGATTCTTCCTTTTTACAAACTTCTGTGGACCCGTACTGCTGGTCGGGGACCACGCGTTGGCCCGGCCTGAGAGGTGGGGGCGCCAGGTCACAGCTGCTCAGAGGCCAGGTCAGCACAGAGGACGTCGTTTGCACAGGGACAGGGCACAGTCGTTGGCAGTGGTGTTCGGTCCAGCCGGGCTGGGGACAGTTGCAAAACTGAGCCTGATATAGAATTGGAGGCTGTGTTCGTGCTCAGCTCATGCACCATCCTTCAGGCCTTGGCTCTGAACTGGGGGGGTGGGGAGGGCTCTATGGATGTGACCCCTGCAGACGACCCTCCACCGGAAAGGGATTCCTGAGAGGTTGGCATATGTTAAACCGTCCAAAATTGTCTATAATTGCCCTCCCTCCCTCCCTCCTTCATCACAAATACCAACTAAAGGATTTTTGCTGTTTTCTGACATGGAGTTGGGGGTAATAACCCTGAGTGAGTGTTGGGAGGGGTCAGACACAGCCTGTGGTTTGTCACCTCACAGCATCACTGCCGTCCTCACGCAAACACTTACCTAAAGTTTTTTTGCTCAGTCCTGACCCCCTCGGCCCAACCCGTGGACCTTCTCAGAATGTGATTCAAGTGCTGTTTCCTTCACGTGGGGGGTTGAGGGCTGGAGAACCCACTCCGGGGCCCGGTGCGGTCAAGGTCCACCCTGCCAGCCTGGGGAGGCCCTGGGAGGCCCTGGGCCTTCCTTGGTGGGCCTCTGTGTTCCTCTCCTGGGATCCCCGCCAGCGCCAGCTAACAGGATTCTCTGGTCCCCGGGTCCTGTGCGGGTCAGAGCACTGGGGGGAACAGCGGGGAGGGCTTCCTGAGGCTCTTCCAGCAAGCTCCCTGGAGGCAGCCGTGCGGGCTCAGTTTGGGGGGAACGCAAGCCAAATCCACTCTGCTGTTTCTTTTGGCCCCTCACCGTCCCGACAGGTCCCTGGATGGCCGGCTGCAGGTGTCCCATCGGAAGGGGCTCCCTCATGTCATCTACTGCCGCCTGTGGCGATGGCCCGACCTGCACAGCCACCACGAGCTGCGGGCCATGGAGCTGTGTGAGTTCGCCTTCAACATGAAGAAGGACGAGGTCTGCGTGAATCCCTACCACTATCAGAGGGTAGAGACCCCAGGTAGGCGCCGCCTCTCGGTGGTGGCGGTCGGGGGTGTCTGCGGCCACCTGCCTGTCCTTCCCCTTCCCCGGGTGCAGGGCTGCCGGGCGCACGTACGGTGCTCGGAGGGCTCTGATGCCAGCCTGGCCTTGACACTGATCTGCCTCTGCTCTTCCGGAAAGTTCTACCTCCCGTGTTGGTGCCACGCCACACAGAGATCCCGGCCGAGTTCCCCCCGCTGGACGACTACAGCCATTCCATCCCCGAGAACACTAACTTCCCCGCGGGCATCGAGCCCCAGAGCAATATTCCAGGTAGGCCCCGGGGCGTGCAGGCCGCCCCCCATCTCTGCGGGCCCTCCTCGGCCGTCCCCCCTCTGCACACAGCACTGGCCCGAGGGCCCCTGACTCAGACCCGCACACCCGTTGGGAGAGGACCCGTGGCTTTGGCTCCGCGCGCGCTAATGATGCTTTCCTTGGCACGGCCGGCGGCGGCGTGACCCTTCCGCCCGGGCTCCGTGCAGTCATTTATTTTGGAAGCGGAAATAGCAGCGCTGTGTTTCTCTCACCGCCCTCGCGGCCGGGCCGAGGCTGGAGTTTGAGCAGGATCCCCCCAAGGGTCTGGGGGCCCGCAGAGCCGTGGGGGAGCGGAGGGGGAGCCAGGGCCGGGCAGCCAGTGTGGAGAAGGGGCCCTGAGTAGGTAAGCCTGGCGTGGGCTGCAGCCTGGGTGGGGGCGGAGGCCGAGTGGACTTTTTCCTGCTGGGGGAGCAAGGGGGCTCAGCTGTCAGTGCAGATGTTTTTGGAAGCCCCTCATTTACATGCAAATAATGAGTGAATCACCAGCACCAGGGCGGCCAGGAAAACTGCTTGGCAGCTCAGGGGCTGGTCCCAGCCTAGGAATCCTGCTGCCTGCCTTCCCGAGAGTGAGAGCAGGGAGAGCGCTCCGGCTTGGAGGAGCCTCTCGCCCCGCGTGAGTGCTCTGTGCAGAGCCAGGTTGACCACAGGCCCATGCGTGGGGGCAGAGCGTTCAGAGCCCGGCCTTTCCGGGTCCTTCACAGGTGGCTCTGGCCCCCCGGGGTGAAGGTCACTGGGCTCACTGAGCAAACCTTAGGGAGCTAAGTCACGATCTGGGGTCCTCCAGAGAAAGGGATTGCAGCCGCTGCTGTCATTGAACGTGCAGCGTGCTGGGGAAGCCAGGATGTCCCCTAAAGGGACGACGAGGAACAAGGTGTCTGTGCAAGAGTAGATGGCAGAGCCAAGGGGCAGCATGAGGCGTGTGCCCTTGGGAGGAGAGACGGGTAGGGCTGAGGCAAGTGCACGGCCTCCCTGGAGGGGTGGGCTTAGCCCCGACCTTCCAGGATGGGGAGAAGTTAGCTGGGCAGAGGCTCTAGGAACAGGCGTGTTAGCCTGGGCAGTCAGGGCAGCGTGAGCAAAAGTGGTCGCAATCCAGGCAAGGAGCTGGGGGTCAAAGGGCGTGAGGACCCCTGGGTCCAGGGGCTGGTGCCCTTGTTCTGGGGCCCACAGTTCCTCCGGCACCTGCTGCTGGCAGAGGGGTGTGGACGCGTGATGAGTGCAGTGAGGGCCTCGGAGCCAAACCACAGAGGCCGCTCAGTGAACCACCTTTCCTTCTGATTCCCAGAAACCCCACCCCCTGGCTACCTGAGCGAAGATGGAGAGACCAGTGACCACCAGATGAACCACAGCATGGACGCAGGTCAGTCCTAACCCTGAGTGCCCGCCCTCCCCGCCCCTTGCCTCTCCCCCTCTATCCCGCCTTTGTGGAGCAGCCCCTGTGTGCCTGGTGATGTGCCGGGCGCTGGGGGGAGAGGAGGGGCCTGAGCTGCTCTCAGTTTTAAGGAAGACAACTGGCAGTTACCGTGCCATCTCCTGTATGCCCTGATGGGGGACACCTGTGGCATTGGGCCCCAGGGAGGCCCACCTGCCCCAGCCTGGGGAGGCGGTGTCGGGGGTGGGCAAGTACCTTACCGCATAGGTCTCTCTTGAGTCTTGGAGCCGGTGGGTGTTGGCCAAGCCATGAGGGCAGGCGAAGGATATGCCAGGCAGAGTCATGGCAGGTGGGTGTGAGGGGGTGTGGGCGGGACAGCCCGGTGCATTCCGGGGTGGCGAGTGCCCAGCGTGGCTGGAAAGTGGGGACGAGGCAGGAAGACCATCATCATTCAAGGCTTCAAGTGTGGCCGGGAGTCACTTCAGGCTTCACGCAGAGTCTGTGCCCCACTGAGACGTTGCTGGCAGTGGGGTGGTGGGTGGGCTCGAGCACCGACACAGTTCAGGAGAGCCCGAGTCCTCCAGGAGGCAGGGTCCTCGCCGGTGGAAGCCCCCGAAGCATCTATTTTTGTGCAGGGACCAAACACGATCTGTGTATTCCTGCCACGAGGGCCCCAGCCCAGTTGTCTCCAGCCACATCTCCAGATGTTCCCGCGTCATTTGTCATGGGACCAAATTGGCTCCAAACCAGAGGCTCCTTGAATTGAACCCCAGCTGCCACATGGAACGTACACCGTGTTGCGTGTGGCTGGGCGAGGAGGAGGGGGAGGGAGGAGGGGGGAGCCGAGCAGATGTTCCCTCCCAATGGTAGGGGCGTGCCTGGTGCACAGGGAGCCGCTACCTGCAGCAGAGCCCCCCGCCCTGCACACGGCCCCAGACGGGCTGTGCGGATCCGGAAAGAAGCACGAGGGAGACGTGCCCGTTCGTCGTAAACACAGTTGCTCCATGCCCAGCCGGGTGTCGTGGCACCTGGGGGTCTAGCGCACGGCCCGCGAGGGGGTGGCCTGAACCCGCTGGCATGCGTCGACGGCCTCCTGCGCTGAGGCCAGCAGCCGCTTCGGGCTCGCAGCTCCGAAGGGCTGGCGTGGGAAGAGGCGGGCCCAGCAGCATCTCTTCAGATGCTGCACTGCTCTTCTCGCTCTTTCTCTCCCCTCCTTGCTGTCCCTTCTTTGTGGAATGATGACTGTTGCTTGAGAAAGAGAGAGAGAGTCTGAGTACAGAATGTGCAGCCAGCCGCGCCCCCTCCTCGGCTCTCCGCCCGCCCCCCACCTCCCCTCCCTCCTTTCTGCCCCGTTCTCGCTGTCCCCTCGTCGTTTTCCCTCTCCTCCCATCAGTGGACCTGCAGGGCCCTGTGTGGACATCCGTGATCTGTCAGTCATAGACACGGGGCTTTAGGGACTTTAGGGACTTTAGGGACCCCCCCTCCCCCAGCCAGTGGGTGGATGGGTGGGGGTCTCCAGCTTCCCCTCTCTTCTTGACTCAAAGTTGTCCATTTGGAAACCAGTCAAGTTGCTGTCCCGGCAGCTGAGATGTGACAGTGTCCTAATTGGGGTCCAAGGACCACCTTGTCTGGCCCTGTGTGCCCCCCAGACACACACCACATGCCCTTCCAGGCCAGGCCTTCGCGGACCCTCTTGTGATTTGGGTTGCCACAAAACGGGAAACCAGCATGTATTGAGCGCCTGCTGTGTGCAGTCACGGTGCAGTCACTTGTATATGCTCGACCACACTTCACGCCTACAAATCACACAATAGATGGTCGTATCCCCGTCTTATACCTGAGAAGGGGAAGAAAAAAATCAAGGCTCCGAGAGGTTAGACCACTTTGCTAAAATCCCGTAGCTGACACTGCTGTCACCCAGCCGGACTCCAGGGCGGTCGGGGAGCCCTTACGCTCCAGGACTCTTCGACCTCCCCTGGTGGATGGGGCTCTGGGGGAGCAGAGAAGCCCATGGCTCATGCCTCACCCCAGGGAGGTTGGAGCTGAGCTGGGGAGCAGGAACAGACCCGCACGAATAGCCCACGGCACCTGCGTGGGGGGCCCGAAGGGGGGGCGTGCACCCCACGGGGCTGTGACTGCAGAAGGGCTCCGCGGCCCCTGGGGCAGGGACGGGATGAGCCCCGCATTTCCAAAGGCCAAGGCTGCGCTTCTCTCTGGGAGTGCGGGCTGGACAGGAGGTGGGGGGCAGGGGGATCGGTAGCTTGGGCTCCAGGCCTCGGGCAGCACGTCCTGCGTCTTCAGGCAGCAGAGGTGCAGCCTTCCTGAGGCAGCTCGAGCATCCCGAGACCCGGGGAAGGGGCCAGATTGGGGTTCCGGGCCAGGTGGGCAGCTGCAGCCCTCTCTGTGCTGCTGGCGGCCTCGGAGCGAGGCTGGGGTGAGGGCCGTCCCTGCCGGGGCGTTTTCCTGGGGGCTCTGTGCCCTGTGCCACGGGCTCTGGTGGGGCCCTCACCCCATCGGGTTCCGGGGACCCCTCTGAGGTGGTCTGCTCATGCCTTCGTCCCACGGGTAAAACCTGGGACCCAGGGAGGGAGGGTCAAGCAAGGACACGGCGTCGGGGCTCCTGCAGGGCCTTGGAGGCTCAGCTCAGGGTTTTCTTCCTGCTGCGTTGAGCTGCCCCATCTTGAGGCAAGCGTTCAGTAATTTGGCTCTCTGAGCCAAGAATGTTCTCTTCGTTCTCACAACTGTGTCTCATCCCGCAGGTTCTCCAAACCTCTCCCCGAATCCGATGTCCCCAGCACACAATAATTTGGGTAAGTATCTCCTCATCTATGGGACTGTCACCCCCTCTAGCTGCAGCGCTGGCTGGTGGCCCGTGAGGGGAGGGGACCCTGACTGCGAGGCCCCGCTCCATCAGCTCAGCTCAGCCTGTCAGGTTTCTGGTTACAGTGATTCTGGGGTCACCCGCAGAACAGAGTAACCTAAGAGCAGCGGTGGCAGGAATAAGGCGACCATGTGCCGGGTTTGTATTTCCCCTGGGTGGCAGTCAGACGTGAGTGAATGAAAATCCCCCAAACCTTGTGCTCAGGAGCCGAGAATCTGTGGTCAGCCAAGCATACGTGTGTGGTTTGATGCAAAGCCACGGGCGGCAGTGCGGACTCCAGCCCCCTGACTTTGGTCGACTGGTTTCAAGATACACTTACTTGGATTTTATCTGAGTATTTCGTCTTATAATGATGTACTTTTTATTTGAAACAGCAGGATGCAGGGAAATCGGGGCGGAGAGGGAAAGCACAATTGCCCATCATCTCCCCGCCCGCCCACGCTGTTGTATCACGGTCCTTCTGATGCTTGCACATCAGGCGTGTGTATTTTGTGCCTTGCCAGTGGAGATCACAGGGTCCATCCATTCTTTTCATTCTTGTTATTTTGGAAATGCATTTCCATATTTAGACGCCTCCTCTCTCATCCTGTCTCATGATGTTTTGGAGCAGCTGGCCCACGTCTCCGTGGCCATCCCTTCGGCCGTTGGACTTCCAGGTCGGTTGTTGTGAGATTGGCTTCTGTGCTCCAGGAGTGGGGTCTGCAGAAACGCTCTGAACAAATGAAACATCCATTCCATTCTTATTGAGGGGATTTTTTTTTTTTTTTTTCTAACGTGCTGGTCTGGTAGTTTTAGAAAAATGTGAGTTTGATTTCATTTTGGCCTTTACTGCTGGGCTTTGATTTGTGGCTCAGGAAAAGAAAGAGTTAATACCCAAGCTCTGTGAATCAGTGGGGGTGGGGGGTGGAGGGCGAGGTGGGGGGGAGCCTGGTTTTTATTCCCAGTTGCTCCCAGTCCTTGACTGATAGCATCAGATGAAGAAAAGCATTTAGAACATTGGGAGATGCCTGAGACCGCTTTCATACAGACTGACAAGTGGGCAGTGTGAAAATGTGACTTTGGGCGAATCTGTTCTAACATCTTTGTAAAATAATATCGCTGTGAGTGTTGGGCTTTGCAGAGGGAAGGTCACATTCCTGACGTGAAAGGACCGATTGAGTTATTAAAAACAAACTCTGAAGGCTAGAAGCTGTGTTAACACTTGAGAAATTAAGGCCAAGACTGTGAGCTTGACTCCGAGTTCCCAGCTTTTGAGGTCAGCTGGCTTAGATTTAATTTGGGGGCCCTTTTTACTACCCACCTCCACCCCCGCCCCATGGCCAAGGCAGCCCTGTCGTCGGTCGGTCGGTCGACAGACTCTGGAACAAAGCCCTTGCCTTTGAAGCCATGCTGCCTGACTCAGTGGTTCCAAATGAAAGTTGTCCCACGTGGTTGCTTGCTGTGGTTTCCCTTCTAGATTGTGTGGACCAGGGTGACAGGATGGTTTTTGAACATGGACCTAGGGCAGAAGTGTCCCATTGACTCAATCCTCCCTCCCTGCTGCCCTGGTCCTCAGGCCCCTTATCTGAGGGTTGAGAATTCTTAGGTCACTTCTCCAAAGGAAGGAATAGCCCCCAAGCCTGGTAGTGCGGAGTAGGGGCCAGTCTGCTGGGAACACCTGAACGGGAGAACGAGTCAACTGATGGGTCGGGGTTCAGATTCCTCCCTGCCTGCAGGGCCCCAGTACCTCCCACCTTCACCCATTCAAGACTATCAGCTTCATCCCTACCTAGACAAATCTTACAGACTTCTGGCATCCTAGCTGGAAGGGGCCGGATGACAGTGACGATGGTGGCAAACATTCCTTGAGAACTTACTGTTTACTGAGTGTTGCACAGGGCACTTTGCGTGTGTTAACCAGTGTCCTTAACCACTTGTAAGATAACAGTATTACAATGTTTCAGTCTCCTGATTAGGAAGCCAAAAAACAAGACTAGTTACCTAATTCCTGCCAACTCACACAGTTAGGAAAAGGGGAAGCTCTGAATCCCGGCCTCCGGGATCCAGATTACATGCTTCCATCTGCTCCCATCACTTAAACCAGCTCCCCCATCACCACCTCCTTCTCAGAACAAAGCTCTAGGACGCTTACTGACTTGTAGCTGAGGGCAGTTGTCAGGTTGAGGACCCTGGGTGGGAGCTCTGCCGACCAGCCTGTGTCTTCCTCCCTCATTGGTTCCCCAGGTGTTTCTCCCAGTCAGTGAGTGTGAGTCCAGGTGGGGGGGTGGGGGGGCGGGGGTTGAAGGGGAATGAATGATGCTGTGGCCTTGGGGATCAATATGGGGATCAATAAGGCAGGACTAAATGTAATTTTAAAACAATTTTAAAACTGGGTGCAGTTGAAGTAGGCGGAGAGGCCAAGGAAGCAGTGGTGGCATTCCAGTGGGGACATGCCTCCAGGCTTGCCAGTGTCCCTGTTTCATTCATTCAGTCAACTTCACTGTGTTTCCTAGTCGGTACTGACCCTGGGGATCCACGTGACCACTCATGGTCTTACGGGCGGGCGGGAGGTATCTGCGTCCCCACTGCGATGCACTATGCCAGGTGCCAGGGGTGCAGGCGTAAGACAAACCATATAGGCCGAGGAGGAAAGTGCCAGATGGGGTAGGAAAGACGACAGAGTTGTGGTGACATGTGTGAGTTGCACCCAGCAGGACAGGTGGGACGCTGTGAGGCTGAGAAGAAGGGAAGGACATCACAGATAGAGGGAAGGGCATGAAAGGCCAGGGCAAGCTCAGAGGAGAGCTTGGCGGTATAGTTGGTTGGGATGAGGAGCCAGATGGGGCTGCCAAGGCTGTGGGGCACTGAGAAAAGAGCCCTGAAGGCCATACTTTAGTGATTCCCTTCTTGCCTACAAAAAAAGTCATTGGCCGGGGCGGGGAGGGGGTTGTTATCTGATGACAGCTTCATAAAGATGAATCTGGCCACTTTATAGAGGTAAAGGTCTAGAGGAAATGGCTGGTGGCCAAACCCCACTACCCTCCCCCATAAATCAAAAAAAAAAAAAAAAAACCCACCTTAGGAAGCTGTTTTGGAGAGATGGTGGCAGGGCCGGGAGGGGCACTGAGAGAGGGCGGCGGGCCTGAATCCGCGGGCGCTTATCGTCAGCCAGCCTTAACTGGGAAGCTGCGGAGGCGGGACACCCAGGAGCTGGGATGGGCTGGAGTGGGAAGGTGCCTGTGGCCATCAGGACAGAGGCTGGGGCTTGCCGCGCACACTTGGGAGCTGTTAGCCTGTGGGCAGCCTTTCCCAAAGTGGGCTCAGGGGGACAGGGTGTTGTCATCACCTGAGTTTGGAAAGCCTTGTGCCGTAGCCTCTGAGCAGTCCTTTGCCCGTGGATCTGCTGGAATGCTTTGCTCTTACAACCTGCCGACCATCTGTGGGACTGCTCCCCGGAAACGTTGACAAAGGTTCGGCTGAATCCTGGGAGTGGATGAATTGCGAGAGGGAAACCCAGCTCAAGAAGGAAAGAAGGCCGGAGAGGGGCTGCCTCGGCGGCAGGGAGGGAGGTGGAAAAGGCTGAAGGTCAGGGTAAGGCCGGGCCCCCGCAGCGAGAGCGGAGGGAGGCCAGTGGGCAGGGGGGCAGGAGAAGCCCCAAGATGACATCGGGAGTTCGGGCACTGTCTGAGCACTTATGGGGGGTGGGTGGAGGTCAGTCAGTGGTATGCACGGGGCAAATACAAGTCAGGATGACAACAGAGCAGGATGGGACATCTCAGGACATCAGATTATTTCCTGCAAAGAAATGATGCAGGGAGAGAGAGAACAGGACGTCTGGTTCGTTCCTCATTTCCTTCCCACTCCAGGCAAGAGGAGGAGGCTCCTGCCACAGCGAGGCCCCTTCTGGCGCTGGGACGTGGGGCAGGGCCCTGATGAGTGACTGGGGGCCAGCTCAGCTCCTTGTCACAGGCCGGCTCCGGGGAGACCCGGCAGCTGTGTCCTGCAGCGACGGGATGCGAGCAGGTGACGAGCCTGTTGTTACACATCGTGCTGGTGCTCGATGAGTCACCTGGGCTTTCCTAAGCGACCAGGTCAAGGATTGGACCAAATGGAGGGGAAGGAAGAGGGAAGTGGAAGGAGGAAAAAGAGAGTGAGCGGGACGCTGCCAGTGAGTAAGTTGTCGCTGCTTTAGCGTGGGACACCGGGGAGGAGCCCTGGCCCGGGAGAAGCGGCCGGAGCGCCCGGGGCTGCAGGGAGTGATGGGCTCCAGCGCGGCCCGTGGAGAAGGTACCTTCCTGTCCTGCCAGGCGCCGGGGCGGGGGGCGGGGCAGCAGGAGGGCCACCAGCTCTTCCTGGAGGACCACGGGCTCTGGGGCCCGGCCTTACCTTGTTCCAGCATCTGCCGCTGCTGCACGAAGCTTTTGCTCCGGCCTCATCAGGCACTGATCCTCTGTAAGCTTAAGAAATCACGGGGATCCCCGGGGGGCTCTGCGGTTTAGTGCCTGCCTTTGGCCCAGGGTATGATCCTGGGGTCCTGGAATCGAGTCCCACATCGGGCTCCC
Source organism: Canis aureus (assembly GCF_053574225.1). Lineage (NCBI taxonomy): Eukaryota > Metazoa > Chordata > Mammalia > Carnivora > Canidae > Canis > Canis aureus. The sequence goes on from NC_135642.1 coordinate 36,138,494, forward strand.
TGCATGGAGCCTGCTTCTCCCTCTGCCTGTGTCTCTGCCTCTCTCTCTCTCATGAATAAGTAAATAAGGTCTTTTTAAAAAAAAAGGAAAAAAGAAATCATAGGCGTCGCAGTGGCAGGGAGGTAGCCGCCGGCCGGAGGCCCTGGCCCCCCGACTTCGCCTCTGGTCTCGGCTGCAGGAAGGTGGTCCGAGGCTGAACGGGCGCGGGCTTCCCCCTGCACACGTCATCTTACAGGTTGGAATTGGTGCACCGGGCGCGGGGACCCGGCCGTCCTGGGCCAGCAGGTGCCATCCCCGGGGATGCCACTGGCTCAGTCGCGAGGGCCACGATGCACAGAGCGACCAGGGGCCGGTTGACAGCCGCACGAGCTGGGGCTGGGAGGTCGAGTCCGGGCAGATGAGGGGCAGGCGGGCCAGGCAGCCAGGGATGAGCCCCGGGGCTGAGCGAGGACCGTGAGGCTTCGTGGGGACTGGTGTGCAGGACAGGAGGTCACGCTGCCTTCCACAGGTGGGGAGGACCCCGACCAAGGCAGTTCGTTCCTGTTCTGACCTTTAGCCTTTGCGGCTTCGGTGCTTCGCCCGCTCCCTGCTTTCGATTCATCGTAGAAAGTTAATTTCCCCCTTCTGTCGCCCCTCCTTTTCCTTTACCGGATTTGGATCTCTCGCACATGTTTTTAATAGGCATCCCTTAATCCAAGTATTGCCTTCTGGGTTTTATTCTGTTTTCTTTTCCTTAAACAAAACAGAAAGTCTATGCCAGCTTGGAATCGGCCTTAAAACTGAAGCCAGCCAGTGCCGTTAGGCTGGCAGGGGGCCAGGCACGAATTCGGTGCCCCACGCCACTCGAGAAGTCTGGCCGGTACCACACTGGTGGGGGCAGGGGGCTGCGCCTGGGGGGAGCTGGAGGTTCCTGCGTCTCCGACACCTCTGCTCTGGGAAGAGAGATTAGCACAGACTCAGCGGTCGGGCCGGGAGCAGGGAGCAGGGCTGTTTGCAGGGGCGGCTTTGGGCACATGCCACCGTCTGCCACTCCAGGTGCGTTGAGTCTTTGGCCCGGAGAAGCGGAACCACCGCGAGGGAGGCAAGTCCCCTTAGCCCTGTAGAGTCGTCCTCCCGGACGGGCCTCCGAGTGGCATGTTTGCACGTCCTTTTCAAGAAGCAACCTTACGCACAGTCGCTTCTGCGTTTGTTGGAAAACTCTTGAAATTAAGGCTGGCTGGCTTGATGGATGTGGGAGGAGATTGCCACCTGTGACAGATTTAAGATTTGCTATCAGAACAAGCATCGATTCCCCTGCAGAACTTGTAAGCATTGTCCACAACCAGATAACAATTCATGTTCCCTTTTTGCCTTGTCTGCTGGGAAGCTCAGAGTCAAGCTGAGTGCTTTCTCAGTAGCTATAACCTCGTGGTTACCCTGTTTATAATATTTTCCTTTCCAGGGTCCTGACTTTTTTTTTTTTTTTTCCCTTGTACTTAACCGTGGTGTGGGTAAGTGAGTGGGGGAAAAAAAAAACCATGAGGACATATATGCTGTTTAAAAACAGGTTGCCATTCAAGGCAGAACCCAGAGATGGTGACCATATGTTCTCATCTGCAGCTCCTCTTGCAGAAGAATCTTGAGGAAGCAGCTGAGAGGTGCCTGGAGGGGCAGAGGTGAAAGGCAGGGCTAGGTTTTAGGTGTTTGCGGAGAATAGTGAGTACGTGGCAGGGAGCACTGCCCCGGGTGGGTCCTGCTTCTGAACACAGGCCAGCTCATCCAAACAGCTCTCTGTAAAATGGTACCCGTCAGACTTTGCCTTGGCCTGACTGCACTGTTACCCCCCACCCTCCCCCACCAGCATCTCCTTAATTACGTGTCAGGCTCCCGAGTCCAGCGTTTTCCACCACGCTGTCCAGTGTGTATCTGCAAGTTGCAGGGATGTTTGGATAAGGGCTCAGATCTGCTTGGGGGGCCTCCTGGGCGAGGACCCCAAGCACGCCTCTGCTTCTGAGATGCCTCAAAGCCCACAGTTCCCCAGAGTGGTTCTGGCACCGTGTTACCCGATGGGTGGCCTGTGGCTTTTCTTTTGATGGGTAGGCTGTGCCAGTGTTCCTGGGAGCCAAGCGCTCGCTCTCCTGTCTGGACGAAGCCCAGGGGGTGCTGGAAGGCTTTATAATTTGGGGTGAGGACTCTGTTCTGTACTTTGCCGGGGAAGCCAGGGCCCGCACAGATCAGCCGCAGCTGCCTCTTCAGGCTGACCCACGCCAGATGCACAGTGACCCAGATGGTTCGTGCTAGATGTCTTCCAGTAAAGCTGCAGTCGCTGCCCAGACCAGGAACGTCCACGCAGCAGGGTCAGCAGAGCCTGCCCCTGGGCAGTGGTGGTCACCAGTCCTTGCTCAGCGCCTCTTGGCTCTGACCCGTTGCCCGACCCCTTTGAGTACGTGGATTACGCTTGGATTTCTTGGGCTTTTTCTTCCTTTTTTTTCTTTTTTAGGGTTTCCAAAGCAACATAGCTCACATTTTAGTGACCACATTGTTTAGAATATAGCTTATCTCATTGGAATGTCGAAGCATCGAGCAAAGCCAGAGCCGGATGTGGCCCATGTGGCTCTGCTGAACCTCGGGCACAGGCCACTGGGCGCTCCTGCCCCGTCACTCCGCCCTCCTCCATTAAAAGTAGCCTCGGTCCCCTGCCTTCCCTCCTCTAATGTCGCTCTATCCTGGGAAGAGAGGAAAGGAGTGAGGATGCTTTTCCTCCCTCCCCTGCAGTGGAGGCCGCTTCAGGAGCAGGATGGACTCAGGTTCACGTACGTGCTCAGCTCTGGTTGTCAGCACCACTTACTGGGTGCTTGAGGCGAGCCCAGCACCTCCTCTGATGTCTCCTGGGCCCTCCGCAGACAGCGTCCTACCCTCCTCTTTTGGTCCCCCCCCCCCCCCCCCCCCCCAGTGGCTGCAGGGACAGATGTGGATGCTGACACTCGGAGCTGTTCGGGTCGCTCACGGCCACACAGCTGGTCAGTGCCCAAGCTGAGAGCGCGTCCCAGGCCGCCTGGCCTTCGAGCTTGCGCTCCTGACCTGGATAAGCCTCTAAGGCGGTGGTTTTCATCCAGGGGCTATTTTGCCCCTTCACAGCTGGCGATATCTGGAGCCATTTGTCACTGTCACGGCTTGGGAGGGGGAGACAGAGGTGTGCTGCTGGCACTTCGTGGGTAGACACCGACCAGGGGTGCAAGCAAGCGGCCCTTGATGCCCAGGATTCCAGGCAGAGACTTCATTGACCCAAGATGAGGTGAGGAGCCGGGTCTAGGTGTCCCTGGCCTCCCTCCAGTTGACACTTTCTGGGGGTGTGTGCTGAGCACAGGGATGTTCCCGGTCTGCATTTCATCACACATGTGGTAGGCGTTTTCTCCGCCCTTAGAGGGATTGTGGGCACAGACCCCACAAGTAGATCTGGGCCCTCAGCCCTGCAGGCCCCTCCTAGAACAGCTTCTGATTTTTTTTTTTTTGTTTTGCTTGTGCTTCACGCACCTCCAGACCCTGTAGAGAAGAGTTCCCAGGGGGCTCTCACTCCAGGAGGTGGCGCGCAGGCGGGAGCAGGGGTCTCCAGCCAGTGCTGAGGCCCGGCCCGGGGAGCCCTCTGTCCCTCGCACCAGCTCCCAGACGCACCCTGAGTAAGCGGCCGCTCCAAATACGTTGAAGAGCCAGAGCGATGGTCAGGCCAGAGGAGGGAGAAGGGGCAGGAGCCTCCCTGGCTCTCCAAGGAGGGATTCGAGTAGTCTGCGAATGAGGTGATACCCCAGCCAGGGTGCCGGGGAGTCCTGTTAGGACGCCGTGGCCCTGATGCCAGGGAGGAAGGCTGGGAGCCGGGCCCAGGGCTGAGTTCAGACCTGCCGAGGTGTCAGATGAGGCGGGAGGAGGGCCGGGTGCCTGGGCAGGTGTGGGCCAGAGTGACCGGAGGTGACAGGAGGGCTAGGGGGTCCCAGGAAAGGTGATGTGGGGTCACATGAGGGGAAATCTCTATTTCAGGGGTTCCCAAATCTTATTAAAAAGAGCCACTGGGGCAGCCTGGGTGGCTCAGTGGTTTAGCGCTTGCCTTCAGCCCAGGGCCTGATCCTGGGGTCCTGGGACCGAGTCCCACGTCGGGCTCCCTGCAGGGAGCCTGCTTCTCCTTCTGCCTGTGTCTCTGCCTCTCTCTGTCTTTCATGAATAAATAAAATCTTAAAAAAAAAAAAAAAAAAAAAAGGTGGCTTCAGCACAAACAAGGCCAGCCAGGCAGGGCAGGGCCGGTATGAGCTAACACGAAATCAAAGTGGCCAGCTCGTGGAAGGCCTTTCCAAACGCGAGAGTACTTTATCACGTTGGGTCCTGAAAGTTTAACACAAGGCACGAGGGCGGGGATCGTACCACCCTCCGGGAGGTCCCCAGCCGTCTTACGAAGCATCCAGGGGACCTCGTTGAGCAGCAGGTGACCGGGGGGGCCTGACCCAGTAGCCTGGCCTGTCTCCCCAGACCTGCAGCCTGTCACCTACTGCGAGCCGGCCTTCTGGTGCTCCATCTCCTACTACGAGCTGAACCAGCGCGTGGGGGAGACCTTCCACGCCTCGCAGCCCTCCATGACGGTGGACGGCTTCACCGACCCCTCCAACTCGGAGCGCTTCTGCCTCGGCCTGCTCTCCAACGTCAACAGGAACGCGGCCGTGGAGCTCACGCGGAGGCACATCGGTAAGGGCGTCTCCCCATCCACCCCCCACCCCCCTACCCCGTGGCCCCAGCAGCCTCCTGCCGGGACGTGGGGAGAGGGCCCGCTCCCCCAGCCAGCCCCCAAACTCTGTATCGCCCTGTTTAGGGGCCAGACCAGGAGAGTTCACGTGGCTTGGTCAGTCCCATTTCCCAAACACGGATTAAGTCTGAAGATGTGAAAGCCACCGAGGAAAACGCTCATTTAAGGGGGCGAGATGGGCAATCTAGGAGAAGGGCAATACATGCAAGTCTTTTGATAAAAGTACCCCTACGGTACTGATAGGTGGGGAGGCAGGCGGTGTCCGTCCTACACGGGTGATCTTTTGTTAACTTCATACGCGATTATTCTGGGCTGCCTGAACAGCACTGGTGCTAACATGCTGCCTCCCAACACCCAGGACAGAGTAGAAGACCACGTCGTTTAGGGAAGAGGAAGGGGTGTGTGTGTCACTGGGGTTGCTCATAAAAGTATCATGCTAAGGATATTCATAATTTTGTGATCCCCAGTCCCTCAGAAGGCCATGGGGATGGTGACATAGGTATTCTCGGCCCAGAGCCCCCCAGGGGTTGGTCTGAAGGGCTCCAGGGCACACTGAGGAGCTGGGCAGCGCAGCAGGAAGTCTGGTCCTCGGTAAACCGGAGCACCCTGGATCTTGTTCATATTAGATGAGGAAGAGTTCATTTGAAGAGAGGGTTTTTATAGTTAAAAAAAAAAAAATTGGAATTTTCCAAAGTTTGGAAGCCGTGGGTTGGGGCCTGTGGGCTCATTCTCCAGGGAATAACCTGATGCCCGGGGAAGAGCAGAGCCTTGCAGAGTCCGCCACACAGTGAGTGTGACAGCCGGTGACAAGCAGCGCCCTGCCACCGAGCTTGCAGCCTCCCCGTGTGTCTTACTTTTTAAAAGATACTGATCCTGGGTGGCATACATAGGTGTTCACTTATGCTCTTCTGTATTTTAAAAATAACATTTCAAAGATTACCCAAACCCGAACACATTTCTGTTCTTCTGGTCTGGGTGTCCCCATCTCTACCTCTGCTTCTGCTCTTGACGGACATGACACGGTGGCCCCTCCACGTCACTCCGCGTCTGCCAGCACCCCGCCTGTCCGTGGCACTCCAAGGAGAACGGGGTGGTGAGGCCGTAGTGAGACCAGGTGGCAGGAGAATACCCAGTGGCCCCCTGGTTTCTCTCCCACTTGACGTCGTGCCTGTAAAATCTGGCTCCTTTTTCCAGCCCTCTGGGCCTCTTCCCCAGAAGCGGCAACAGAGGCCTTCCCGTGCAGAAGAAGAGAACATCCCCTGGCTGAGGCGAGGACTCAGAGTGTTTACGTAACTGCTTGCTTGGATTGCAGAGCCAATTTAAAAATAATTTCTGTCCATCTGGAATGGATTTAAGAGATGAAGGAAAAGTGAATGATATAAACCTATGGAATGTTTTAGAAAAATGCACCGAGGGGAGAGAGGTACAGGGGGTGGCATTAAGCCATCCCTGTCTGGAAGGGCTCCTGGGATGCCTCGGGAGGAGCCCCGCAGGTCTGCTGAACGGGTTTCTGTAGTAGTAGCAGTAGTAACCGCTCACGCTCCGCGGGCACGCGCTGTGTGTGGCACAGCCACCCGAGGAGGTACGTCTTATTACCACCCCATCTTCCAGATGAAGAAACTGAGGCTCAGAGGCGGAGGGCCTTGGTAGCGGCCGCTGTCTAGTCCGCGGCGGGGCACGTCCTGGAGACTTGCCCCGTGCCCTTTCCTTCCGCTCGTCATCTGCTCCCTCCAGCGTTAGGAACCCCACGTTGTCACCCGCCCACCCCCCGCCAGTGTCCCCTGCGTGGGTTTAAGCGTGGGCTCTGGGTCCTGTTGGTCTGGTGAGGCTGGCCCCCTTGGCAGGAGGCCCTGGGGCCGGGGCGCCCGGGTCCAGCCTGACCCCCTGTCTCTAGGGCGAGGCGTGCGGCTGTACTACATCGGCGGGGAGGTCTTCGCAGAGTGCCTCAGCGACAGTGCCATCTTTGTCCAGTCTCCCAACTGCAACCAGCGCTACGGCTGGCACCCGGCCACCGTCTGCAAGATCCCCCCAGGTACGAGCGCTTACCCGCCTGCGTGCCACGGCGCGTGCCTGCGATGCCGGGAGCTGCTTTCCTTTCTCCTCCTCCTGTGTCGCCAGCCTGGAGGTGCTTCACTTGGGGTTTCTCTGGGTCTTCCTGCCTGTGTTCTCCTTGACCCTCCAGGGAGCAGCCTCTGATGGATCTGCCTTTGATCCAGGGGTACCTGCTTGTTGCCTTGCGTGCACAGATGCTCAGGCATTGTGCTTCCTTCCTTCGTGCCACCAACTCGCACAGCATGTGGGCTCTGTGCCAGGTGCTTGAGGGAGGCGGAGGGGTTCAGGAAGCCCTGCTGCTGTCCCCGCAGACCTTACAGCCCAGCTGAGTGTACCAGACAAAGACACAAATGGGCTTAATACAAAGGGGTCCTGAGCACCAGGCAAGCAGCACAGACGAGGTGCTCTTGGATCCAGGCACGAAGAACTCCTTTAGCTGCTGGGACGGATCAGGGAAGACCTCGTGGAGAGGGCTTCGGGCATTGAAGGCTGGTTGGCATTAGGCACAGGGGGGCTGTGGGGTGGGGACCCTGAGGGCATTCCAAGCGGGGGGGATGATATGGGCAAAAGCCCAGAGGTCACGGAGAGTAGGGCACGTTTGGGTGGCACTCTGGCTGGGGAAGGCCATGTAAGAGATGGGAAATGTCTAGAAAGCACGATGGGGCCAGGCCACAGAAGGGCACGAGAAAGCTTTGCTTCTGTTCTGGGGGACCTCTTGGAGGTTTTCTGAGCAGAGCTGATGATTCCCACCTGTGCCCCAAGAAAGGGTATTGGGCTGCACCCCAGAGGGTGGCTGGATAGGGCCACGGCTGCGCAGCAACACGGGTGGGGACTGATCCCATCTAGGCCTCCTGACTTAGAAAACCAAGGCTGGGAGCGCCAGCCGAGCCCCCTGCTCACAGGCATGCAGCCCCGGCCGCGCTGCTAGCAGAACGTGGGCTGTGCCCGGCTGGTACTGAGGGCCACATGTTTTCTTGTCTCGGTGGCAGATGGATAGCAGGGCGATGGGCTTTGGGGCAGGGTCAGCTTAAGCATGCAGAAGGTCCGGAACAACGGTGCCCCGCGGTTTCAGTGCATTGTGGTCGTGTCTGCAGAGCACATCTGTCTCTCTGCTCTCGCTTATTAGTTCTCTCCAGGCATCCTGGCTCCTTAGGTGAGGAGACAGGTTCAGAGAGGTGAAGCCAGCTGCCCAGAGGCACACAGCTGGTGAGTGGCTGAGCTGGGATGAGCCTTAGGACTGTGTGACTGCCGAGTCCAGTGCTCCTGTGCTCCTTGGCTCCGCTGGGAGCCAGGGCCCACTTGCTGCCCTTTGTCACCACACTTCCCCTTGGAGAGAATGAGAACCGGAAGCTCTGATGTATTCCTGGCTTGTTGTGGCCGCTCCCTTCCCCCCCACCTTTTTGGGGAGGGCCGAGTTGGCTGTGGTGGGGCTCATTAGCGCATAGAGGGACCTTCGAGGCCAGCCTCCCATCTGACAAAGGAGACACGGGTTTACAAACAGAGAGCGCCGGGTCCAGTCCCACAGCAAGATTAATTAAGAGTCCAGTGCTGGCCTGTTACTAAACGCCACCTTAGCTCACCTTTTGGGTATTTCTAGCATGTGCTGTTGTCTTTATTTTTTCTGATTGATACATTCCTGGCACTTGGGTGGTAGGATTTCAGGAGATTTATTATAAACTTTATTTGTGCCTGTCTCTGGTTTTACTGCCTGGAGGGTTAGACACACATCTTCACTTTGCTGCGAATGTCACCCTGACCCAGCCGTGTGCCCAAAGGCCAAAGTGTGGCCCCAGTCATTTGCTCTTTCCTGGTCTCAGGTGGATTCACCAGGCAAGCCTGGGACCCTCTGCTGAGCCTCCTGTGGGAGCGACAAGCTGCATGGCCCTTCACCTGGCCTGTTTCTACTGGCACTCCTTCTATCTCATGTCAAGGGCTCCTGTTCCCCGGGTGGCCAGCCATGCCCTACACAGCCATGGGCGTTCTGGCTTGGGTCCATAGAGTCCTGCCTTGGCCCTTTTGCCCAGGGCAAGGCCCAGCTCTCCAAACCATCACTCTTATTCTTGGTAGCCCACTTTACAGTTTTCCTCAGCATTCCCTGGCTCTGGGAGCTAGAGCTTACAGGCCGGTGTTTGATCCGCCCCGTGCGTCAGCAGCACCTCTCCCTTGAGGTGGGGATGGCATCAAGGGCAGGGACCAAGGGGGCATGTCCCTAGCATGGTGCCAAGTGGGGAGTGTGTGGCCAGTGCATGGAATAACCGCGTGCCACTTGAACCGTGTGAGTTATGCCATTCTGGATGACCCAGGGGTGGCTTCAGCCAGGAGTGGGGCACTGGACGCACATGCCTCTGTCCCCATGAGCACGGTTTTTGTTCTCTTGGCAGGGTGCAACCTGAAGATCTTCAACAACCAGGAGTTTGCCGCCCTCCTGGCTCAATCCGTCAACCAGGGCTTCGAGGCGGTCTACCAGTTGACGCGGATGTGTACCATCCGCATGAGCTTCGTCAAAGGCTGGGGAGCAGAATACAGGTCAGATCTGGGTGCCACATACCACGGGGACCCAACTGCACATGACCCAGACAGCAGAGCAGGGGCTCCTCAGAGTTGAGCTAGGCCACCCACACTGCAGAGAGCAGGGGCCAAGGGTCAGAGGCCACGGCCTGGCAGGCCATGAGGGCCTGAGCCACCTAGATAAGGAAGAGCCGGGCACTGTTTGCCCAGCACTTCAGTTTCTCAAGCATCGTAAACAGACATGCTCCAGTTCTTCCTCACCATGTCCCTGGGTGGGGATGCTGGCATCACCCCCTGTGCATGGACGAGGGGACCGAGGCCCAGGGAGGGAAAGTGACTTGCCTGAAGTCACATCATTCGTGAAAAAACTGAGCCCAGAAATTAGGCCTCTTGGCTGCTTCCTCATTGTTCATTTTGGGCAGATGGTTTTAGGATGTCCCTCTCCAGGGACTTAAGTCTTCATCCCATTGTTCTTCCCTCCTCTGGGGCTCTGCCTTTGACTCGGGGGACCCTGGGGGTCTAGGGTATTAAAACAGAGAGGCAGATGGGAGATTTGGGTAGTCATTAAAAAATGAAGGTTATTTGCTGAGAAAGGTTTTTCTCAGAATTTCAATACTGGTTTAAACATGGCAATGGTCGGGTCCACCTGGTCTGCTCTGTTGTCTCAGACCATTCTAGTTTAGGTTTAGGGAATCCAGTCCCTTTTCCTCCCCCAGCTAGACAGGGGTGTGCGAGGGCCAGGGCCATGTGCCCCTCTGGCCCCACGCTCCCCCTGCCCAGCCCCCCGCTCCTGTGGCAGACGCAGAGGTGCCCACACGTCAGCTGGGGCCAGCGCCTTGCAAGTGACTCCCCTCTTCTCTTCATTTTTCCAGATGTTTGGAATCCATTTTGTTTTGTAGTCATTCTGCACCCAGGCCAAACCCATTTCAATATTGGCACTGGGCCACTGTTTATAATGAAATCCAGATGAGCATGACTTATGGAAAGTCAGATTCTCATTAGAGGATTTCGGTCCGTGAAGTCCTCTTCTATTTACCGTATTTTAGCTGCTGTTCCCTGGATCTGCCCCACGGGGCCAGGGAACACAGCACCTTGGTCTGTGGGGTCTCCATGACATCCACGGTGAGTGACCCACTGACCAGTCAAAGTGGTCAAGCCTGGAGGGTTAGCTCAGGAGCTTACGGCCCAGCGACCATAGCTGGAGGAGATGGGCCCAGGCCTGAAGGCCCAGCCCGAGAGAGATTTTAGCCCACCTTTTAGCCCTGGCTGAAAGCATTAATGGGATAAGAGTGAAAAGTTACAAAATTAATATTTTTCCTTTGGTGGGGAAGGGAACAGTATTTTTCCTTTAGTGGGGAAGTGGCAAAGACCCAGAGAGAGGTCTTTCTGCTCTTCCTACACCCAGACTTGAGTCCAGAGACTCCTCAGGCACCTCAGGTCAGAGAGGTACCCCACAGGCCCATTGCTAAACCTCCAGTTGGGCGAAGCGTAGGCCACAAGAGGAGGGCGGTGGCCTCAGGCTAGCAGCCCTCGACCTGGCGCAGCACCGTGGCCCTGCAGTTCTGAGTGCTGGGAAGAGGCCCCTCGGTGGCGGAAGCCTTTCCCTAGGGGCACTGTGTCACCACGCGGGACGCATACTGCCAGCACATCAGGTCCTGTGCGGCCCACCACGTCACCGCCACCTGGCAGCCCTGCAGAGTGGCCTAACGGGCGGGTGCGGCCCCTTCCCAGAACAGTCTTGCCCTCCTTCCGCCTCTTGGGCCAAAGAGAATAAGGTTTCATCCCTCCTGTGAGATGGCCCAAAGTGGGGAGGGCCCCGGGCCCAGGCCTCTCACCTCCAGCTGGCACCAGCGCCTCCGGCCTCAGCAGATAGCCTTTGGGAGCTCGCCTGCGGCGCTGCGTCATCAACCAGCCTGAATTTAGACAAAGTGCTTTGGGGAAAAGAAACGTGTGGTGTGCCTTGGTTTTTTCCAGTAATTGTTCCATGGCTCGCTCTGCTCGTAAGATTTTCCAAAATAAGGCCATAGATGGGAATTATATCAGCACATGGGGAACTGATGGCATGTGGGCTCTGTCGGCACTGTGCAAAAAACACCCCTCAATCAGACAGACCTACGTCATCATGGCCTGCTGGGACTGGATCCGGGGCTGGAGATGGGCTGCCCATCCAGGACAGATGGGACCCTAGGGAGACCTTTGCTCAGGCCGGAAGTTCTTCACTGGGAGGCCTGTCACAGAAATGGGATGGTGGGGGGGGGGGCGCAAGTGGGACACCCTAGAATTTGCCTTACACGTTTAACCCTTGAAGGGCTACCTCCTTCCCCAGCAAGAGAACCTGATTTACTCAAGGTTCTTCCTGGAGGAGTTTGGTCCAGTGGTCTTAGCCCATTATTGAGACCTCTGGAGCAGGGGCTAGCGAGGCGCCATGGACCTACCTCTGACTCTGGGAAGAAGACCCTCACCGAAGCAGGAAAAGGTGTTCTGACTTGTATGTGTGTCCTTCTGGACATTTCTGAAGTCTTCCACCCCACCCCTGTCCCTCTGTCTTGCAGGAGACAGACAGTGACCAGCACCCCCTGCTGGATCGAGCTGCACCTGAACGGGCCCTTGCAGTGGCTTGACAAGGTCCTCACCCAGATGGGTTCCCCGAGCATCCGCTGTTCCAGTGTGTCTTAGAGACGCTGGGTGTGAAGGGGGAGGGTGGGGGGGAGGGTGGGCTTGGGGGGGAAAGGCCGTGCAGGAGGTGGAGGAAATTGGAACTCAACTCACTATTGTCAATGAAGAAGAAATTTTTCTTCCTCCATCAAAGCGGCGCCGACCTGTTTTCCAAAACATAAAAGCAAACCCAGAGATGGATTTTATGAACAGCTGTGTCTGCTGAACACATCTGCCCTTTGGCCCCAATTTGAAGGGCAAGAAATGGCTTCTGCTCTGGTGGCTTGAGCAAACAGGTAGTAGTTCACCACCTGCCCCCCCCGCCAGCCCCCTTCTGTTTTAATGACAGCAATCTAGGATGTCACTGTCCAGCAGGACATGGCCCTCGGCTCCAGACTGGAGTGTGAAGCTCACCTTGGGTGTTCTAGGTGGGGTGGAGCCTGCAAGGGCATGAGCAAACCTCAGGCCCAGCCCTCTGCCACTTTTAACGAACACTTCAACTGAGCATTCCTGAGCCCCAGCCTTCCAGCAGACCTTGCACCCCAGGAGCGGGGCTGACTGGGGCTGGGGAGGCGGGCTCATCTGTCTCCTCTCCTCGCAGAGCAGACTGATAAGTGTGAGCCAGTGCATTCAGAACATGCGCACGGGGACAGTGGGGAAAGCTGGTGAGACACCTCCTCTCTTACATTTGTCCTTTCTCAACTTCAAACGGTTGGGAGATCTGCTGAGGCTCGGCGCTTATGCAATGTATAGTTTATCTTCTTGTGTTAATCTCAGAGATTGGAATTACGTGAAGTAGTCACATGAAGCAGGAGGCAGCTGTCGCATCACAGCATCTGAGCTAAGGCAGCATGACATGGCGTGGGTCTCCAGTCATCTGTAAGAGCTCACTTGCTATTCTTACGCATCCAGCTATCTTGGTTTACCTAGTCAGTTGCATTAATTAAATGAGCTTGATCAGTATGCTCGTTTAAACGTTTATTTTATATTAAAAAAAAAATCCTGGGTTTGGCACACTGATTGGGAAGCCCGCGTCGGGGGGCCCAGCAACCTCTCTCTCAAGGTGAAGCTTTTCCAAGTTTTGTTGAGAAGACACCTGCCAGCACCTCTGGGAACTGAAATCAACAGAAGCAAATTCACCAGGAGGGAAAAATCGCAGGCCAATGCAGGCCAATGAAAAGGGCTACTAAATTTTTTTTACACTTTTGAAAATTGCAGGCTTGGTGCAGAGGTCTGCTGTCTTTCCCCTGGGACGTAAGATTATCTAGCTCATGGCAGAGGATCATCAGTGACAACTCTAGCAGCTATATTGTGTATAAGAAGTACTGCTCCCAGTGGTAATTAGCGAGGAAACTATTATAAATTATTTCAACTGGAAAAAAAAAGCCCTCCTTTTCTACTGGCCTTTTGCAGGATCCAGCAGACAGAGTTGCCCCTTGCAATTGGTACTTTATCCCTTGTTGCTGTTTTTTGTATGAAATGACTTTATCCCATCTTTTTGCATGGATTTCTACCAGGAAAAGTAAAGGGATTTCCTATGGAAGTCCTGTCTTCTTCCAGGTGAAGGGGAGAAAGTATGTACTTTGGGCAGGTCTGTATCTCAAATGTGATGACGTTTCTGATGCCTTATGGAGATGTTGGGGCTTTCTGATGCCTCCCTGACAGGATCCTAATGCCTCTGCAGCTCTAGCTGTATGGTTTCCAGGTAGGAGAGCTGCTCTCCATGCTCCCTAAGGACACAGGAAGAGATGGGAGGAGCACCTTGCCAGACCTATATGCTTATCTTTTCACGGGGCTGTTGACACAGAACCGAGACACCATGCAACTCCTCTCTACCTGAGAGGATCAAATACCGCGGGTCCGAAGTTTGCCTGCTGTGAAATGATCTGTGGACTGCTGCTTCCAGGAAGCCACCTGAACCTCTTGGATGTGCGTTCCCGCTCCTGGTCAGGTCTGAGACTCGTGGTGTATTCCAGCGTGACCTCTGCTCGTGCAATCGTTATGCCCTCCCTAAAAGCCACGGCAGCGGTGTCTGCGGGCCTGCATTCTCCATCGGCTTCCTGATCCTGAGGCCTTCCTGGGGCACACAGTTGTCCTCCAGTTACTTGGGAACCAGCTTCAGGTACAGCACAGTTTGGGCGATCCAGTGGCTGCGCTCGGACAGTGTCTCAGGACCCCCGATGCTCAGAGCTGAAGGCTACTTTTAGGAGGCATGACGTTTTAGTTTTGTGTTTCTCCAGAAGCCGCCTTGGCCCCTCTCCTTTCCAGACTAGACCCCTGGAGGAGGAGGTGAAAGTGTAGGTAAGCCCACCTCTGGAAGTTCAGTCATACCTAGAGGTGAGGACAGGCTGTCCTTCCCATCCTCAAGGCTGCAGCGGTGTGTTGAGGCTTGTGTAACATCAGTGTCCTTCATTCAAGTCACAAAGCTTGTTTTCTTAGTTTGAAAATCCTGTTGAATGAATGGCATTTCCACGTTAAAAAAGAGCTTTCTAAAGAACAGTTGATGGGGTAGAGAGAAAATAGGGCCATCTAAGGAGGGGAGGGATGTTGGAGAGCAGTTTGAAGTAGTTGTCCGGGCTCCCTCCCTGCCTCCCCCAGGAGCCGGCTTCTGTTCTCTTCCCTTTCCTCCCCCACCCTCCCCTTCCTAACTTTAGTAACTTAGGGCCTTCCAGCACAAGCAAAGTAGGTAGCTGCCCCAGCGGGTTCGGGTTACAGGCCTGTGCTGGAACATCATCTCAGTTGGCCACCTTCCTGGCGGGCTGTGGACGAGCTGACATTTTGAGACAAGCCTAGAGTCAGGAGCAGGGACTTTGACTCTTCTCTGAGGAAGCACACACATGAGGGCAAGGCTGCTGGCAGACTTTCCCGTCATCCTCATGTTGTCTGTGTGTTTTTTTTATTGACCGTGGTGATTAATTTTTTAAAAAATCATTAATGTATTGGAATGAGCTATAGCACGTATCTTGTGCTTAGTTTCTTTTCTCCATCTTCCCTTGGCTTCCTAGAGTTTGGACGTATTCCAGGGCTAAATGCTTTTACTCAACTGCAGGAACAGGCTTTAAGTGGTGTGTGCGTGTCGCACATGCATGTATGTAGTCTGGGGAGAAGGCAGGTAGGGTTTCGCTCCGGGTCCCCAGCTGCCCTTCCTGAGGCACCGTGACTGTCTCTGCAGGGCCAGAGCTCACCTGAGGCCCCTCTCTGTCGTCCTGAAGAAGGATGAGGAAGGAAGAGCAATCTGGGGACTGTTCACAGGCCGGTTTCCAAGGGGGTTACCGGTAGCAAGAGCGGGTGTGATTGTAGTTCTATACCCCAAGAGCTCCATGTGTTGTCCCCACTTTACTGGAAGAAAACCTCAACACAGCTGCGCTGTACCGTTTTTCTTTTTGTGGCATGAATGTTCCCTTCTAGATCATCCTTTTGAGGAGGATCAACTGCTTCTCAAGAGGGTGGGGAAGCAAAACATGTACACAAGAGGGTATGGTTCCAACCAGAAGAGGAGGAGTCTGATGGAAGGGTGGCAGTCCGTGGGGAGATGACGCCGCGCAGGCAACTGTCCAGAAACACAGCTCTCCCATCAACTCGCCTACCGTGTAAACTGGATTGAGAAACTCGCTCAGTGATTCTGTAATTGATTCTTTTTTTTTTTTTTTTTTTAATGCTGAAGTAATGTACACTCTAGCACTCTGGTGTTTTTATATTTATGTAATAATTTCTTAAAACTGTTCAAGACAGAGAACTATTTAATTTTTTGGAGAAAGTTAGAAAGCAAAGGTCTCTCCTCCCCAGGGCCGTGGCTGGGAAGAGTCTGGGGCACAGCCAGGTGTGAAGGCTGGTGGAGGGCGCAGTGGCCCAGCAGCCAAAGCCACCACCCTGGGCTGACTAAACACGTGGCAGCCTGAGTCGCCTGTACGCCCTTTCCCAGGGGGGTGCGGGGGGGAGGCCTCCGAACCCAGCCCCTCTCCCTCCTGAGCGGTGAGAACTTCACCCAGAGGGCTGGAACCAGAGCCACCTGCCCTTCTTCACTCACCTCTCCCTGCTGCTGTGGCAACTCGGCTGTTCCAGACTCTGTGGTGGTGTTGACATGGGCAGGGGGGGCGGAATGTGGAGGATGGTGATTACCTTCACTTCTCAGCCAGCCTGACCTTTAATACCTTTGTAAAAAGCATGTACGTATTTATAGTGTTTTAGATTTTTCTAACTTTTGTATCTTAAGAGCAGAGCACCTGTTTAAACATTGTACCCCTGTTAAAGATCTGTGTCCTCGCTCTCTTTTCCCTGAAAGTGCCCATCTAATAAACTTTTCATTGAAAAGCTCCTGTGCCAGGAGCGCAGTCTCTTCTTGCTGGGGGAGGGAGGGGAGCCCCGAAGGGTACCAGGGGCTTCAGAAATGCCCCCAGCCCCCCTTCTGCCCCACCCAGCCTCTCTCACTTTCCCAGGGTACCACGAGGGCCAGCCTGTCCTCCCGTGCCTGCAGGAGCCTGGGGCTCAGCCCAGGAGAGGTCAGAAGTTTCACCCTGGGTACATCTCCCTTGCTTCCCACAGCTGCCCCACACCCACCCCCTTGTTGCCACCCCTGCGTTGGCACCAGTTGCTTGCCGAAGACCTTCAAGCAGGGGAAGTGAGTGGCACCAGATTCATCCTCCCATAGGCACTGAGGTAGTTTCAAGCCACATCAATAAGTAGGTTTTCACATTTTGCAGCTCTGAGGTGTTTGTCCGTGCCCATGAAAACTCCCCAAGGAGAAACACTACTTGGTTGAATTTTCACTTACCCCAGATAATGTGGATTAAGAAATAAGATTATAATCCTTTAGCCAGGCTCCTTCTATGCGTTTTCCTGCTAAGGAACGCCATAAACACCTTCCCTACCAGGAGGGAAGCCTATCTCCTCGGGCTGGCCCGTCTGGACCTGGAGATTTGGCCCCTACAGCCTGTATCAAATTCCGACCTTCGGAATTACTAGTTCTACCCTTCTGTCCCTATCTTCCCTAAGGTTTTAGCCTGCATTTCTCAGCAAATGACTCAAATCATGCCTCTAACCTAATCGGTTCCTTCAGATCCACGATTTTAAATTCCAGCTGCCTAGTAAACGAGATCCAAACCACAACAGCCCCAACCCAAATCATCTTTCTCAAGCTGGCACCCTGCAGACTCCCAATTTTTATCAGTGGCCTGTTCCTCTCCCCTATCGTCCAAGTCCCGAGTGGTTCGATACCTTTCTCTCCTGTGCTCTCCATCCCCTCCCTTTCAGAAGGGCCCCACTCCCCAGAGGTCCTGGCTCTCCCTGGCCCTCTCATGCCATCTTCTCTTTTTCTTGGGCTTGTGCCTACTTCTTCCGGGTCGGTGTTCCTAGACCACTGCATGCACTTGACATTCCTTCCTGAGTGACCTCATCTCCCCGCATGATTTCAAGCCACATTGATGCTAATGACTCCCAAGTCAGTATTTATAGCCCAGACATCAATCCTAAGTTTCAGACTTGTATCCAACAGCCTACTGGCTACTGGTGCGTGGAGGTGCCACAGTACCTCAAAACTCAACAACTATAAAAAGGGAATTCATCATTGCCCTCATTAAACCACCTCCCTCTCCTCTGGCCTGACAGCCCTGCACTCCTTCACTCCCACATCCACCCAGTCCTGCTCGTCCTCTCTCCCGGCCCTACACTTCGGGTCCTTCGCACTCAGACACCTGCACCAGCTCCCCAACAGCTCCCAGCCTCTGCCTGCTTTCCAGGAAATGCATCATCCACACTGCCCTGTGACCCTCATAACTTTAGATGCCCCCCACCTGGGCCCCAGCACACGCTCTCAAGCCTTTTCACGGACCACTGGGCTCTCCTCACTTGGCCCCTATCTGGCCGTCACAGCTCACTGTTTCAGTCTGCAGCCCAGCAATGAACGGGCGGTGTAGTTCCTTACATACTCCTCTCCATGATGACAAGCCCTCCTCCCCAGTCCGTGCTCACTGCCCCTGGGCCTGCCTGACACCCCAGCAGGTCACCTGAGAACTTTCATGAATGCTGAGACTCAGGTCAGACAACTCTAGGAAGCCTTTCACAGATGTATCGCCAGTCCACCCAACTGTGTGGTAATTGTGTGTTTTCCCCTCGAGGCTCGGAGTTCCTGGAGAGCAGCACTTACAGCTTATTCTTGTACTCCTGCCTTCTTCGGGCCACCATTTTTTGCTGAATAAATGAATCAGTTAGTGTCTCTATCTAGCAGGTTCTACCTCAGAAATATCTTTTATGTCTGCTTCCCTGTGCCCCCCTACACGTGCTTGAAGGAATGCCCCCAAAATACAGTTCTGATTACTGCTTATCACAGCTGTCCTAACGTTCTGTCCCCTTCTAGTCCAAGGATGGCACGCAGCAGAATTACCACCACTCCGTTTATCCACGGCAGAAAGCAGGAGTCCCGGTACTCAGTCTGTTCTCAAGCCTCAGAATCCTCAACACAGCTCTCAGGCAGATCGCGCTAATCAATTAGTTTTGGCTACTACTGCTGCCAGATTTCCCAGGAATGTAATTCTGGTTGGATGCCCTTTCCACTCTAAACCCCTTGGGCTCCTTGATTCCCTCTTGAGTAGGCAGGGGCTCCACGAAGTAGTATTTCAAGGTTTTCTCCAAATTCAGAGAATTTGCCTTATTTGCCACCGTTTCTCTAACTGGCCTATGTGGGTTTTCCCAACATAACCCCTTGCTTTCTCTCCATACCTCTGTCCATGCTGCAACTTCCACTAAGAATTTCCTGCCTCTATTCATCCATCTGCCCCAATTCATACCCTAGCCCCTGGCCCAATTTAGGCCTCAACTTCTTCAAAGTCAGTGGGTCTCCAAGCTTGGGCCCTGGCCAGTAGCTTTAGTAACCACCCTGGCTGGTAGAAACATACTTACGTAGGCCCTGCTTGGACCCTACTGGACCAGAAACTCCGGGGTGGGGCCCTGCTGGGCTCAAGGTTGAGAAGACCGCTCCAAGATGTACTCTCTGCTCTCCCCAGCCCACTCCGCTTGCTCCTTCCTGCAGCAACTGAGGGTTCACAGCACCTCACCTGCGGCCTCGCATCCTACCTCTGTGGCTTGTCTTGCTCCCCCCTCCACCCCCGTCACCTGGCTAGGACAAGGAACTTCCAGAGAAAAGCTGCATCCTTACCCACATGTGCTCTGCTACACATGGAACAGCCTGGTACCAAGAAGGTTCACAATTAGTGCTGGACCCTGAATCCAGTTCTGGCTCTCATCTGGGTAAAGGAACATGTGACAGTTGCTCTCCCTCAACTCCAGCCTTGTAGCCTTCTAACCAACACTGATGACATCCTGAGAGCTTTCCACAGTGGCAGGATAAGTGCAGACCACATCCCTGGGCTTCAGAGGAAGAGAATGGTCTCCTACACTGTGCCCTTTCCTACCCCAGGCCTCCCTCAGGCCACATTTTTGTAGCATTAAAGCCACCTGGCTGATGAGAGAAGAGAGAGGCAATGACTGATCACCTCCTTCACGGGAGAGAACCAGGGAGGCCAGTCAGGAACAGCCTTGTGTGACCTGCCTTTGCCTCCCGGATCCGTGACTGGGGGGAGAGAGGGTCTGGACCTCTCGACAGATACAGATAGAACAACATTTTAGAGGAAAAATTTTTCTTCCCAAACCTGTGTTCCAAAGATGCGGTAATAATCATTAGGTCCAGGTTGTGACTCAATTCTGTTCCAACAGGAAACAAGGTAGAATGACAAACCATTAGCAGCTGGAACGAGGCTTAGTGGTGGTCTAACCGAAGGCCCACGAGGTTGCTTTTACCACTCTTAATTCTTCACTCTGCACCTCAGAAAACACCGCAGAATCATGCAAGATGCTTCCTAGCCTAGAAGAATGTGGCTTTAATGCTACAAACACACACACTAAACTCCAAATAAAGAGATCTACATTAACAGCAAGACTCATGATATTAATAACAAGCTAGGTAGTGCCAAAAATACGAAACTGAGAATTTCTAAGACCTTTACTGCAACAGCTTGGATGCCAGAGACGCCAGGATGGATCACTACTACACCAAACCCCAAGTGGAATCTAAATCAAAACGTGAACTTCGCCCTGCACACCCAGCCTGCTGCTTTTAGGAAACGTACAAACTCTGGGAAAGCTCATCGTTAGGGTGTTCTCCAACCCGTCCTGCATGAAGGTGGTAGACTGGACCAGATTTTTCACTTTCTCCACCTAGCGTCCTCTCATAGGATTTGGTATTTAGTGACCGAATGCCACACCTAAATTGTTTGACTGCTTTAAATGTAGGGTGGGGGTGAAGGCCTCTGACTCGTTACACAAGTCTCTGAAGCTCTGTCTCCATCAATCAGAATGTTCAATGAATCAGAACCTCTGACCACACTAGACACATGTTCGCTAAATTTAGCTTTGCATCAGTAAGCACTCAGAATAGTTCATGGAGCTCTCATCTTACCCTTAGACAGTGATTCTTCTAAGACTGCTTTTCCGTGGCAGGCGCAGGGTAAGGGGCACTCCACGTGCTCTCTCGATGGCCATTGTTAAGAGACTGGCCTAACGTTAAAGGAATCTGACAAGCTATGGCGAAGATATTTATCCTCACCTCTCCACAGTGGGTACAGGAAGGCAGCCATATATCACATTTCACATGTTACAAGTAGTCTGCAGCAATGGCCTGACATGCTCGATGGTCCTTGAACCACATTCCATATTACTCAGCCATCCAAGTCTAGCGTCCCTGAATCTCTTGCTTCTCTGAATTAGATGTGGCCAAGTTCTATAAATAGAGAGAAAGCAAACTGGTTCTGTCAATCTTCTCATACTCTGGCAGGATAACATTTTAAAATTATAAAAATATCTATGTCTTCATCACTCTAAAATTATTACATAACACATGATTTTCTCAGGGGGGGGGAGTTTATTTTTGTCTCTCCCTACCTTCCAACACTCTGGACCTTCAAATTTGTGATCAATTTCATCAAACTAGCATATGCAAATCAAAACCAAAAATTCAGGACCTACTATGTGCCTGTGTGTTACACAAAGAGAGAAATGTTGCAGGGAAAAAAAACACGAGTCTCTCACTTTAAATCCCAGACAGTCCATAGTAACTTGTGTTGGCGCGTGCATAGGTCATGTTGGATAGACTGCAACTTTTTTTTTTTCCTGAGAGGGAGAGGGGTGGAGAGGGGCAGAGGGAGAACCTTAAACCGGATCCATGCCCAGCACAGAGCCCCATGCAGTGCTCGATCTCCTGACCCTGAGATCATGACCTGAGCTGAAACTAAGAGTTGGACACTTAACTGAGACCACCCCCCGCCCCCGCCCAGGTGCCCTGGTAAACGGCAACTTTTATTGCACTATTAGCTCATGATCACTCTTCTTAACATGGACCTTTAGTGGACAAGCACTGGACACTTTCATCCCTGTGTCCCCTGGAAGGGGCCAACAGCCCCAGAAAGCTGAGGTCTTGAAAAGGTGAGCTGATATTATACATACGTGGTTGATTCCAAAACTGTGAGTTTGACAAAGTCTCCGATTATTCACTATTTATGCCTAATCTGAAAGTATGGCTTCCCCCAACATATCCAATACTAAAAAACAAAATCATAACACACATTAGTAGACTTTATAAATAAATCATTTTTTAATCACCTGGCTTTGTTCAATCCACAAAATCACATTCATAGCTTTTTCTAATCTGTCTTTCCTAACCATGTGACCTGATGTATTTTTTGGAACCCTTTATGTTTTGAGAAGAACATTGTCTTTCATTTTGCAATCCCAGAGCCAACTTCCCTTACATTCTTAATCAATAGCTTAATGTCACCTCAAAGAAACAATGATGGAATTGGCGATCAACTATGGTCTCAAAGACCTTTACAATAGTTAAGAGAGGGGAAAAAAGAAAAGGAAGGGGGAAAAAAAGAGTCACCAAGCAAGGTAACTGCCAATGTTGCCTGTGATGACAGCTCTTCCTGAATGCTCCAATCACTGAAACCTTCCCTCCTGGTAGCTGCCCTGGTCCAGAACCTGAGGCATTCCACTCTTCCTGCCATTCTTTCTGTAGTGCTTAGAAGGCGGTGCACCGGGGGAGGGGGAGGATGAAACTTGTTTCTGCTGGTAACCTAAGGAGTTCACAGTCCATAGTAGGCCAGGATCAGTTCTTAGCCAGCACCATCCAGTCAGTCTAGAGCCATGGGGCACTAGTCTAGAACCGTGGCAGGGACTACCACAGGGAAGGTTAATGGCATGCATTACCAAGTATCTACAAACACAGAAATAGGGATTTTTTTAAATTTGCTCTATTTCCCACCCTTCCTTTGGAAACGTTCCCTCTGGCAATTAGTTCCCCTCGGGCTGCCCCCACTCGTCCCCCCAGCCCTAGAAGTAACATAGGTCCTCAGAGCTTCACTGCCTAACCTTTCACATCCTTTCCTGGCTCACCCACACTGCAGTATGACTATTTTGGCAGTGATCTGTTTGGCTCTCAGAGACAGAGAGGCGGGAAACTGCCTTGTTTTGGGGGTATAAAGTGTGATGGCAGAGCTCTGACATCTCAAGAGTTCTAAGGAAGAACAGTTTCTTCCTGGCGAGACTAATGCAAAAGCCTCTGGATACGATCATATACTGCTTCAATGGCCCAGAACCGGGAATTCCTGAAGTTCCCTTCTCTCTTTTAAACAAAAACCCCTGCCTGTACCCCCACAACAGCAACCCAGCAAGGTAGATGGGTTTGTTTTCTCTACCAGAGAAGGACACCTTTGCTTCCTCTATCATTGTCTAAAAATTCACACTCGTTTCTCAGTAATTTCTAGTGTCTAGTGTGAGCTGAGACCCTCTATTTCAGATGAAATGTCCAGAGGCATTTTTTAGCTAGAGACTAACCTGAGGTCCACTGACTCTGGCCCCATCTCGACTACAGCACAAATCAAATCAGCAGCTGCACCCTTTCCTGCCATCGAAAGCATCAAAGCTCAGAGCAGCAAGCTCCCTGAAAGCAGAAAGTCCAGAAGTCCTAGGAAAGGTAGCACCAGCTCCTGATCTGCAGTAATCGAGTGTAACTGCAGAGGACATTTACATAAAAGGTGGACCGGGAATGGCGTGGTGGCCTTCTCTTTCAACTTGGGCAAATCACACAGGCTGCTGAGCCTCATTTCACTCCTGTTCCTAGAAATGGTGTATTTGAAAAACCCTCACTCCTTGTTGTCGTTATACTCCTCACTCCCTTAAAATATACCAAGGGAGAAAAGCCCTACTATCTTCTATTAAAAACTAAAAGTAAGGGGGCCCTAGAACTAAGTCAGGTGGCCAACATGGTGATGGGAAGTTCAGCAAAATAGAACTGGGTGGAGCAGGGAAGTATCTCAGACAGTCAGACCCTAGCACGAATAATTTAGTGTTCTTCATCAGATGAAAGGCCTTCAATTTCATCTCTGTCTCCCCCAATTGCCATCCAGAAGGCTTTGGCCACCTGTGGAGAGAAGCATGCAACACATTTTAGGCCACAGCTACACTACAGCTTGTTTCATGAGTCAGTCAATATGTTGAACTGATCAAGGCCTAAAATTCTATTACTGTGCCCTCCAGCCACATATATCAAAAACCCTTGCATACCCTGATGAGGGACTTCTAGAAATTTATACTAAGGATAAAATCAGAGTTCTATACAAAGGTGATGGATGTATGAGGTTATGCACAGCTTCACTATTTATAGAAGCAAAAAATGCACATGACCTAAATGTCCAAAAGGGAAATGGATAAATAAATTAGGACACATTCATACAATGAAATACCATAAACCACGTACATTTCCTGCCAAGAACATGTGTTGCGTTGGTAATAACAAAACAAAACAAAACAAACGACTAAGAGTTTTCCAGCCCAACAGTTAAAAAGGCAAACATCCTGAGTCTCAATGAAAGTTCCATGTCATTCAACATACATTTGAAAAATCTGGGTTTGACTACAGCAATTATATCACTACTGTGTAAACATTCAATTCGTTCCAAGTTAATACCCAATGAAAAGTTCACACTGAGACACTTAATAGAAGTCAATGAGTGTGATACATAATTCTAATAGCACTGGACTTTTTTGTAGATACTCAATAAATACCTGACTGATCGTCTCACCTTTTCTGCATGCAACTTTCTTTGCTCGTGAGGAAGCGTCGCAGCCTTGTCTAGGGGGAAAATATATCTTAAGAAATTCATCTAATAGCACAGGAGAGTCTGGAGTGTATGGATGTTCTAACACTAGAAGATGGGAGACGGGGTTCAAAGACAAATACTCATGGAGTAGTCATTACAGATGTTAGGGAGCTTAAGTCTTCCCGATTTTCCACATGGGGATGATGTGAGTAAATTGGCAGAGGGGTCTTACTGATTCCAGGTTAATGAGACACACTGAAAGAAAACCAAGAGAGGCAAGAGATGGGAAAGAAAGAGGGAAGAGTGAAGAAAGAGGAAAACTTTCCCCAGGGAATTTCTACCAGAAGATGGCATGGTCCCCCAGTCACCAAGTGTCTCCACAGACAGCTGAGACCAGAACATGGAATCCAATCAACAGTTAAAAAACAAAATCCTACTATATAAAATAGAGGAGCACCAAGATGGGAACGTGTTAGACACGATGGAGCCAATTACCTTTCATTTCCTTTAACTTTGAAAAGAGTCTTTCAAAATTCTCCAAATCTCCTCCACCAGTAGTAAGGCTGGCTAATTCTTGAATATCCAGATCTAACATGGGATCTGAAAAAAGGATGTGTCACGTTATTTGCAATTTATCACTCACATGTGTGCTAACTACACAGTCCTAAGGCAATCAATCCTCGCTTTGATGGGAGTCCTCGCTGAATGAATACCCCATGTGTTCCAGCCTTCCCCCTCCTGAGCTGCTAGTTGGCCTTCCCCAATGCAGAGCAACTTCTTTTATCCATACAACATTACACCGAGGCAAAGAATACTGTTTAATTTTTGAGATGAGAAAACTAGAGCTTTGAGTTGAAGTGACTTGCTCAAGGTCACAACTGGTGTGAACTTGGAAACTCAGGTGTTTCCAACTCTAAAGACCCCACTCTCCACTAAGATGCAATGATCAACAATAGATGTCTGGAATTTATACCATATTTTCCCATACAACAAATATTTTCACATTGATTACTGACAGCCACTATGTAAGGTGGGGATAGGACAGATACCAATGTCTGCAATTTACACACGAAGAGGCTGGGTTTTAAAAAAAAGAACTCATCTAAAATTACAGATACTCAGAAGTAGAGCTAAAATCCTTTATTATTTCTACCACAGCCTGTTATCTCTTCATCAAAATTTGTCTTTAATCAGAATTCTCACTCACTCTCCACTCCATGCCAAACACCTTCCCCTAGCCAGCCCAGCTCACAAGTCTCCTTCCCTAGAATTCATCCCATACTTTTTAGAGAGGGAGAGACTGCACATGAGCCAAGGGACAGAGTGAGGTGGGCGGGAGAATCCTCAAGCAGACTTCCCACTGAGTGCAGAGCCCAAAGGTGGGGCTTGATCCCATGAACCCAAGATCATGACCTGAGTCAAAAATCAAGAGTTGGATGCTTAATGGACTGAGCCACCCTGGCACCTGGTGATTTCATTTCATGTTTGCAAAACCATTTATGAGGAAAATTTTTATTTTACAGAAAGGGAAACTAAGGCCCACAGAAGCTAAATAACTTAACTCAAGATCATCTCACCACTACTGGAAGAGCCATGATTTGAACCTAATTGTCCAGGACTCCAAGTGTTGGGAGAAGTGTTGGGTGAGCAAGAGAAAATGTTTTAAAAAGGGACTGATCCATAATACTGAATGCTGCCAAGGGGTCAAGATAAGGACTGGGAAGTATCTACTTAGTGGTCTGGAGGTTGCTGGTGAAGTGTTTGAGTGGTAAATAGGGCAAAAGCTTGGTGGGAGTGAGCTCAAGAGTACTGTGTGGTGAGGGCTAGAAAGCTTATTAAAGAAAGGAGGGAGACAGGGGCAGGGCTTGACATGTGTTTTACTCTTGTTGGTAGAGTCTTGCCTTTTTTTTCCCCTAATTTTCAAATAATTGTAGTATTATAAAAAAAGTTGCAAAAGCAGTAGGGTTCCACCTTCATCCCCTAGCATTAACATCTTACCTAGCCATGGTACAATGATACACATCAAGAAGTTAGCAATGGTACAGTGCTATTAACTAAACTGCAGACTTCATTCAAACTTTGTCAGCTCTCTCACTAACACCCTGTTCCAGAAGCTTACACAGCATTTGGCCACCAGATCTGTATCATCTCCTTCAGTGTGTGACCATCCCTTAGCCTTTCCTCGTCTGTCATGGCTTTGACACTTCTGAAGAGTCCTTGGTAGTTATTTTGTAGACTGTCCCCTGATACGGGTTTGTCTGAAGTTTTCCTATGAGACTGAGGTTACGCACCTCTGGCAGAGACCGGAAACATGATGAGCCCTTCCGGTGCCCCTATTAGGCAGCACGTGATGTCCGGGCGCCTTATAGCTGGTGAGGCTTACCGCCACTGGAAGTGCTATCTGACAGGTTTTTTCAGTGCAAAGTTACTATTTTCGTCTTTGTAATAAGTAAATATCTCGGGAGAGATACTTTGGAAGATGCAGATGTCATGTTTCTTCTAAAACTTTCATCAACTAATTTTCACATTCATCAGTGGATCCTGGCCACAACATTTATTACTGTGGTGTGTGGTGAGGATTTGTCTTTCCCTCATTCTTTTACAGGTATTAATTAGAATTCTGCTATTAAGAAGAGCAGTCCTTTCTAATCCAGTTATTTCTTATACTAGTATGGATTCACAGATATTTATTTTACTCTATGGGTTGCAGCCCAATATTAAATTCATTCTTGCTGGTCAAACTGTTCCAGTGTTGGCCCCTAGAAGCTCTCCCAGGTTGGTTCGGTGCCTTTTCAACACATCCCCATCATTTTTGTCAGTACCTTCCTTACTTTCTGGCCCCGTGAAATGGTACTAGGTTCATCACCTTGCATTTTTCCTGCCCTAGCCCTCGAATCAATCACTTCTTCAAGTGGATCCTTTATTGGAAGATGTATTAAAAGCAAGATCTAAATGCTAAGGGTGTTGGGCAGCCTCAGTGGCTCGGAGGTTTAGTGCCGCCGTTTGCCCCAGGGTGTCATCCTGGAGACCCGGGATCCAGTCCCACATCGGACTCCCTGCATGGAGCCTGCTTCTCCCTCTGCCTGTGTCTCTGCCTCTCTCTCAATCTTTGTGTCAATCAATCAATCAATCAATAAAATCTTTCAAAAAGTAAAAATAAAAAATAAATGCTAAGGGTGTCAACCGCTATTCAAGCTGGGGGCTTCCAGGCCCTCTCAGTGGAAACTGATAGGATATATATATATAATCCATATATATACACACACACACACACACACACACGCATACTAACACATGCATATGCACATCACTGTTTATTGCTCTATTGCTCTAACTTTAAGTATATCATCATGCTAATACCTTCAAGTTCTAGCCCAGTACCAAAGGGTTCATCTAAGCCTTCTCCTTTCCTTACATGCAGTTTCTTGGAAAGTGAGAAACCTACCTCTCATTCCCTGTTATTTTATTTTTTCAACCCTGAAGCATTACATATTACATATGTAATTACAAATTACATATTCTAAACCATACTGCTTTGACAATCGAATGTATTAAGCAGAGTTCACTATTTCCATTCAGTTGTTTCTGTTTTGGGCCTGCTGGTACCCAGTCAGAATGCTGTTTCCCCAGGTTATTTAGGTTAGTTCTTGTCTTCCCTACCTCCTAAAGTGTGGTTATTGTTTTTTTTTTAATGACAGAGACTTTAGCAGGTCTAAAGCCAATAGGAAGGACCCAAGTGAAAAGACAAGGGTGAATTTACTAAACAGAAAAGAGATTATATGTAATTTTTTCCTTCTTAATATGTTTCTATTACCAACCACTTTCTACATGGACTCTCTTCTAGTCAGAAAAAGAGTTTTGAAAACTCTGCACATGGGGCCTCTGTGGTACAAAGAGAGAGCAGAGATATCAGTATTTGCCCAACAAAGGGACATTTACAGTTATTGTAAACTACATTTCTTGGCTTTTAGACACCAGAATGGATTCTAGTTTCAGCTCCAGGACCTTCTTGTTAGATACTCTTGGACAAGTTATTACACTGCTCTGGGCTTCAGCTTAATATCCATAAAATAACTTTTCTGCCAAATTTCATTACCAAACACAAGAAAGTGGCTATAAAAGAACTTTCAAAGGATGTGAAAGGGCTTATACACTTGTATTATTCTTGTTACCATCAATTCTGCCAACTGTTAAATACTATGAAAAAAACTGGAATATGGAGATATAAAGCTGTTTCACCACCTGGTTCTGTCTATCTGAATCAAGATCCTGCTATACGAATCAGAGAGAAAATGGTACCCACAGATTGCTTATATGGTTATTCTCCCTCCTTTTCTGATAGCTGTCCATAAGGCTTACATTCACTTGGGGTACATTATCAATTTTCTTCCCTTGTTCATGTTTAAAGTCAATTTCCCCCTGGATGATTTATGTCCCACACCTCTTCCAAGTTCCACAGAGCTGTCTCCTGGCAGTCAGAGGAGGAACTTACCCACGATGCTATCAGCCTGAGCGTCTGTTGTGTTAGATGCACCACCCCGATGCTCCAAGAGAGATTCAGTCCTAGCTGCTGCTGGCAAACGGGGCTGCTGTTGAGGAAAAGACACACAAGCAATAACTTAATAGTAGGCTATTTCAGAACTAAAGCCAAAAAGGCTCACACTTCCACTCCCTGGTTGGCTTTAGAGAAGTAGTAATAAATAGGAGCTACAGACAAGGAGAGATGGAAGAAGGATTAATGTCATATATATATATAGTAACAATAAGAGGCTAAACATTCACTAAGTCAGGAGTATTTTCCCTCAAGGAAAAAATACAAAGTGTTATG
The DNA here is from genome assembly GCF_053574225.1 of Canis aureus. Lineage (NCBI taxonomy): Eukaryota > Metazoa > Chordata > Mammalia > Carnivora > Canidae > Canis > Canis aureus. The sequence continues at coordinate 36,167,448 of NC_135642.1, forward strand.
ATTCTGCTGCTATTCTTGGCTATTAAAACTGACTTCTGTTTCCTTTAAGAGCCATGTTTTACTCAAAATGTGATGAAAAAGATGCCTGGGAATACAATCTGGTACTCTTTTATTTGCTCTTGGAGCCGGCATGCTGACCAAAGTATACCTGAACCAAAGTCCTTGAAACAGAAGGCTGAAGTCAGACTAGGAAACCCACTGAGGGCAGGGACCCTGCCTCAGATTGGTACAGGGCCTCATACATAGTAAGGACTGAAAAAGAACCATCAATTTTATTTTATAAATATCTGGAGGTAACTTTATGTCTCAAAGGAATCCTAGCACATGTTTTAAAGCACTCTAGCAAAAAAATGTCATGGAACAGCCCAAATTGCAAACATCTTAAAGAGCTTATTGCTTTAATGCTGAACTAGCCTTCTCTCAACAGGTACCAGGCACAAGATGACTGTTTTAGATTCTCTTTTTATCCTTCATTTACTATTGTCTGCTGCCTCTCAAATGGAAAGGAAAAAAAAATGATAAATGGTATAAAGACTCATACTGACAAAGAGAAATGAAAACTAAAGCATGAAAGGATTTGGGAAGAATCTTTACCTCTGAATGACACGTCTCTGCTGACCCAATGCTATGGTTTGCTCCAGCCAATGAGCTAAGAAGGCTAAAGCCTTGGTTCCTATCTGAAAAGAAAACAATACAATCACTGAAATGTGTTATTTACATTTTAAAATGTTAAAATGACCATTATGAAGAAACAGTGGCTATTTCCTCATTATAAAAGTTCTAATTATAAAACTGTTACTGTCAGACAATATCTTACTCATGCTTGCATTTTCTTCATAATAATTATTTGAAAATATGAATTTTCTTGAATAAAAACTTCTTAAAAATAAAAAAAGAAGTCACTAGCAATTACCATATTCTCTCAATTCTGAGTAATTTAAGAACTCACAGACATAGGTCTGGGTCAAATATAGTGGCAGGGCCATTACAACAAACAAGACCACTCAGGGGTTCCTTCGCAAAGGTTAACCACACTCATGTTTCAACAATCACTAGAACCAGCATTCCGGTGTTTTAAACAATGTTTTAAGTGTTCAGAAACATTTTTTTTTTTAAAAGCAACACAAAGGCATTATTATCAGGGGAAAAGGAACATGCATAATTTTTTTTTAAATAAAGTTTTCATTTTGTGATACATAGCCATTTGCAGTTAAGGCACCCCATACTCTCAATGTTTGTACTTACAATGGAGGGCAAATCTGGAGCAGCACATCTAGAACTGATGACAGTACACACCAGCCCTGATCACTGCATTCCTCAAAATTACCTGGAACATCTATGCAAACTACCCAGGTATTCAAGGACCCTACTTCAGACCTTACTGAGGCACAACCTCTGGGGCAGATGCCAAGGAAGCTGAACTTTTATTTTTTCTCAAGTTGATTTATTCATTTTTAGTAATCTCTACGCCCAATGTGAGGCTCAAATTCACAAGCCTGAGATCAAGAGTGGCATGCTCATCAAACAAAAAGAAATAAAAAAAAAAAAAAGAAATAAATAAAAGGCATCCAAATCAGCAAAGAAGAAGTCAAACTTTCACTCTTCGCAGACATGACACTCTATGTAGAAAAACTGAAAGACTCCACCAAAAAATTGCTAGAACTGACACAGGAATTCAGCAAAGCCACAGGATATAAAAACGCACAGAAGTCAGCTGCATTTCTGTACACTAACAATGAAGCAGCAGAAAGGGAAATCAAGGAATCGATCCCATTTACAACTGCACCAAAAACCATAAGATAGCTAGGAATAAATCTAACCAAAGTAGTAAAGGATCTGTACTCTTAAAACTATAAAATACTCATGAAAGAAATTGTGGAAGACACAAAGAAATGGAAAAACATTCCATGTTCATGGATTGGAAGAATATTGTTAAAATGTCTATGCTATCCAAAGCAATCTATACATTCAATGCAATGCCTATCAAAATACCATCAGCATTTTTCACAGAGCTGGCATAAACAATCCTAAAATTTGCGTGGAACCAGAAAAGACCCCAAATAGCCAAAGTAATGTTGGAAAAGAAAACCAAAGCTGGAGGCATCACAATTCCAGACTTCAAGCTGTATTACAAAGCTATGATCATTAAGGCAGTATGGTACTGGCACAAAAATAGACACATAAGATCAATGGAACAAAACAGAGAACCCAGAAATGGACCCTCAACTCTCTAATCTTTGACAAAGCAGGAAAGAATATCCAATGGAAAAAAGACAGTCTCTTCAACAAACAGTGTTGGGAAAATTGGACAGCCACATGCAGAAGAACAAAACTGGACCACTCTCCTACACTATCCACAAAAATAGACTCAAAATGGATGAAAGACCTAAAAGTGAGGCAGGAACCCATCAAAATCCTAGAGAACAGGGATCCTTGGGTGGCGCAGCGGTTTAGCGCCTGCCTTTGGCCCAGGGTGCGATCCTGGAGACCCAGGATCAAATCCCACGTCAGGCTCCCGGTGCATGGAGCCTGCTTCTCCCTCTGCCTGTGTCTCTGCCTCTCTCTCTCTCACTGTGTGCCTATCATAAATAAATAAAAATTTAAAAAAAAAATAAACTAATTAAAATCCTAGAGAACACAGACCGCAATCTCTATGACCTCAGTCACAGCAACTTCTTGCTAGACACATTTCCAAAGGCAAGGCAAACAAAAGCAAATATGAACAACTATCAGAACTTCATCAAGATAAACTTTCACACAGGGGCAATGACTGGGGTGGCTCAGTGGTTGAGCATCCGCCTCTGGCTCAGGTCATGATCCCAGGGTCCTGGGATCAAGTCCCGCATCAGGTGCCCTAAAGGGAACCTGCCTCTCCCTCCGCCTGTGTCTCTACCTCTCTCTCTCTGTTTCTCATGAATAAGTAAAATAAAATCTTAAAAAAAAAAAAAAAAAAAAAAAGATCAGCTTCCGCACAGCAAAAGAAACAGTCCACAAAACTAAAAGGCAATCAACAGAACGGGAGAAGGTATTTGCAAATGACATATCAGATAAAGAGCTAGTATCCAAAATCTATAAAGAACTTCTCAAACTCAACACCCAAAAAATAATCCAGTCAAGAAATGGGCAGAAGACATGAACAGACATTTCCCCAAAGATGACATACAAATGGCCAACAGTCACATGAAAAGATGCTCAACATCACTCAGCATCAGGGAAATACGTTTCAAAACCACAATGAGATACCACTTCACACTGGTCAGAAGAGCTAAAATTAACAAGTCAGGAAAAAAACAGATGTTAGGAAGAATGAGGAGAACAGGGAAACTTCTTACACTGTTGGTGGGGAATGTACCTAGAAAGCACTCTGGAAAATAGTATGGAGGTTCCTCAAAAAGTGAAAAATAGAACTACCCTATGACCCAGCAATTGCACTACCAGGTATTTATCCAAAGGATACAAACATAGTGATTCAAAAGGGCACCTGCACGCCAATGTTTATAGCAGCAATGTCTACAACAGCCAAAATATGGAAAGGGCCCAGATGTCCTCTGATGGATGAATGGATAAAGATGTGGTATATCTACAAAATGGAGTATTACTCAGCCATCAAAAAGAATGAAATCTTTTTGCAATGATGTGGATGGAACTAGAGAGTATTACGCTAAGTGAAGTCAGTCAGAGAAAGACAAATACCATAGATTTCACTCATATGTGGCATTTAAGAAACAAAACAGAGGATCATAGGGGAAGGGAAGGAAAAATAAGATAAAAACAGAAGGAGGCAAACATAAGAGACTCTTAATCATAGGAAATAACAGGGTTGATGGAGCGAAAATGGGTGGGTGGATGTGGTAACTGGGTGATGGGCATTAAGGAGGGCACTTGATGGTATGAGCATCAGTGTTATATGCAACTGATGAATCACTAAATTCTACCTCTGAAACTAATAATGCAGTATATGTTAATTGAACTGAATTTAAATAAACAATTTAAAAGAAAAGAAAACACTTTTAACTTCATTTAAGATGATATTAGTTGGAGAAAAAGAAAAGAGAGAGGCATGCTCTTCCGACTGAGCCAGCCAGATGCCCCAGAAGCTGAACTTTTAGCAAGTATTCCAGGAGAATCTTAGGATCAAGGAAGTTTTGGGGGGAAAAAACCACCACCTTAGAGTAGAATGTGAAACCCACAATCCAAGAGTCTAATGGTATACAAGTCAAAGAATTTCTCTCTCAAAAAGAACTTCCTTCCCCTTGTCTTTCCTCTCTCCCTCTTCCCTGAACCTATTCTCAGCTCTTTAAATCACCAGAGTCACACAGAGGTTTTGAGGAAAGAGAAACACTCGCGGCCTCTGTCCTCCTCCTTCCTTAGAGATTTGTCTTCTACACCAGACCGGAGGCCTGACCGTGGCATGCCAGGCAGAGGCCCACAGCTTTCTCCAGCCTCACCTCACCTCTCACCACATGAGCAGCTGCACACACGAGCAACCCAGTAGCTGTTTTTAAGGTTACCAAGGTGCTGGGTGGCACCAAGAACCTGCTGCTTTTCTCACGCCATACCCCAACGGTGGCAGCAGGGCCTATGGTGCCCACATACTCCTGCATCCCCTTTCACCTCCTCATCCAACTTGCTCACTCTGCCAGGAACGTTCTAGGCCAAATGCTTGGGTGTGCCCCATCAAGTGCTTGACACCAAGCACTAAGGTGTCATCAGTGGAGGCTCAGAGGTCAAGAGAAGTAGAGCCACGTGGTGTCTCACATCCATGGCTATACGAGGTTTATTTAAACATCAGCATAATTCCTTCTTTTTTGGTCAATGTGCTATAGATTTCAAAGCAGATGTATACAATACAATACTCTGACAGGGATTTTCGATGTTGTGAAAGTTCCTATAGTATACTTGAGACTCTTCGTACAAAAGGCATTATCCAAGTAACAGAGAATTGCTGTAAGAGACCTTTCACTTCTATTACTGGAAATACACGGGGCTTGGGGTAATTTTCAAAATCCAAATCACAAATCTCTCCATATTCCAATTTCACAGCTTATGTTTTTCCTCTGTGGGGCATTACCTAAACTTGGCAGGCCAAGCTGCAATCCCTGAAGAATAATGCAATATTGTGTCAGTTTAGGCAAGTGATTAGATCAAAACAACCTATTTAAAATCCCTCATTTTTTATAGTGACTGCTTCCAAGGAGGGTGTCTGGGATGGACAGGAGTTAGGGAGCTAGACTCAGCACTGCAGACCATGAACCCTTGCGTGCCTTCTGATTTTTGTTTCATGTTCACGTGTTTACCTACTGAAAGATTTTTTTTAATATAATGATTATATGCCATGTGTATTTTATCACAAAAAAGAATGCCCCACTTTTAATAATGGATATGATGATGAAAAAATCTGAATAATGGGAAGAGAACTGAGCTACCAGTCAGAAACCCTGGATTTCACTCCTGGCTGGGCCTACAGTGTGACCTCGGGGCAATTAATCAATCTTTCTGCATCTCAATTTTTTGCTCTGTAAAATAAGAGGAATGCTATTCGTGGTTGTTAAGGTCCTTTCTGTTCTAGAAGCTTGTGATTTTATGAAGAGGCACTCTTTAGCCTCTTATAGTAACTTTGAATCAGCTGAGTTTTTTTTTTAATTACTAAAAAGAAAAACAAGAACCTTAAATTTCCTAATCCTTTTAAGGTTCACAGATGACTACAAGTTTATAATCAGGTATCAGGCTAATTATAATAAGCTGGAAGGATTTTTGCTCAGAATTTTCTTATAAACAACAGAGAAAAGAAATCAAACTGACAGTCCACTATGGTACACTGCTTATATTTTAAGGTTAGAAACATCAATTTTCATGATTAGAAAAACAACTCATTTTTGTTCATCCAAAGCAGATTGCTCGCATATTCATGTTGCTCAAAAAAACTTGGATGATATTTTATACACCTACGGTTTTAAGGAAACTCTCAATCCTGCCTGGTTGAAAACGTGTTTAGCAAAATTCTGCCCATGTGCACCCACTGTTAAACTATTTTTCTCATAGGAAAGGACTACATAAAACTTTCCTTGTTTGCCAGATTTTTCTCCCCAGGACTCAGGGCATGGAAACACCATCCCTGATAAGAATTTATTCCTTTAGCAGGTAATTGGTGAAACTGGCTCTAGCATCTCTGGTTTAATGGTGCCACAAAATACTAGATTAATCTGGAAGGGCTAAATTAACCCATCTACTGAACTGATTCTTCTGGAGCTTCTGAGTTTCAGAAAAGGAAAAGTTGTTAAGTGGTATAAAATAAATCATTCTGGAGCACACAGTAAGTATATTAAACTCTAGTCCTAAAAACATCTAATTCAATTCCAGATTACTAACATAGCACCTGTGGAATACTAGATTTTAAAAAGTATGGTATCATTAAAAAAAAAAAAAAAAAAATCTAGTGGTGCTGGTCATTAGCACAGAATTCTTCCAGAAGTGTCAGAAACAAAGTTATAGCCTCTAAAATAAAGATTTGAAGTGCCTTGGGGAGGAGCTTCTACTTATATATTTTTTATAAGAAGTTTCCAGAACATTTCATATATATGACATTGTTTGGATACCTCTTCATAGATCTAAAAGCATGGTATTATTATAGAAACATAAAATGTACTCCACACAAGTAATTATGACTTGTATTACATGAAATACTTGGACAACTGAAAACCTGGGCTAAAAGGGAAATTTCAGCATAGCGCTAAATATACAAAGGATGCTGAAAAATCTGCTGACAGCTGTATATGACTCAGACAGAGGCTGCAAGCATAAAACACTAAACAGAGAAGTGTTTACTTCAAATGTATACACATGGCTACAATATTAAGAATTTCCATGGCCACACCCCTAAAGTGTCTTAAATGACCTGTTAAATATTTTCTGTATTATATTCTGCTTTTATTTCTTGAAAGCAATCATTTGGCATCATCTTAAGAAGTTCAACTGTTCCCCATATTTTAAGTTTTCTTTATATCCTCTTTCTCTCCCCATAGAATATTTTACTTTCCACCATATGATACCATGACCAAATTACACCACAACTAAGATAGTTCAACTTACATAGAGAAGCTGTGCCTATTTTTTGAATGGTATTTTTAGATCACACCAAACAATCTGCATAAAAATTTATTTTAAGCAAGTATTCCATCAGAAATGATTTCACTAGTATTTGGGAAATAAGCCTATACTTATTTAACATATTCCATTCTGCCTGACATACTGAAATGGACATTTTTGAAATCAAAAAGAATTAAAAGAACTGATTTGTTCTAAGAAACTAATGCTTGAAAAGACAAAACTTTGATGCACTGTGGCTGGTGGTATCACTTGTTTTGAACCCACGAGAGTGAATCTGTGCTCACCCTCTGATACCTGGGACACCTGCTCACAAGTCAAGAATGGTTTCTGCCAATGCTTAAAGATAAAATGAACAGGACCACAAAGTAGCCAGGCTCTGCTTTTTCCCTTTTTCTTGATTGTAAATGAAATGTTCATTGTAGAAAATTTGGAAAACAGAAAAGTATAAAGAAAAAAATGAAATCATGAGAGATGCCAATCAATACTTTGGCATAAGTCCTCCTGGTCTTTTTCTTTTCTGTGCACGTACACGCACAAATTCTTAATAAACTAAACTAAACAGAAGAATGAGTCCTGTCTTTCCCAAAGTCGTAAAGGAAAGCTTTACACTAATTCCAATAATGGCTCCACTGTAGAGTTGTATCTACAGCCTGAAGCACACTCTTAAAAAATCCTCAAAGGAATGTTTTGAATCGAATCAAAAATCATTCAGAACTAAGTGTGAGGAATAACAAGAGCAAGGAAACAAGATGCTACCAGAGTGAAAAAGATGACTTCTTATGTGGTTTATAACCAGCTCTGAAAACTATCAAAATGTTTATCAAATGTTTATCAAAACTATCAAAATGTTTATCAAATGTTTATCAAAACTATCATGTTTTGATAGGAAAACTATCAAAAATGTTTTGCAAGTGGCTGCAGAAGGAGGCCCTGCCTCCAGGATAACAACCTGAAGAGACCTCCCACCATTCATTTGCTTAAGGACAATTTAGAGGGTGATTTTTTTTTTTTAAATAAAGCCTAATCACTGGACTCATTTATTCCCTTCCATCTTCTCTAACTGTTCACAATTCCCACTTTCCCTGTTCTCTTACATTGTTGTAAGACACAATTTCTTCCAAGTGATGCCTTCAACACAAAGGCATGCACATATACACTCACATGAATAGAGATCTACTTATTTTATTTTTGACCACAACATTCATAGACAAGCCCTAAGAGATTATTCAAATCATTCCTTCAAAAATTCCACAATATTAGGCATGGGATAAAAAGAACAACTCAGTCTGACTCAAGGAACATGGTTCCATAGAATGTGATGCTGGTATAATTCTATACTATCCTAGAGGGAAACTGGGATCAAGAGACACAGATGAGCAAGGCAGATAAAGACTCCACTAGAATCCTCTTCATTAACCATTTTTCCTCTCATAAATTTGATGTTTTATTTTCTGTTGACATTAAATTTAATCATTATTTATTTTTACTCTCTCTATAAAAAAATCATACTAAAGGCATTAGCCATCTACTTTCTCAGGAGAGTAGGGCAGAAAACAGGCAGCCAGATTAATCTTGTGTTTTTGGTACTTATTTCTTGCCACTGCTCTATATATCAGTTGCAATTCATTCCTTAAACTAGATTCTGGGATTTCTACTTTGGTATCTTGTCACCAAGTAAATTCAGGGGAACATACATTAATAGATGACTAATTTTTTTCATTTATAATGGGAACATAGAAAACTATCAAATGAAGGAATGTTTCCACTATTAAAATTTCACTCAATCCTTACCCATCTTTATCATTAGAGATTAAACTATAACAGATAAACTGAAAGTAAATTCTCAGGGCTTTTGAAGTCCAATCTCTACAATTATTGTTTGCCACTGTGGGATCAAAGTCACAACTCTGCAATATTTGTTCAGTGTAATCCCTCCTTTACTGATTAGTAACAGTGAAAGATCATAAAATCTCCCTTCCTTGCCCTTCACTCAGTGGTGGTATTTGTAGTAAAAAGACCCACTGAACACCCAAGAGCCTCAAGTACAGACTAAACCCTACATGGCCCTCATCAGTGCTCAGATGACAAAGCCTGGGATGGGGACCTCCGAGTAACACTAAACTGAAAGTTCAAACAAGGACAATGTGTATAATGCTACCTTCTTATATGAAACAAGTGACAACTTCATCTGAAAAACAAAACAACTCATCAGGCATCTATTAACCATCTTCTTTTCCCTGCCCTTAAAACCAAGTCTTATTTACCAAGTGCCTCCCAAGTTCCAGGCACAGTACTATGATACCTAGCTCTTCCAGTGATAACAAAGTACTCTGCAACCAACTCTTATGATGTACCAGACAAAAAAAAAAAGCAACCTCACTGGAGACCAGAAAAGGAGTAAGAGGGGTCTACTTTTTTTATAAAGATTTTATTTATTTATTTATTTTATTTGAGAGAGAGAGACAGAGAGGAGGAGTAGAGAGAGAATCTCAAGCAGACAACATTGGGCTCAATCTCACAACACTGAGATCATGATCAGAGCTGAAACCAAGAGTCAGATGCTTAATAGACTGAGCTACCCAGGTGAGGAAGAATGTCAGACATATTTGGCAAAAAGTACTGATCCTCCAGTTCTCCTTATTTTTTTTTTTTTTAAGATTTTATTTATTTATTCATGAGAGACACAGAGAGAGAGAGGCAGAGACAGAGGCAGAGGGAGAAGCAGGCTCCGTGCAGGGAGCCTGACGTGGGACTCGATCCTGGGTCTCCAGGATCAGGCCCTGGGCTGAAGGCAGCACTAAACTGCTGAGCCACCTGGGCTACCCAGTTCTCCTTTCCTGATGTTCATAAAGGGGATATTATCAAACTATAAATGATAGGCCCAAATGTTAGGCCCCCACAGCCATGAGCTCAGCTTTGACAGGGGCTGAGGGTAACTCAAGTAGACAGCTGAGGTTGTACCCACATCTCTTTTCTTGAGCCATAGCCAAGAAATGGGAGGCAAGGCAGTGAGCAAACTGATGTGGACACAGAGATCTGAAAAAGCAGAGCCCAAATGTAAAGGCAGTCCTAACCATTTCATTTCTTGGAGCATTGGAAGTCACACCTTCCACTCTATGCATTATGAATGCATACCTTACTTTATGAAACAAGACACTGGTAGAACCAAGAATATAAAACTAGGTTATTATAAAATAACCCAAAAGTTATGTCTCATACTAGGGAGATTTTCAAACCTCTTTCTCAGATAATAATTTGCCTACAATTTCAGCAGTATAATTTTACCTGTTTGCTTTTACAATATGAAATTAAGTAACAAAAACACATTAACTGAGTACCTTCTGTTTACATAAGTTTTCACTCAAATTGAAAAGAATAATCTCTTGTGACACTAAATAATTTAAAATAAACTATCTTTCACTCAAAAGTAATATATAAGTATTTATTACACTATCTGCAGCTTTTACCTATACTTTGGATTAAGTCAGAACAGCATAATAGAGGTAGTATCAACACCATTTCAGACAGCCTTTTAAAAGGGATTTATTTTAAATCCAACAAGAGAATATAACAATTGTAAATATCTATGCACCCAATATTGGAGTACCTAAATACATAAAGCAAATATTAACAAACATAAAGGAAGAAAGTGACAGTACTACAATAATAGTGGGGGACTTTAGCACCCCAGTTACATCAGCCAGATCATCCATGCAGAAAAATCAATAAAGACACATTAGACCAGATGGATTTAACAGGTATATACAGAACACCCCATCCAAAAATGACAGAATATACATTCTTTTCAAGTACACATGGAACATCCTCTAGGATAGATCCTATGTTGGGTAACAAAACAAGTCTCAATAAACTTATGATTGAAATCATGCCATGTATCTTTTCTGATCATGACAATATGCAACTAGAAATCAATTACAAGAAAGAAAAAAAAAACACTGGGGAAAAAGCGCAAGCACGAGGAGGCTAAAAAAACATGTTACTAAACAACCAAAGAAAGGGTCAATTAAGAAATCAAAGAGGAAATTAAAATATACATAGAGACAAATGAAAATGAAAACACAATGGTCCAAAATCTTTGGGATGCAGCAAAAACATCCCCCTAAGCAAATTTTCCTTAGAAAAAATTATAGCAATACAGGCCTACCTTAAGAAATAAGAAAAATCTCAAATATAGAATATAACATTACAACTAAGCGAACTAGGAAAAAGAGAACTAAGCCCAAGGGTAGGAGAAGGCAGGAAATAATAAAGATTAGTGCAGGAATAAATGAATTGAGAGCCAAAAAAACAATAGAAAAAAAATCAATGAAACCAACAGTGGTTCTTTGAAAAGATAAAAAACTGTTAAGCCAGACTTACTAAAAAAAGAGACAGGAGATCCATATAAATAAAATCAGAAATGAAAGGGGAAATAGCAACTAACACCACAGAAATGTAAAGGATTGTTAAAAGACTACTATGAAAAATTATATACCAACAACTTGGACAAGCTAGAAGAACTGGAAATATACAGTCTTCCAAAACTGAATCAGGAAGAAATTGAAAATTTCAACAAACTAATTACTAGTAATGAAACTGAATTGGTAATCAAAAAACTCCCAACCAAATCCAGGATTGACAAGTGAGTTCTACCAAATATTTAAAGAAGAGTTAATACCTATTCTCCTCAAACCATTCCAAAAAACAGAAGAAGGAAAGCTTCTGAATACAGAATACATTCTACAAAGCCAGCATTCCCCTGATACCAAAACCAGACAAAGACAACACAAAAATAGAGAACTAAAGGCATTGGCCTTTCATAGTCCCTGATGAATATAGATGAAAAAAATCCTCAGCAAAATATTAGCAAACTGAATTCAACAATACATTAAAAGGATCATTTACCACGATCAAGTGGGATTTATCCCAGGGATGCAAGTTCAATATCTGCAAATCAATGTGATTGATACATACCACATTAACTAAATGAAAAATAAAAATCATATGATCATCTCAATAAGATGCAGAGAAAAAAGCACTTGACAAAATTCATGACAAAAACCTCTCAACAGAGTGGATAGAGAACATACCTCAAAATAATAAAGGCTGTATGTGAAAAACCCACAGCTAACATCCTACTGAATGGTGAAAAACTGAGAGCTTTTCCTCTAAGATAGGAACAAGAGAAGGATGTCCATACACACCACTTTTAATCAACATACTACTAGAAGTTCTGCTCACAGCAAACAGACAAGAAACAAAAGGCATCCAAATTGGCAAGGAAGAAGTTAAACTATCACTATTTGCAGATGACATGATACTATACATAGAAAACCCTGAAGACTCTACTAAAAAAAACCATCAAAAGTAATAAATGAATCCAGTTCCAGGATACAAAATTAATATACAGAAATTGGTTGCATTTCTCTATACTAAAACAAGTAGCAAAAACAGACATTAAGAAAAATAATTATATTTACAACTGCACCCCCGCCCCCAAAAAAACAAAAAACCTAGGAATAAACTTAATCAAGAAGGTGAAAACTGTAAAACATTGATGAAAGAAATTAATGACAACACAATGAAATGGAAAGATATCTTTCTAAAAATGGAAAGATACTCCATGCTCATGGGTTGTAAGAATATTGTTAAAATATCCATACTACCCAAAGCAACCTATAGATTCAATGCAATCTTTATCAAATTACCATCAGTATTTTTGACAGAACTAGAACAAAATAATCCTAAAATTTATATGCACCCACAAAAGGCCCTAAATATCCAAAGCAATTTTGAGAAAGAACAAAGCCGTAGGTAGGTATCACAATCCCAGATTTCAAGATACACTACAAAGCTATAGTAATCAAAACAATATGGTACTGGCACAAAAACAGACATATGGATCAACAGAATAGAGAGCTTAGAAATAGAGCCAGACTCATAGTCAATTAATCTGCAACAAAGGAGGCAAAAATATACAATGGGGAAAAGACAGATTCTTCAACAAATGGTGTTGGGAAAACTGGACAGTTACATAAAAAGGAATGAAACTGGACCATTTTCTCAAACATACACAAAAATAAACTCAAAATGGATTAAGGATCTAAATGTGAGACCTAAAACTCTGAGAAGAAAACACAGGCAGTAATCTCTTTGACATTAGCCTTAGTAACATTTTTCCAGATGGGTCTCCTCAGGCAAGGGGGGAAAATAATCAAAAATAAACTACTGAGACTACACCAAAATAAAAACCTTTTGCACAGTAAAGCAAACGAACAAAAAACCAAAAAAAAAAAAAAAAAAAAAAAAGGCAACTATGGAAGAAGACATCTGCAAATAACCTGATAGGGAGTTAATATCCAAAATATGTAATGTATACAACTTAACACGAAAAAAAAATCTGATTTAAAATGGGAAGACATTTTTGCAAGCCAACAGACACAAGAAAACATGCTCAATATCACTAATGCACTAATTAGAGAAATGCAAATCAAAACCACAATTAGATATCACCTTATACCTGTGAGAATGGCTAGAATCAAAAAGATAAAAAACAAGTGTTGGCTAGAATATGGAGAAACGGGAACCCTTGTGTATTGTTGGTGAGACTATAAATCGGTGCAGCCACTGTAGAAAACAGTATGGAGAGTCCTCAAAAAATAAAAAATAAAAATACTATATGATCTAAGTAATTCCATTACTGGGTACTAACCCAAAGAATATAAAAGCACTAATTCGAAAAGGTACATGCACCCCTGTGTCTACTGCAGCATTATTTATAATAGCCAAGATATGGAAGCAACCCAAGTGTCCATCAATAGATGAATGGATAAAGAAGAGGTAGTGTATATCCACAATGGAATACTTTTCAGCCATTAAAAAGAACCGGATCTTACCATTTGTAACAACATGAATGTATTTAGACGGTATTATGCTAAGTGAAGCAAGTCAGAAAGAAAAAGACAAATATGATTTCAACTTATATTTGGAATCTTAAAAAAAAAAAGGAAAAACAGACTTATAAATAGAGAACAAACTGATGGTGCGAGGGATGGGGAAAATGGGTGAAGAGGAGTGGAAGGTACAGGCTTCTAGTTATAGAATGAATAATTATGAGGATATTAGCTACAGCAAAGAGAATATAATATAGTCAGTGATAAATAGCATTGCATGGTGACAGATAGTAGCCACACCTGTGGTGAGCACAGCATAAAGCACAGACTTCTTAAATCACTATGTTGTAGACCTAAAACTATTAACACTGTGTGTCAACTAAACTTCAATAAAAACATAAAATTTAAAACACTAAAATTAAATTAAATGGATTTATTTGATTTTTTTGGAAGGGTTTATTTTAAATGCAATAAGCAAAAAAAAAAAAAAAAAAAAAATCCAAATCTCAGATATGATCACTAATTCCAGTCTGTCTTCTTAAAACCTTGTTAAAATCCCCCACTACACCTAGGCTGAGGGGGCTCTATAGGGAATGAACTCATCTGGCTCTGCCAATATTTCCTATGCAGCCTGGGTAAATTATTTAACTACTCTGTGTTCATTTCTCTAACCAGCCAACAATATAAATCAACATACTGTAATGGAAAAACAACAATCCTGGTCAGGAGATCTGTTTTCTGGTCCTACCTTAGCTACTGACTGACTGTGTGAGTTTGGCCAAGTCACCTCTCCTCTCTGAGGCCTCACCTGTAAAAGTGTAAGATCTGTTAAAGGAAAATGTCCCACGAGCTGTATGCATGGGGATTCTACATCTTAAATGCCTTCACCTGGCTAATCCAAATACACTATCATACCAGATAAAATAATGTCCTTTATTAAATTCTACAAAATTCAATGAGTCAACCCACCTGGTCTAAGACTTGATAGAAAAAATACCGCATAGAAAAACACTAGGAAGAAAAACATGATTGCTCTCCAAGATACTAGTCTTGGAGTCTTGGATACAAATTCAGGCAAAGTACCTTCCCCACCTGAATTAGGTACAATCGCTGTTCATGAGAATCCATCGGCAGCCCCTTATGGAACTTATCTATTTTCTGCTTGGGTCATCTCTTAGTGTAACTCCATAAACTACCTCCTGTACGTTCAATAATGCTTTCATTTTATTTGTAATTGGTAAGCCATCTTAAGCTTTAGGAAATGTCCCTAAATTATAGTATCTAGGATTTGGGGAATCAAGTCCGTATGTACTCTATACTACTACAGATTCCAGTTAAATCCCTTCTCAGCTTTGGTTTTTCCAAACTTACTACTAGAGACAATCTCCATTCTTCCCATCCTCTTGACTGCTTCAGTAGCCCTGAGCTAGATTTTTTCCAATGCCGTTGGAACTTTCTTCACCGGCTAGGAAGAAAAGTGATCAAAAGGAAAGCCAGTAACAGCAAGAAGCAGAGAAAATACATCATCACCCAGAGAGAAAACTGTCATGACTATGCTCACTTTTATGACAAAGTAAAGCAAGTATCCTTTCCCCAAACTACCAGCATAAAAAGACACTTTATCTGCTAAGAATTCACAAAAGAATTCTTTGATTTCTCTATGCAATGAACTGCTTCTAGGACTATTTTCATAAAGTACTGAAGTACCTATTACTTGAAGCATTTAACCAAAAAAGATGAGATTTGGTTAAAAGATGGATCATCTGGCAAGAATGCTATAAAAGCCTTTCCTATACTGGAGAGAAGATACTAGCTCAAAAGTTCCTAAAAGTTTTTAATCCTCTTATCAAACAACTAGTAGTACTGGCTTACTGAAGTAATTATCACTGGGAGCCAGGCAAGTGTCTTGAGAGGGAGTGTGTAGCATTTGATATGCACTCCCATACCAGCAGTGCATCTCAGTTGAGAATCGATGGATTAAGTTACTCCTAAAATCTCCCCAAATATAAAAGCCTACTGATATTTCCACAAAGACTAGGGCAAGTGTCTAAGGCCTTTGCTATCATCATCTAACAGATGCCCCTCCTCCAATACTCCCCCCTCATGTCTTCATGTTAATTATTGTCATTTTCTCCAATACTACTTCTGTCTGAATTCCTAGCAAGCTCAACAGATATAGAGATGATTCAACAATCTTTCAGTTCATTTAATTTCTTTTACTGATGTTGTCCTCTACCCTACTTTGGCCATATATTCCCCGTCATGCACTAAGACCTTATCATTAACAGCTACAACCCCTCCATAATCTCAATTTCATGTATCCCACACTCTCTAACCACCACCTAATTTTCCAGCACACTCCCTCCCCACAGTGCCTCAATCCCACTATTCGCCAACTCCACCGGGACCTCAAAATTACCACCTTTTCACTGACCCTCTCCCTACTGATTTTCTCTTTCCCTTTTCTACCCAGTTTAAATTCCATGGTCAATCATTACAGTTCCTATCTTATGTATACTGTCTAATTCCTTGCCTTTCTCTTGCTGTGATACCCTTGCTTGGTAAAAGCACAACTGATAGGGACGCCTGGGTGGCTCAGGGGTTGAGCATCTGCCTTCAGCTCAGGGCGGGATCCCGGGGTCCCAGAATTGAGTCTCACTTCGAGCTCCCTGCATGGACCGTGCTTCTCCCTCTGACTATGTCTCTGCCTCTCTCTGTGTCTCTCATGAATAAATAAATAAAATCTTTACCAAAAAAAGCACAACTGATTACTCTATGCATGCACCCAGACAGCTTAAGGTAGCTGGGGAAAGCACACAGGCGCACAGACACAAAAGTTGCCTGGCTTCACTTCAAATTTACCATACCAAATTTCTAGTGGGCCCCTCCATGCTGTCTGGTAATCTTCCTTTATTTACATCCCTACATTCACCTTCTCTCTCTCTCTTCTAGAGAACATCCATATTTTCTTCTCTCACCTGAAATCCTAACACTACCCCTCCCTCTGCCCTCTCAGTTGGCTAACTTCACTGAGAAAATTTAAGCAATCACAAGAAACTTCCATAGATTTCCATATCAAATCTCCCTACCCAGCAACATTCGCACCCACATACTCCCTCCCTGCCTCTTTCTACAGATCTACTTTTCTTCTCCTGTCCAAAGCCAATCCTTCTGCTTTTCCAATAGAGCCGACCCCCTCACCTATTCCAGTGATTCTCCCCTCTCTCCTACCTCATCAGGTTTTGTCTTGGGGTTGTTTTTTTTTTTTCCTTTTTTTTTTTTTTTTCTCTCTACTGGACTTTCCCTTCAGCCTGTGGACATGCTCTTGCTCTCACCTTAAAAGCATGGTAAGACTGCGCCATGCTCTTTTCACTAGCTTCCATCTATTTCTCTGCAAAATTTTCAAGAGAGGTTGATAGTCATCGTCTCCAATTTCTCTCTTCCCAATTCCTCTCTCTCTCTCTTTTTTTTTTAAAGATTTTATTTATTTATACATGATAGACACAGACAGAGAGGCAGAGACACAAGCACAGAGAGAAGCAGGCTCCATACAGGGAGCCCAATGTGGAACTCGATCCCGGGACCACAGGATCACTCCCTGGGCCAAAGGCAGGCACTCAACCGCTGAGCCACCCAGGCTTCCCACTCCCAATCTCTTTTACACCTACTTCCCCAAAACTGCTCTCCCTCAAGGTCCCTGGTGACATTGCTAAATCCAAAGGTCAATTCTCAGTTCTCATCTTACTTGACCTATGAGCAGCATTTGGCATAGCTACCATTCCCTCCATCTTAAGAACACTCTGCTTAATCCTAGGACTCTACTCTCTTGCCTTTCCTACCTTGCTGGTCATTCTTGCTCAGTCTCTTTTGCTGGTTCCTTCTTTTCTCCTCATGTTGGAAATCCTGGGCTGAGTCCTTGGTCCACTTTATTCACTATACTTACTCCCCCTTGGAGATGTCATCCAGGCTCATGGTTTTAAATGCCTCTCTTTTGACACTCCACACATCTATCCAACTGGCTGCTTGACATCTCCACTTGGAAGTCTAGTGGCCAACTCAAGGTTAATGTATCCAAAGCTGAATTATGCAAATGTCACCCTGCCCCTCAAAGTCAACTTCATCTGCAGCTTCCTCATGGCAATCGATGGCCACCCATCCTTCAGATTGCTCAGGTCCCAGAGTCCTTGACTGCTCTCCTTCTCTCATAACTCACATCCAACCCATCAGGAAATCATGCTAGCTCCACCTTAAAAATCTATCTAGAATCTGACCTGTTCTTAGGTCTTTCATTGCTACAACTCTGATCAGGCCACCACTATGTCTCACCTGGAGAACTGCAATGGTCTCCTAATAGATCTCCTTGGCTCCTCCTCACCTCTATCACTTATTCTCCACCCAGTAGCCAGAGGGATCCTTTCAGACCTAAAGTCAGATCACATCACTCTTCTACTCAATGACCTAAAGATTACCTAGTTGACTTTAAGAAATGTCAAAGTTACGGGATGTCTGGGTGGCTCATAGGTTGAGCATTTGCCTTTGGCTCAGGGTGTGATCCCAGGGTCCTGGGATCGAGTCCCACATTGGGCTCCCTGCATGGAGCTTCCTTCTCCCTCTGCCTATGTCTCTGCCTCCCTGTGTTTCAGAAAAGAAAAGAAAAAGAAAAAGAAAAAGAAAAAGAAAAAGAGAGAAAAGAAAAGAGGCTAGGACACTGGTGAGTAAGTTACACCACCTCCTCATTCAATGGAACTCACCCATTGATGGCGGAGGCCAGGGTTGAATGACCAAAGGCATAGTGCCAGGCCAAAGGAGGCTCTCCAGAGACATGGCTGCTGTTTTCTGACCGTTAAATTATTTACAGGGCTGCATGACATTTTTGTGTTTGTCCAAGTCCCACATTGGACTCCTTGCAGGGAGCCTGCCTTTTCCTCTTCCTGCGTCTCTGCCTCTCTGTATCTCTCATGAACAAATAGATAAAATCTTTTTTTTTTTAAATGTGAAAGTTACTCTGATGGCCTACAAAGCCTTAAATAATCTGGTCCTCCACTTTTCTCTGACCTTCTCCTCTCAGCCACCGTGTGTTCCTTAATACACTTCAAACACATCAGGCATGCTTTCCCCTTAGGGCCTTTGTGGTAGCTATTCCCTATGACTGCTATGCTCTTCTCCCAAATATTCACATGGCAAAGTACGTCATCTCTTTCCTCAAATCTCAAGCTTTCAAGGAGACCTACCCTGACCACCCGAGTTAATAATGCAGTCTATCTAGCAATCTCAGTATCCCAAACCTGCTTTATTATTTTTTCTATATCACTTAACATCTTCTTAACATACTGTGTAATTTATTAATTGTGTTGTCTATTGACTACTGCCTCCCACCAGAATGAAAACTCCACAAGGACAGAAACTTTTGTTCATTTTGTTCACTGATGTATTCCAAGCGTGCAGCATAATGCCTGGCACACAATAAGTACTCAATAAATATTTTTTTAGTGCATGAAATTAACATTCAAAACTGGATTTAGATTACAGACCAGAGAGAGATTTGAGGTAGACAGAAGAAAAACTCAAATGGCCCAGATACACCTTGGGTCTCAATTATGCTCCTACACAGTTAGCTACTTTAAAAGGCTGTATTAGGGCAGCCCCGGTGGTGTAGCGGTTTAGCGCTGCCTGCAGCCTGGGGTGTGATCCTGGAGACCGGGGATCGAGTCCCACATCGGGCTCCCTGCATGGAGCCTGCTTCTCCCTCTGCCTGTGTCTCTGACTCTCTGCCTGCCTCTCTCTCTCTCTCTCTGCCTCTGAATTTTAAAAAAATAAAAGGCTGTATTATTATTTCTTTCAGATCTCAAGACAGATTATGTAAACACTGGCCACTTTGTCATAGTACTAGCCCCTACTAGACACCAAGGATGGATGAAAGGCAGTGCCCACTATTTTTGCCTTTGCCTCTAGGTGACTCTACACTCTGAGCTGTCTGGTCTTTTTCCTCCAGCTTTGTAAGTCAGAGAGATGACTTGCAAACAACACGTGATTTAGCAATGGGAGAAAGCAAGTCTGTCAGGGCTCATGTCACTTTCAAAATGCCTAATTTACTCCCGTGGATTAGGCACAGACTCTTACAAGTTAGAACTAGATGACTATCATTTATGTCAGTAGTTCTCAGACAGGGCTGCATATTTGAATTCCTAAGGCACTTAAAATATACTGTAGCTGCCCCTCCCTTCCAAGATAAATAGTCTGGGTGAGGCATAGACTGTAAAGGTGTTCCAGGTGATCTGAATGTGCAACCACAGCTGGGAGCCACGGATAGGGCTCAACTTCATTTTCTAGATTAAATATAAAACCCAGCCAAAATGAGATCTAAGGGCACACAGCTGAGTAGACAGTGTAAGGACTGGAAATTGCTGCTTGATTCTTTAGAGAAAAAGTGGTAAAAGTGAAATTTCATTACAACATAATAATGTGTAAGGCTAGATAAGTAAATGCTATTATTTTTATTAAAATCGTGGCATCTATGTTCACGAATGAGAAATTTTCTTTACTGGCAACTATCTTTAAGGATTTGGATCAGGGTTTGTTAAGGTAGCCTTAAAATGAATTAGGTACACTACCTATCTTCCTATACTCTAAAATCTTGTGTAAACATTTATTCCTTTATTAAAATAACTAGATAAACTTCCAGAAAAAAAAAAAAAACACCTCTAGTATTTCTAAAATCTTTCTTTACCTTGTTAACCAACTTTTTGATTTAAACAATTTTTTGGCTTAAAACACTTGCAGGCAGTGATGGCTGCGTAACAATGTGAATGTACTTAAGGCCTCTGAACTGTACACATAAAAATGGTTAACATAGTAAATTTTATGCTTTGTATATTTAACCACAATTTTTTAAAAGTAAGAGAAAAACAAAAGAAAAAGAGAAAGGAGTGGGGGTGAAAAAGATCTAAAGAAACAAATTTAACCAGTCTGAGCACCTGCTGGCAGACTTCAAGAAAAGCCTGCTGGGAGGAAGGATCAATTCACTGGGTACTCAAGACCACCAGCAAAGCAAGACTCTGTAAAGAGCACAGGAAGTAGGTCACCCTAGAAGAGTAACATGACCTAGCCCATAACCACACAGAGTTCGGTCTCTAATCTAAGATGTGGGGCTATACAAGGATATCCTTGACACTGCCTAAGACCTGGGTTGTATCCAAATGTCACTGGATTTCCACATCTAGGGCTCCTCCTATAGAGAAGATAGTTAAGTTTCCTTCATACCGCATAGTTCAGGATCCTCTTAAACGTGGAATTAAGCTAATGGCAGTAGGTTTGTCTTTTGTTAACCGCAAAACAATGTACCAACACTAAAGAGAAAAGAAGGTAGAGACGCTCTAGGAAAAGAGTCATGAAATATCCACAGTATGCCTCTTGGCTCTGCAATTCTCTTAAGAAATTGTGTAGTGTCTAAAACAAGTAGAACAGCATTTTTTCACAAAACATCTTTGACCATAATTCCAAGGTAATAAAGTGTATTCAGTCCAGCTTCTAAATTTATAGCCATAAATGCAAAGTACAAGGTAGTGCTTCTTTAATGTATAAACTGACTGGGGCGGTGGGGGTGGGTGTAGATTTTTCAAAAAGCGATAGAAGCCAAATAAGCTTCTCTGAAAATAGTTCTCATAAATTTAACAAGCACCACTGAATATAATTTTAGCCCAAATTGATACAGTTTATGTACCATACCTTAAAGAGATTTTTACAGTGAAGATAGTGTACGGCAATGCCCGTGATAAATGCTCGACAAGGATTTGCTCAGTGAATGAATGGGAAGGTCCAAGCCTCAATCTGAGTGTGTTTTGGTAACAGGGAGATGACAACATAGGCTAAAATCTAAATCTACCAGGGCCTTATTTTATTGCTACTATGAAAGAATAAAAATCCATCTTTGCAATTCAATGCAACAGATACGTTAGATTCCCCTGAGAAAGAATAATGTAGGGGGAGAGGAAGGACGAAGGGAAGCAAAGGGGAGGGAGCAGCTTACTATACCAGAAGGAGCTTCTCCAAGGATGACGTGGGTCAGGTCAGATCTCAGGCAAGCCAAAGGGCCCCAATCTGACTTAAAACTCAAGTGCCAACTGGAAATTGAGATGAAGTATTCTACTTTGCTAAAACTAATCTTCCACTCGACTCTCTTATCTCAGGGGAGATGGGGTAAGCTCAGTTTTAACAGGATTTTTCTCATTCTTTTCCAAAGTACTTCATCTACCGTGGGGTCCCTGTGGAGACAGCCAAGTGCTCCAAGACAGAGAAGAACCCCACCATCAGCAATTCCAGATGGATCACGTTAGAGGTTGAGCTGTATCCCCCATCAAGTTCAACGGGTGAAGTTCTAATTCCCAGTTCCTCAGCCTGTTACCTTACCTGCAGGTTTCGCAGATGAAGGTGAAGTTATACTGAAGTTGGGTGGGCCCTGAACTCAGTACAACTACTGTCCATATACAAAAAAGAAATCTAAACACAGACCAACATGCAGGGAGCATGCCATAGGAGGACTGGAGCTATGCCGCCAAGAGCCAGTGCACTGCCAGGAGCAAAAATCACACAGATTCCTCCTCGGCACCTTCGGAGGGAACATGGCCCTGCTGGCATCTCGGTTTCACACACCTGCCTTCTAGAGCTGGGAGACAGTAAGTACCTATCAGACTAAGCAGCCAGCATGTGGTCCTTTGCAACCACAGCCTCAGCACACGGATGCCAAAAGTGAGGGGGCAGCATGCACCAACCAGCCCACCCCCTGCATGCTGCATGTCAACTCTGGCTTTCCCGCCTCAGGGCCACCTTCCACCATGTCAGCCCGGGCCCCACTAACTCACTCTGCCTGGTTTCCTTGTCTTCAGGCTCTACCTTTACCAGCTTCAACTGCCAAACTCACCTGCATGTTCCCATGACAATAACCTTTGAAAGATGCCAACTTCTTTGCATCACTCTCTGGGTAAAAAAGCTCTAATGACTCACCAATAACTACAGGGAAAAGTCCAGATTGTCCTGCCTAGCATTTAGGCCTCCCTCTTCTAAGCTAGCTCCAACTGCTAAGGGACCCTGGAACACACAACCATTATTGTTGATGCCATGCTTCCTCCCCTGCTTGTCACTCCCCACCTTCAACAACCCAAATCTTGACCATCCTGTGAACACTACTGCTGACCTCTATCTACTTTCACCTTGATGCCCTCTCTCTATCCTCATGCCCAACGGCAAAGACCACATCTCTGACCACTATGTGTTTACTACTTCTGCCAACCTGCACACATCAAAGATTGCCTTGCATGGTTACCTAGCATGGTAAAAGTACACACATTGATTCCACAGCTGGACCGTGAAGTCCTTAGGCATAGGGTTCATATTTTACAATTTTGAGAGTATTTCTTAAAGTCAAAGACGATGCTAGGCTTATTATAAGCAAGCTCTAAGTTCCTAAATTCTTATGGAATTAACAAACACATATTATAAATTCTTAGAAATATTACTTTTGGCTCTTCCTTTAGCTGGGGACTTAAAATTGAACCAATCTACAGCTTTTATATGATCTTAATGGTTTCCACATATATACAGATAATGTAAAAGGTCCAAGGAACAAGAGAAAAAAAACTCCTTAGGACTTTTAGTGCCAAGTTACTTACCATTCTTCATCACTACATTGGACCACACGTTTGCATTCAAGGCTTGAATGATTCGCTTTACGCCTGTAGATTCTGGGAAGTCATCTAATCAGGAAGAAATAGATATATTTATACATACATTTATACACATATAGGTATATCCCCCAAGACATCATTTTAAATAACTGTGGCTTAGTCATCTTGCTCAGTTGGTACTTCACATTGTAACCTAGGTAGTAAAGAAAAACATAAATACAAAGCTCAGAGTTCCTGATAAGAATATCCTAGAAACTAAAACAATGAAACAAATGCACATTACAAAAGGTTTCTATGATAAAGTCATCTCTATCACCTCACTAATGGAATCCACTCATATCCTCCTGAAAATGTTAGTTCCTGTTAATTACACAATCCTGGCATAGCACTGGAAACACCAATTTTGGCTCTTTATGGAGAATGAGTTTCCTGAAGGCAGGAATGATCCTCTTGGTATGCCATAAAATGCTGTAAATATCCTACCTTCTCTTGGGAACCACAGAATAACTATTACTATTTATAATAGGTATTCAGAGAACAATTTGTTGATCAGAGAAAGATAGTTTAAGAGAAGTAAAATTACTATAACCATTAAGTGTAGGAGACAGGCAAGGGTCATTAAAGATAAAAACCACCAATTTAGTTTAGCTGGGGTTAGTACTGGTACTACCCTGCTTCTGGAATTTAACTGATACTACTCAAAATAACGGGTGGTAATCCCAGTTAGCATACGAATAGGTGATGTTCTTAGCTTGTAGATAGGTGTAGGATGGAAAGAAGTGTTGTAAGACTGAATATGGTAGATAATGGGAAAATTAGTTTTCATGTGGTTGGAGGAGAAAGTCTCCTAAGAGCTTACAGAGCACAATCCACCTAGAACCTGTGTCTAATGGCCTGGCTGGGCACAGAACTAGAAGTCAGAAAATCTGAATTGGAACTCAGGTTCTATAACTTGTTAGCTATTTGATAAGGGCAAATCACGTATGCTATTCTCCAAGAAGAGTGGGGCTGATGCCACTCTGCACACCTCTCTCCCAGAGTGAAGAGGCCCTGGAACTGATAAATTTGCTGATGTAACAAACCCTCTAGGCAGAAATCACCACCTAACACGGTGCCTGAAGGACAGCAGTAACAACCTAAGAGAAATATGACGAGGATGAAACTGAAAATACCAAGATGAGTTTTATCATCATCAATGTTTAAATGAAGAAACAGAAGGCATGTTTACTTGAACTATGAACGATTCAGTTTTTAAAAGGATAACTAACACTTCAGATGGCAGAGCCAGAAACCAAAAATATGGTCTGAAATAAGGAGCTAGAACCAGTAAGATGAAATCTAATCCAAACATGCAGAAAGTTTCATACCAGAGTTAGAATACATGCATACAAAGTATACAGTTTGTGTTTAAAAATTCTAGGGAGGATTTCATAACTTCACCTAAAGATATGTCAAAAATCTATTTTAGGGCAGCCTGGGTGGCTCAGTGGTTTAGCGCCACCTTCAGCCCAAGGCATGATCCTGGAGACCCAGGATCAAGTCCCACGTTGGGCTCCCTGCATGGAGCCTGCTTCTCCCTCTGCCTGTGTCTCTGCTTCTCTCTGTGTGTGTCTCTCATGAATACATAAATAAAATCTTTAAAAAAAAATCTATTTTAATATTAAGCTGAATTAACACAAGCACATTGTTCAGACAAGGAGCAAGGAGATGTGTGGTGGTGTAAGGGAGAATAAATTACAAAATAAAAACAGATTTAAATAAATGACTCAAATGTGGACTTTCAAGGACAACAGGAAACAGGAAAAAGAAAATTCTAGTGTCAGAAATAAGCAATTTTGTACATGCCCACAAACATAAAACAAGGCATAAGTTTAGGGGATCTGGAAAGATGTGGGAAGAGAAACTGTACCTGTTAATTTTCAATTATTAAAAATGACAGGGAGGGGCAGCCCCGGTGGCACAGCGGTTTAGCGCTACCTGCAGCCCAGGGCGTGATCCTGGAGACCCTGGATCGAGTCCCACGTCAGGCTCTCTGCATGGAGCCTGCTTCTCCCTCTGCCTGTGTCTCTGCCTCTCTCTCTCTCTCTGTCTCAATAAGTAAATAACATCTTTAAAAAAAAAAAAATGACAGGGAGAAAAATCAGCCTTTTTATCCTATTCTCTGGCAGGGTTTTATTCCCAAAGGTAACATTTTGGAAAAATTCTAAGCAAGCCAGAATATAAAAAGAGATTTCTTAATTTCATTAAAAAAAAAAAAAAAAGGTTTCACGAAATGATTACTTATATCCTATCTATGTACTTTCATTCACATTGGTTGTCTCTTAGAATGTCTTTTGCAACAACTGATATCTTCTCAATGCCATGTCCCTACTGATAGTCTCATTACAAGCCCAGGACCTTTCTTATTTCTTCCTTATGGAGCAAGTGACATGTGAAAGTTCATGATGCCAACACAGTCTTTTGAATTTTGAATCTTTGAAACAGAAATAATCTCCCTCATCTCCTAAATATCACAGCACCAGTACATTTTTAAAATATTTATGACATTCCACTTGGCAATTCAATTGTTCATATCCGTGTTTATCTCTTGCACTAGACTATAAGGTTTTGGTGGGCTAAAACCTGTCTTGTCTTAGTAGGTCCCACAGCAGCTAGCACAGGTGTACTTGGAAGGAGAGAAGTTGAAAAGAAGAGCAGAGGAAGGGAAGAAACAGAAGGTCCAGAGTAAAGTGAAGAGCTACCCCAGGGGTGGGGGTGGGAGGTAGTGGTGGTATTCTGGGTCTGTTTTTGGTTTCACATAAAATAGGACATAAAGACAGGGCTGACATGCCCTCTAAAGTTCCTGGGACTTCAGCCTTAGGATAGGAGAAATTCAAAATAAGGAACATAAACTTTAACTATTTATAAGTCAAATCTTTTTTTGGCTGTGGACAAAGGATAAGAGATTGGTGAAATGACTAAGATTTAAGGTAGAAATCTCTATCTTTATCTATAAGAAATAAAAACAATATTTGAAAAGTCCTAACACATGTGGTAAAGCAAAAAAAAATGGATTTGGTTAATAGTAAGACCACACCAATGGGTTTTGCACAAATCTTTTCAAACAGCTGAGGAAAAAATGTTTTTTGAATTTCACTTTGATTCTTCCCTGGATTAAAATATTCCCTCATTACTGAATCTAAATGTCATGTTTCTCCTGACACATAAATACTTACCATCCTCCTCAGGCAACTCTTCCGGGCTAAGTTCTACCAATTCAAAGCCATGTTTGATACACCATTCTTGAGCTTTTTGCCGGTTTACACCTAATGTGCAAAAGAGTCCTCATAAGTAAAAAATTTTAAAAATAGAATATTGCTGCAATACTCTCCACAAATCTCGATGTTACCCCTGATGTAAGTTATTCTAAAGGCATCCAAAATAAATAGGAAAAAAATGATTTCTTGAACCCAAAGTGTCCATTCTCAAAAGTAAAATGTAAATATTACAAGATTCCAAACAGAAGTAGCTGAAAATACTTCCATAAAGTAATATAATCACAGGAGATATACTCTTCTAAGAAAACAAAAGTATTTTATTTACCAAGGGACAGCAATTGTATGTACCAATCACAGTCTCATTGGCGTGCCTTACCATTTTCACACACTCTGTCACAGACCAAGATCATGACTTCAGGTAACCATGCTTCTGCCAGCGGAAGCCATGAAGAAACACTATCAAGACCAGATTTCTAGAGGGAGGGAAAACAAACATACAAACACAACCAGAAGAAGAGACAATTAAGAGAACTCATGGGAAAAGCAGGGGGAAAAAAGAAAGCACCAAATAACTTCTTACTCAAGGTCCTGGGCTAACCAAATCTTACTTGTGTGCTGTCAAAGTAAATCACAAATGCTTGTACAGACTCCGCGATTTCTGCAGTGACGAGATATTTGTTTGGCACCACACATAGATTGATATCTGCTGAATAGTATTTATTATCAATGGTCCAGGGATAAAACCTCACGGCATCATCGGCAGTCACTTCCACAATAAGATCCTCTGCTCCAAGGATATCTAAACAAAGGACACAACATTATCATGGAAAATGCAAAACTGATACACATACCAGATGGGGCACCTGGGTGGCTCGACTGGTTGGGTGTCCAGACTCTTAATTTTGGCTCAGGTTATGATCTCATGAGTCGTGGGGTTGAGTCCCACATCAGGCTCCTCACTTAGTGGGGAGTCTGCTTGAAGATTCTCTCCCTCTGCCCTTTCTCCCACTCACACTCTCTCTCAAATGAATGGGTAAATCTTAAAAAAAAAAAAAAATATATACCACATTAATATGGTACTTCGGCTACTTTTCTTTGTGTAAGGATTTCAAAAGGCCTCCCATTTATCAGGGCATTTTCTTCTCTATCATTTGATTAGAAAAGTAATAGTGACATAATTTAACTCATTGGCTTTTGTTCTTTAAGAACACAAAAATTACTGTGGCTAGATTACATAGGAGACAAAACAGTCATCTACCTAAACACCCATAAAGAGCAAGCAAAAGAGATTAACAGCTTACATTTATTTTATTGCTTACGTATTCATGTGAGATGGAAGGTTACAAGAATCTTCAAGAATCTGTACCTATTCTGTCCTTATTGCAAGTTACAAAGAAGGTAGCAGTAAGACTAAACCATTAATAAAATAAAAGCTACCCATCTTCCTTGGGCCAAATGCTTACACATTAATTCATAAAAGAATGGATACTGATAAATGACCCCTATTCCATTTACATTCAGCCTTGTTCAAATTCTTTGAAGGCCAACTCCAATTTTTGTTTGCTAAAGACACTTTGGGCATAATTTAAATACATAATAGCCAAGCACATTTAATTATTTACAATATAACTAAATCTTTCAGAAACCCATGTGCAGCATGGCTATAACTAACAAAATTCTTACAGTAAAGGCCAAGTCAGTGATGAACAAATAGAGACGAGGTCATGGAACCACTGAAGCAGTCTGCTTCCATAATGCCATAAAATATTCAGAAGTGGAAAAACATTAGAAATTGTTCTAACCTAAACTCCCATCTCTCACATTCATACCCACAACCTCTGTTTTATACAGATGTGGAAAGTAAGCTTAGAGAAGTAAAATAACATGCCACTAAAATTGGGTTATTATAAAAATATATGGCAAAATGGCCACAAATTCCTTTTTGATGCTAACAAAGATGAACATATAAAATATCCCTCGAACTCACAATTAACAAGATGCAAAAAACTAGAAGCTAAACTTTCAATTCCAGAGCTAAGATTATATACTTGGAGCACTGCCATAGTTTCTGTTCAACAAAAAGATATGAGGAAATTATTTAGTCTAAAAGACTGCTCGAAATAATGTATAATAACATATAAAGTGTGTATGTGCACATATGCACGCTTTTTCATTGGTAAACTTCCATCATGTGGTTACTAGGAAGAACTAGTCTGAAAACAAAACCCCCTTTTTTAATTAAAATAGAAAAAGTAGATTTAAAATAAATTTAAGACGACATTTGACATATGGCACATTGTGAAACTAACTTTCCAAAATTTTCACCACAACCAGAACTGTTACTTTTAAATTACCATGAGGTCTGTGCCAATATTTGAAAATCTGAATTTATCTTGTCTCTTTAAGAAATCAAGCACTTCTTGCTGCTTAATTTCTACCTAAAGTTATCTTTTATTAATTATCAATCAATTCCACAGCAACCAGCTGCAATGTCCTTCATGTAGCATCATGACAAGTTCAGATAGGAAATAGCAGGAAGAACAGATAAAGCATGACAAAGATTCTTTTTTCATGTAAATGTCTCACGGGGGAAAAAAAAAAAAACCCTAGATCAAAGTCTATGTTGCATTCAAAGCTAATCTTCCAAACTTCAAGCAGGTGGCACAGCAATATGCCGATAAAAGCACATATGGAAGAAGGCAAACTAAACCAAGGGGAGTAGCAAAAAATGTATAAACTGATTTTTTTAAGGGTAGGAGGAGCCACCATATGGAATCAGTTTTCTTCATTCATAGGTAATTTTTTAAAATAACGAATTAACTGTTTTAAGTGGAGAAGCACAAAGGGTAAAATACTGAGTCCACATGTTGTTAAGGGGCAAAGTACAAGGAGCATGGGACGAGGACTCCTACCATCACCACAACCAATTCCTTATTATTTCCCAAACTCCAAGTGTTGTTAAGAAAATTGGAAGAAAATTTCAGTTACACTTTTTTGGAACCAGTGTCTTCAACTAACATGAAAAAATAAAATCAATTAAGGTGCCATCTTCTTACTCAACTGCAATTTAGGATATTTGAATCCATTAAGGATGGTTCAATTTATAAATCAATGTGTAGAACACAAGGCAGCAAACCAATGTGTGCTACTCAGAGCTCTTAAAATTTCAATTTTACACTCTCTCTGATTTTCAAATGATGAAGATATTTACTAAACACACAGAAAGAAGCAATTCCTCTTGTCCCTAAAACCTAGATGAGAACAGAACCACTAAGTTGGGAAAACAAATTTCACCTTTTAGTGTTTCCTAGCTGGCTGTGTGTGGTTTGTTCCTTACTCCTTGTGCTGACTAGAATTACTTGATAGCTCAATTTACTTATCAGATTCTTTTATTTTTAACATTTTATGTCTAATCAGATACTTTCGGCGAGGCTGCATATGGACTTTATTATCACATCTGTGCCATCTCCCAACTAGAAAAGAGTGAACAGTCTCATTCTTCTTGTCATCGATATCATAATGTAGAGTTTAATTTAAAAAATGTAAATGTCTACACTGAATATAGCTTTTCTCGCTCATCTCTATTTGGTTTCAAACGTCTAACACGTTTATTCTTTTCCAGATTAAAACAAAAATTGCTCAAACGCTTATGCACATGACGAAGAGTTTCTGGAGATCAGCCAGACCGTTTACTCATTTCACAGATGGGAAAACTGAGGGCCAAAAAAAAAAAAAAAGAAAAGAAAAAAAGAGAGAGAGAGAGAGAAAGAAAGAAGCCACTTGCCTAAAGGAGAAGAACCTAAAACGAAATTCAGGCCACCAGCATTTTTTTCGTACTACCCTGTGATGCAGTGCATGTGGTATTTGGCATCTGAGCTAGATCACACTCAAGTGTCCAATGCTCACAGCTCACAAGCCAAAACCAACCTATGGGCCTACAGTATCACCTGTTCTTTTATGAAAACCAAAAATAAGAGCCAGAACAAGGGCACCAGGATATATGAGCCTGAAGCACAATTAACTCATTCAAAATCTATGTATGGCTTTTGGCCATTTATATGTCAAAAGTGAGTCACAGTGATCAAATGGTTGTTGTTTTTGTTTTTGCCAGACTTCCTAGAAAAACCGGCAATAGTCTCCCTTCTTTGCCTTCACTAAGCTGACTTTTGATGTAGTCAAAAAGATGCACAAGTAAAATCAAAAGTACCTCCTCCCTTCTCCTGGTGGATGTTGGCCTGTCTCATTCACACTGTTGGCAGCCACCTGGTGGAGCTGCAATACATCATTTTTAAAGAGACAAATACTAGATGATTAACTGCCAGTCTGTTACCACAAACTTGGTCTCACAGCTTAAAATAGTTAATCTGTAGTGTTTTCAGATGAGAAGTTAAATGTCAACCCAGTTCCAGTAGCAAGTATAAACCTTTCCCCCGGTTTTAAGTGCAAGTATAAATCTCTTTCCCTGTTTGAGAAACTGTTATACATAGCCATCAATTCTCCAGCAACTCCTATTTACTTCTCACTGCTTTCATGAACTTATTTCCCCTACAGTCCCACATGGCAAGTTAGTGACAAGCAAGATTCAAGAGAGTTGAAGAAAGCTGTATGCCAAGGAAGCATGTCAGCTCAGCCACTCCTTCATCCTCACACCCGCTTTGTGCTTCTTCTATCTGAATGTTGCTTCCCTCAGAGTGTAAATTTGGAAGGAGGCATCTAGCTTTCTTTAGTTCAGAATCAATAAGAGATGACAGGGATGCCCGGGTGGCTCAGTGGTTGAGCATCTGCCTTTGGCTCAGGGCTTGATCCCGGGGTCCTGGGATCAAGTCCTGTGCCCGGGTCCCCACAGGGAATCTGCTTCTCCCTCTGCCTAGGTCTCTGCCTCTCTCAGTGTGTCTCTCATGAATAAATAAAATCTTTTAAAAAAATAAGGAGTGATATTCTCTTTAGCATGAATGAGAAAGCAAACTGAAGTTCCAAGGTGAATTCCCATGACACTGAAAATATCCATCTTCAATCTCTCTCTCTCTCACAAACACACTACTCTTACCCCCTTACCTATCCACTCCAACCAAAAAAGACAAAACAAATCCATTCTATTGTTTGTGTGTTTTAAGTGGGTTCCAGTCGCCCAATGCAGGGCTTGAACTCATAACCCTGAAGTCAAGACCTGAGCATATGGGACACCTGGGTGGCTCAGTGGTTGAGTGTCTGCCTGCCTTCAGCTTAGAGCGTGATCCCAGGGTCCTGGGATCGAGTCCTGAATCAGGCTCCCTGTGAGGAACCTGCTTCTCCCTCTGCCTATGTCTCTGGCCTCTCTTGTGTGTCTGTCATGAATAAATAGAATCTTTAAAAAAAAAAAAAAAAAAAAAAGACCTGAGCATAGATCAAGAGTCGATTGCTTAACCAACTAAGCCACCCCGGCACCCCAAAACAAGTCCATTCTAAACTAAGTGCATGGATACTGCTTTGGATTATTCCTGTCTTCTTCAGTAGTAGAATGAAGGACACTCTTGATACCAGAATTAATGTTCCCTTAACTAATCATGACATTCTTTGTAATGAGACATTGTCCAGTGGTTAAATCATATTTTCTATGTCCAGAGGGAAACAACAGCTGCCACTCAAAACCAAGATGATTCTTCCAGAAATCAGTACTCTTCTGGTTTTATTCTTTCTCACTGAACTGAAGCTGCCTATAGGGAGGTATCATAACCTCCCACCCCAGATACAAGTGTCTTTCATGGTATCCACTCTTCTGGGGACCCAAGATCCCTCTCTCTCCACTCTGTAGCTGGCAGTACTAGCCACAACAGAAAAAGCCATAATATACAGACGGCACAGACCTGGGGTGAGACAGACCTTCATCTGAATGCTGGCCCTCCGTGAGAATGACAAATTAACCTCTGTGTGTCTCATTTCCTCATGGTACAAGGGGACACACCTCTCAAATGGCTTCTTGCAGATTAACTGAAACCGTGCGTGAGAAGGCGCAGGCAGGCACTGGACACAGGGTGGCCCTCGGTAACGCTCTTCCCTCCTCCCCAGGTCAAGTGTTTGCACATGGACAAGAGGCTGAGTCAGGGATGCACTGAGGAGAGCTGGTAAGGGCAAGTGCAATTAGGAAATCACCACCTCCCTAAACCGTTCGGGCCCCTCCCTTCCCAAAATATGCCTTCTCAAATGTTGCTTTTCCATTGTTAAGGCACAGACCGAAACAGAAGAGAAAGCAATTAGGAAAATTATAGGAGGCAGCAGAGTCTGACGTCAGTTGAAGGGGAAAGTAGCCATTATGAGAGAAAAGAATGGAGTAAAATGTGATTTAGGAAAAAAACATGAAAGAGTTTTCATGAGCCAGCGACGAAAGGCAAAGAGAGACCTTTAAAAATCACAATGGCTCTGCACTGTTGCAACTCCTTACAATTTCACGGCCACGATTTCGTGAGAATGTCCTATGAGGTGGGTGCTGCTGTCAAATACTCTGTTATGAACCAACCGGACACAGTTATGAATGAACAGATTATTCCCCAAGTAGCAGGGGCAGAATTTACAGCTGCAACGTAAAGGGCCTTCCCAGCCCGTGTGATGCTGGAAGGTTCAGCGGCAACCTTAGGGGTCGGGACGTCGCACAGACAAATGGGCGCAGATTCCATCTGTGATTCTCGAAGTATCATCCCGCGGCCTCCTGGAGCAAGCAAGAGCAAGCAGACGCAGCATTAGCTTCAGTCTGAGCACAGCTGCCTGGGGCAGTATTAGGCGGCCGAGGGCAGACGCCGGGTTAGGGCTGCACACCAGCCTCCACGAGAATGCAGCAGGTCTTGTTTGCTTACACCACTTGATTACCTCTTCCGCACGCGCTCCTCCTCTCTGGTCACACTCGGAAATTCACTTCTCCACACACTTGGGGGCTTTTTATGTCATGGTGGAAAAGTTCTCAAGTTGGGGCAGGGGGAATCTAACTCAGTCCTCCTCCTTTAACTGAGGTTCACTTTCTCCCAGTAACCATCTGGAATTGGTCACCACGGCTTCGTCTTAAAATAACTGGAGGGAGGGGATGGGAGAAAACATGGTCTGGCTTGCCCCCAGAAGACCTCACAACGCAGGGAGACAAACATGCCCGAAAGAACAGGAAGACGCTGGCCGAAAGGGGAGAGAGAATATGGAGAAGTGAGGGCCAAGGAGGAACCAGCCTCTGTGTTTTACGGGCTGCGTGCAAAGTTGGCTTTACCAATCCCACAGCACGTGGACACAGTGCTGCTTTATCAGCCGCACAGCTCATGGACAATTCCTTCCCATATGGGGAGGAGGGACTTCTCTGAATTTAATTACTAATACTTATTGGTTCAAAATCAGTTCTAGATATACATCTAAAGCTGATTTTTTATGAGGGGGGTGATTTTGCCCCTCCAGGGGACACATCAATATCTGGAGACATTGCTGGGTAGTCACAAGTTGGGAGATGCTACTGGCAGCTAGTAGGCAGGGGCCAAGAGTGTTGCTAAACATCCTACAATGCACAGGATAGCACCTACACAACAAAGTGTCAACAGCGCTAAGGCTCAGAAACCCTGATCTTGTAGAACCTGTGGGACTGACCTGGCTGTATTTATGATACAAAATACAAGTTCTGGAATACAAAGTTGGTTTTATTCTTTCTCATAAAACATAGCTGTCACAACCTCCTAAAAATCTATCTCTGATAAAATCTATCTCTAGCGTCTTAGTTATTTTAACCATAAAAATTACTTGGCAATTAACCTTAGATGTTTTGAAAATAATTTATGAATGGTGTTTTTTTGGACAAAAGAATACGTAAGGCTAAATGGGACAATGATGAAATGAAACTACTTCCCCTATTCAAATGTTAATTTTTCATAAATCAGCACTGAATAGTAAAACCTCACAAAAAACATCAATGCTCAGGATGACAACAGTACCTGCAGCAGATGCTAACTTATTCTAAAAGAAGGTAAACAAGTCTGACATGAATTTTCCAAAAACAGTAAGTTTAATGAAGAACACTTATTCTGTAGCCCATGTATTCAAATGTTGAAAATAAGCCTGACCCATTGGAGAACATCATAAAGCTAACACACCCAATGTCCCAGGACCTAAAAGTTCCTTCAAGAGGGGTAAAATGATTGGGCAACACATGGTCAAAGGATCATGGAAAAAGAATACAATGACAAATTAGACTTCACCAAAAATTTAAAACTTCGCATTTCAAAAGATACCATCAAGCTAACCAAAAGACAAGCCACAGAACAGGGGAAAATATGTGTATTATACATGTGACCTGTAACCAGAATACATAAAGTACTCTTAAAACTCATTAATAAGATGATGAAAAACCCAACTTGAAAATGTGCAGAAGATCTGAATGGACATTTCACCAAAGAAGATACATGAATGGACTATACACACATGAAAAGATTCTCAACATCATTGTCATTAGGGAAGTGCAAATCAAAACCATAGTGAGATACTACTTCACACCCACTAGATTCTAGGCTGTAATCAAAAATATAGATAATAGTAAATGTTGTCAAAGATGAGGAGAAACTGGAACCCCCATACATTGCTGATGGGAACATAAAATGGTGCAGCCACCGTGGAAAACAGTTTCTTAAAATAGCACAGCAGTTTCTTTGAATCTCCATAACTGCATTACTCGTAATAGCCAAAAAATGGAAACAACCCAACCTCTATCAACTGATGAATGGATAAAATGTGGTATACCCATACAAAAGAATATGAAATACATGCTATAATATGGATGAATCTCAAAAACGTTAAGCTAAGTACAAGAAGGCGGACACAAGTGACTACATATTGTACGATTCCTTTTAAATAAAATGTCCACAAAAGGCAAATCTGTAAAGACAAAGTACATTAGTGGTTGCCTAGAGCTGGGGGTGGGAATGTGGCATGACTGCAAATAGGCACAAGGTCTCTCCTTCTAGGATGATAGAAATGTTCTGCACCAAATATAAGTGGATTTTATCATATCTGCATTACATCCCAATAAAGCTGTTAAAAAAAAAAAAAATCACGGAGCCTGGAAGATAATGTCCTTATTTTACTGAGTAAGGAGGTGACTGAGGCACAGGATGTTTTAGCGACTCCAAGCAATGATGGCAAAGGTACAAATGCTTTGAGTATTTGTGGGAGGAAAGTTAACTTGCTTAAAATCAAAATCACCAGGTAAAGAATAGAACTCAGTGCTTGATTCACAAAAAGTCTTCCCCCCACATTATCCCCCCTGAATTCAGGCAGAATGATAATTTTATGTCAGCTGTTGATTACCAAATGATCATGCATTTTCTGCTCTGAGCATTAGGTTTTGGACTTTAATCCAAGAACGATAATACTTTCCCCATCTCTGAGCAGAGCCGACCTTCGGGTCAGTGTGGAAAATTAAACCTAAGTGGATGATTTGTTACTAAATCTGTAATATCATACGGGCTCACTGAGTCTCACATTAGTCCTCTCTGTCTTCACCTATGTCAATCTTGCTTTTTAGATGAGTAATTATTAGAGATGTGTTTGTGATATCTGTGTGCACTGGCTAGGACAAATACAACGTCAAGTCCAGATTATCATTCTCACCAGACATATTCAAAACAATTTCGTAATTTAGCCTTTTAAAAAATGGCGCTTGATCAGATTTCATGATTTATAAAGCAGCACTATTTGTTGAGGAATTACACAGGACGAGTTGTTTAAACCAAACGGCCACTACATATTTTCTAGATGTTTTTACTTTTGCTGCAAAACAAGCAGTTGAATGTCCCAGAAGTAAAGATCTGAGTCTAGATATACTTAGACTCATCCAGAATGATACAATGCTCTTTGTAGCATAAATGGTTCTGTGCGACATAGGTTAGTGCGTAATATTTTTCCGCTGGTATTTCTCCTTGTACTCTCCACCCTCTTTATTGGAATGCCAGGAAGGCAAAGACGTTATAATCATTTCCCACATCAACAATAACCTCAACCAAAAAGTCCAATTCTCTAGTCCACAAGGAAACAAACTGGACATAGATAAAAGTGTCTTAATTGAATTACTGAACCTAACTAACAGTTCATCTAAGGCTCTAACTACCATGAAAGAAAAAGTGTACACTTAAGTGGAGCCAGAAAAGTTCTCCTCTTATAGTAAAATCCTTTACTATAATTTCTCTTATCCCTACCTCCACCTTGGATACACGCCATCCTGGCTGCCAAGAAGATCATCATGTTTCATGTATATGAAAGAACTAGAATTGCTTCTTGGCTCCTTAGTGTTTATGGGCTGAACTACCTTGGAAGGTCACAACTTCTTGGAGCTTGAATTTCTCTCTCTCATACACATACACACACACACACACACACACACACACACAGAGGCATGATCATACTAGAAGATAACATGGGTACATTTTGTAGGTACCTTTGGGTCTGGAGAGAATATAAACTTGTGTTTAATCTTTTTCCTCCTGAGGTTGATGACTTAACCAACACCCCTCTTTTAATAAAGATAAAAATCTCCCCACTACTGTTAATTAAAAATTTAAAGATATATTAAGTATTATCACCATTACTAGTAGAAATCGCTGCTTTTGTCTGACCACCTACCTAATCAGTCTGTGATGACAACCTCAGACTGTTCATGGAAGATCTTGTTAGCCCTATCTTTCTTTCTTTGAAGAAAATAAAGCCTTGGAAATACACAATCAAATCAAAGGCAGAGTCGTCCTACCACAACAAAATAAACAACTTTGCTTAAGCAGAAACTATAACTTATTCCCAGAGTAAAAGACTCCAGTCAAAATACTAAAGCAACTACAGAAAACGCAAATTTTAAAAACCCAAGCTCCTATCCCCTTCTGTTGCTGGGCAATGTTGGTCGGCTAGACTGTCCAATAAGCCCCTACCTTTGAAATAAGAATGCTCTCCCTAGCAAATTACTTTAAGATCCTTTTTAAGTATAGGGGTCTGATAGGCCAAGAAACAAACTCCCAGTCTTGAAGATGAATGAATGTCTCCCAAAGAAAATATGTCATAAATGATGGCTGGCTTTGCCTATGTAACTCCCTAAAGCCTAGTTTACCCATCATATAAATGAGCTATCTGGTTCTGCAGTTTTAGAAACCTAAGGATGGGAGCATTGTTTACATGGCTAAGTCCATCTAAGTTCCAAACACAAAAAGTCAAATTCCCTACTCCAAAAGTGGAGTGGCTACTGCAACTTTAAAATGCAACATGGGGCTGCCCAGGTGGCTCAGCAGTTTAGTGCCGCCTTCAGCCCGGGGCATGATCCTAGAGATCCAGGATCAAGTCCCATATCAGACTCCCTTCATGGAGCCTCCTTCTCCCTCTGCCTGTGTCTCTGCCTCTCTCTCTCTCTCTCTCTCTCTCTCTCTCTCTGTGTCTTCTCATGAATAAATAAAATCTTTTAAAAAATAAAATAAATAAAATGCAACATGGATGGATCTAGAAGGTATTATGCTAAGAGAAATAAGTCAGAGAAAGACAAATACTGTATGACTTCACTTCTGTGTGGAATCAGAAAAACAAAACAAAAGCATCAACAGACTCATAAATACAAGAACAAATTGGTGGTTGCCAGAGGGGAGGGGTTTGGGGAGATGGGTGAAATAGGTGAAGGAGATTAAGAAGCACAAACTCTCAGCTATAAAATAAATAAGTCACAGGGATAGAAAGTACAGCATAGGGAATAGAGGCGGTAATATTGCAATAATTTTTTATGGTGACAGATGGCAACTACACTATGGTGGTGAGCATTTCATAACGTTTATAATTGTCAGATCTCTGTCGTACACCTGAAACCTTAATAAATGTCAACTATATTTCAATTAAAAAGAAATTCTCAGTCCTGGGAAAATCAAGATAGTTGATTGTCCTAAAGGGAGGCCCAAATCTTCTTAGCTGGGCATAAGTCTTCCCATCTAAAATGAGGAGAAGAATGTATTTTGTTTAAAGGCCACCATTTCACCTCCCCCTAGTCCAGAGAGGTTTTTCTAGGACCAGGGCCCTACTTAACTCCAAATCCCTGGGAGATAAGCAAAAGAAAACAATGGCTGTGCTAATTTTCAGTTGCCAGTGGAGCTGTGGAAACCAGGTGACCAGGACTGGGGGCCTTAGTTAAATACTGGAAATATGTAGAAAATGTAGAAAGTCCTATGTGGTATTACTAAATTCAAATTAGTGAGAAGTTTTAGCACTGTTCCAAGCATTATTCTCCTAAGAAAGCAAATGACCACAGGCTAAATCCTATTATCCCTCAGCCTTCAAAGAGAATTCCCCTCCCCGCATAGTTTGGCTGCTACCTCTCTAGTCCCTTTCCAGTTTTGAGCTCCCCTATCTTTCTATTAATTGCGAACAGGACTGGTTAAGAGGTAGTTTCTACAGCCAGACTGCCTGGGTTCAAAACCTGGCTCAGCTATTTGGCCTTGAGCAAATTGCTTAATTTCTCTGTGCTGCAATATCTTTGCAAAATGAGAATAATGATGGTAACAACAGCATTAAAATGTTCTAAAAGTTAAGCAGATTAGTACACATTAATTCACATGCTCAGAATACAGTTGTCAAGCATTTTCAATAATGGGCCAGACAGCAAATATTTTAGGCTGTGAGCCACATGGTCTCTGGTGCAACTATTCAACTCTGGAAAGTAACCATAGACAAAATAAGCAAATGGTCACAGCTGTTTATCAATAATACTTTATACAAAAACAGGATCAGGAACCAAAGACTAGAACCAGCCCAGATGTGCTTCAACAAGTAAACAGTTAAACTATGACACATCTTTACCATGGAATACTGCTTGGCAGTCAAAAACCATGAATTGACACACACAATATAGATCAATCTCTAGAGAATTATGCTGAGCAGAAAAAAAAAATTCCCAAAAGTAATCTATGTTTCCAATCATATAACATTTTTGAAAAGACATTTTAGAAATGAAGGACTGATTAGTGGTTGCCTGGGGTGATGAAAACTGCGGGCATAACCCAAAAGAGCAATGCAAGGGATCCCTGTGGTGGTGAAACTATTCAGTATCTTGACTGTGATGGTAGATACACAAACCACACGTGATAAAGTTGTGTAGAATACATATGCACACACACATGCGTAAAAGTCAAACTGGGGAAATCTGACTAAGATTGGTGGATTACATTAATATCAATAAACTGTGATATTATACTAGAAAAAAATGGGGCAGTTTTCCAAAAAAATGCACTCACAAAAATTAAGAATGCCGGAGCTAGGAAGCACCATATAATCTGACATAAAAATAAGTAACATGGTAATATAGAATTTTACACCTAGAAGGGTTGGAAGAGATGATCTCAAACAACTTTCTATTTTTATGTTAATCCGACATAGGAGTGGCTAATATATTATTAATATGCCTCTATTTTGAGTTTACTCAATTGAGAAAATAAAAATCCAGACACTTAAAAAACGGCTGGGCAGGGGTGCCTGGGTGGCTCAGTCCATTAAGCCACTGCCTTCAGCTCAGATCATGATCCCAGGGTTCTGGGTGGAGCCCTGCTTCTGGCTCCCTGCTCAGCGGGGAGTCTGCTTCTCCCTCAGCCTCATGCACTCCCACTCCTGCTCCCATTGCACCTCTCCCTCTCAATAAAATCTTTAAAAAATTAAAAAAAAAAAAAACTATCGGGTATACGTAATGCTCTTTTTAAATACAGGTCCTCTGGACAAAGATATTTTTTTCTTCCAAGATTTCAATCCTCCTAAATGGAAATGCAAACGTATTTTAAAAACCTCTTTTAGGGGTCAATCTTCTCTATCACTTCTTACACCAACACCACCATCTTAAATTTAAATAATTCTGATTGCTAAGGAATTCCAATACATTTCATTCATATATTCCATATATACAAATTCTGAATGTGAACATATGCTCCAACATTCAGCACTTGAGCACTTTGGGCAAGTCACCTGGTATTTCCAAGCCACAATTTCTTCATTTACAAAATGGAGATAACCTGACTTCATGACTTCACAGGGAAACAAGAACCAAATTAAAAAATGTGAGAACACTTTTGAGAAGAGTACTGATATACATAAAAATGACTGCTATGATTGTAAGATCACCAAATTCTCACATTGCACTAAAAGAAAGAATTTTGCTCCAAAAGTTCAGATGTAGAACCTGAATAGCTTACAGTTGCTGAGTTGGTATTACACACTTCAATACCAAACAAGTATCCAGGGGCTTTTCTATTGAGAGAGCTCCTTCTTAGAGTAGGAAAAAAGTAGTGAGATTCCTCAAAAAATGAAAAACAGAATTACCATAAGATCCAGTAATTCCACTACTGGATATGAAAAGAAAGAAAATGAAAACACTAATTTAAAAAGATACATGCACCCCTATGTTTACTGCAGCATTATCTACTACAGCCAAACTATGGAAGCAGCCCAAGTGTCCAGTGATAGATGAATGGATCAAGAAGATGTTGTGAATATATGTACAATGGAATATTATTCATCCATAAAAAATGAAATATTGCCATTTATGACAATATGGATGGATCTAAAGGGTATAATGTTAAGTGAAATAAGCCAAAGAAAGACCAATACCATTTCATTCAATTGAAGAAACGAAAAATAAAGAAAAAAAGACAAATCATAAAATAGACTCTTAATTATAGAGAACAAACAGATGGTTACCAGAGGGGAAGTATGTAAGGGACACATAGGTGAAGGGAATTAAGAGTACACTTGTTTTTTTTAAGGTTTTATTTATTTATTTAGAGAGAGTATTCACGCAGGAGCAGGGGAGGGATAGAGGGAGAAAAGAATCCTCAAGTAGACTCCACACTGAGCCTGAGGCAGGGCTCAATCTCATGACCCAGAGATCATGGACCAGAGCCGAAATCAAGAGTCAGATACTTAACAGACTGAGCCACCCAGGTGCCCCAAGAGTACACTTATCTTCATGAGCACTGAGTAATGTACAGAACTGTTGAATCACTAAACTGTACACCTGAATCTAATATAAATACTCTGTTAACTATACTGGAGTTAAAAAATAAAATTTCTTCTACGAAAGGAGAGTAAAATGTTAAAACTTAGGTATTTATATTTTAATATTTTCACCAGTGGAGCACACACTTTAACTATATCCCTCCTCTTAAGAGCAAGAATAGTACCTTAGCTGCCATTTTAGCTATAATAACTGGCACAGAGACCAGCTCTGTGCTTAGTATCAGAACACACTTTTCCATAATGAAAGTAAAATCTTCCTGTGAATATATATAAGGTGAAAAGAGGTCTGGCCCTGGAGTACAGACACTTGCTCCCACACACATATAACCTTGCTGAAGACCCTTCAGAATCCTGAGCCTTCATTTCCCTTTAAAAGTCTACAATGTAAGTCTGTAATGTCCTTTTATCAGATGTCAGACACCTACCCAGAATTCCAAAATAAGGCCTCTGAGTGACAAAATGAAAAAAGGTTTTTCACAAAATCCGTGTATGCACTTTATCCATAGCCGAGGCCTATGGACTTTTATTTCATGTGTATTTATAACAAACTGGGTTATTTGATTATGAAATATTTCCTATTGGGTAAAAGCAGTAAAATAGATCAGATGTTGAAAGAAAGAGAACCTGGAGAAACCCTAAAGTTCCTCTTCCTAATGGATGAAATGAAACCAAACCTTCCCAAAAAAGATCAGATTCAATCTAAAATCACACTGTGGCCTGATACCACTGAACACTTGACAAACATCACTCCTTATGGTCATCCTCATCTCTTAGATCAAAATTAGACTCAATTTATGATTAATTTAATGCAATCTTTAATTATAAAACAGAATGAATGCTCAGCAAATAGCATGGTCTAGTGCTACCCATCATTTCCCTATCAATAACCTGGGAAGAAATGATAAAGCTCTCTTTTATACTTTGCTTCTTCTTACAAGTAATGTCCTCACTAACTGCTCTTATTTTCTCCCTACATAGCATTAATGGAATCACAAAGGAAAGGCCATCTAATTTTAATCAACACAAAAGTTGGCTTTTGATGTATCTAAGAGGGATTTTATATATAGAAACAAAGTGGATTATTTTACACAATTAATTTTACCTCCAAGGATGCTAATGTACTTTAAAGAAGTACAGTGTTACTATTTGCCAACTATTGGTCATCAGCTCCTTCAAGGAAGTGACCACGTCTGCCAATTCTGATCCTTAGAGCACTCAGAGAGAGAACCACAGCCATCAGAATACTTAACAAATATTTCTGAGATTGGCTTTAAAAGGACTTTTATATATCAGTAATGGAAACCCAAATGCATGTAATTATTTTATAAAGTTAAGTACACCAAGTATTTTAAAAATTCCGAGCAAATCTTATGTTCACTAGAGGCAATACATGATGGAAAGTAATTTATATTATGTCATAAATTATGTAA
Source organism: Canis aureus (assembly GCF_053574225.1). Taxonomy (NCBI): domain Eukaryota; kingdom Metazoa; phylum Chordata; class Mammalia; order Carnivora; family Canidae; genus Canis; species Canis aureus. Next base: position 36,210,830 of record NC_135642.1, read on the forward strand.
TGTTAAATGAAAAAAATCAGGACAAAAATTATATACAGGGGAGCCTGGGTGGCTCAGTGGGTTAAGCACTGGACTCTGGACTTCAGCTCAGGTCATGATCTCAGGGTTGTGAGATCAAGCCCCTCCACCCTAAGGCTCTACGCTGAGCATGGAGCTTGCTTAGAATTCTCTCTCTCCTGCTGCCCCTCCCACATGTACTCTCTCTCTCGTTCAAAAAAATTATATACAAAATATATGTAAAATGTAAATACAAATTATATAAATGCTTCTTATATTTTTAAAATGTTAATCATTTTACATATATCTATATATTTTTAAATATTTTAAAATTTTGTGGTGGCCCAGGTGGCTCAGCGGTTTGGCCCTGCCTTCGGCCCAGGGCCTGATCCCGGAGACCTGGGATGGAGTCCCATGTCCGGCTCCCTGTATGGAGCCTGCTTCTCCCTCTGCCTGTGTATCTGCCCCTCTCTCTCTCTCTCTCTCTCTCTCTCGCTGTGTCTTTCATGAATAAGTAAATAAAAAATCTTTTTTAAAAAACCTTTTTTTAAAATTTTACATACAAAATATAAAAACATACACTATGTATAAAACGTAAAAGTCACATATAAAATTATAAATCATGGGATCCCTGGGTGGCGCAGCGGTTTGGCGCCTGCCTTTGGCCCAGGGCGCGATCCTGGAGACCCGGGATCGAATCCCATATCAGGCTCCCGATGCATGGAGCCTGCTTCTCCCTCTGCCTGTGTCTCTGTGCCCCTCTCTCTCTCTCTCTCTCTCTCTCTCTGTGACTATCATAAGTAAATAAATAAAAGTTTAAAAAAAAAGAAAAAAAATTATAAATCATATATAAAATTATATATAAAACATCAAGACATATATGAAATGTAACCACAGTTCTTTTCAACATAAACACTGTAGAAAAGAATTGACAACTAAGTTACAGAATATTTGTGTTGGAAGGACATCCTGCCTCATTCTGACATTTGACAGGTATAGAAAAAAATATATATTTATGTTTGTGTGATGCTTTACAGTTTAAAAAGGGCTTCCAAAATGTCACCGGGGGCGCCAGGTTGCTCAGCGGTTGAGCATCTGCCTTTGGCTCAGGGCGTGATCCCGGGGTCCTGGATTCGAGTCCCGCATTGGGCTCCCTGCATGGAGCCTGCTTCTCCCTCTGCCTGGGTCTCTGCCTCTCTTCTCTCTGTGTCTCTCATGAATAAATAAATAAAATCTTACCGAAAGCCATGCATTTAAAACCAGGTGTCTTGGGGTTACAAGCAACCAACTGCAGAGAATCCTAGTTCCTAGTTCCCGGTGCCAGGCCGTCCCGCCTACGGCTTCTCCTAAGCGTTATTTAGTGTGACAGCCCCCCCCCCACCCCGAGGGTCGAGGGTGCAGGGTGCAGGCCCAGGAGCAGCCCAAAGCCAAAGCCGCCCCGAGAGCCTGCTAGGCAGGACTCCTACTAGGACTCGGGAGGGAGGCAAGGCAGTGAACACGTGGGGCGGATGGGGACATCAGCTAACCCCTATACATCAAGGGGGAGCCAGGAGGAAGCCCCTCTGCAGCATCAAGCACCCCAACTTCTGCACCTCGCGGCCGCGCACAGCGCCTTCCGGCTCCCCGCGGGCGGGCGGGCGGGCGGGCGAGCGGGGCTGCAGTCGGCAGAGAAGGCTGGAAGGACTGGAAGGACCCCCGCAGCGCGCCGGGCGGGCAGCAAGGGGCAGGGCAGCGGGGTCCCGGCTGCACCCGACGAGCCCCCGGCCCCGCCCCCCCGCGGCGGCCACGGAAGCCGAGAGGGACGCCGCGGTTCTGAGGCCACCGCCCGCCGAGACTCGGGCGCCCTGGACGTCGGCCCCGGGAGCCCCGCTACTCACGCTGGACCAGCCGGTCTCCGGAGAAGCTGGAGGAGCAGCTGGCGACGAGCGCACAGGGGACGCCCGCAGCCATCGCTGCGCTCGCGAGCCGCTTCCGCCCCGGAGCCGCTTCCGCCTCGGGCTGCACCACCGCGGCCGGCGCGCGGGGGAGACGCGCCTGGGGGGGGCGCGTGCGCGGGAGGCGGCGGCGGCCCTGACTCCTCCCACACCCCCTCTTCCGCTGCCGGCGTGGGACGGGCCGCGCTGCGCGTGGGGTTGCCATGGGGACGAGCGCGCGCCGCCGCCGACGCCGCCGCCGCGCCGGCTCGGGCGCCTGGAAACCGCTCCTCCTCCGGGAGGCCGCCCTCCCGTTACCATGGCGCAGGACGCTGACAGCTGCGACCCCATCGGAACCATCCTAATCCAGGTGGGCGACGGGCCCTGCCCCGCCCCGCCCAGCTCAGACCCTTCCGAGCGAGGCCCCGCAGAGCCCATCCTCCCGCGCCACCCCGCCCCCCGCCTGCAGCGTGCAGAGGGCACTGCCCCTCCAGAAATCCCAAAGATGCCCCCCCAAGACCTCGGGCACCAGCCTAGCCCTCCCCTGGAGGCTGCGCTCCAGAAGCCCCACCGCTCTGCGTCTGCTAAAATTCACCCAGAACTTCTACTTCCCAAAATCCATCTTACACCCAAGGCACCATTTAACAATGTTATCTTCCGAAAAATTAGGACCCGTGACATGGGGGAAATGCAAGTCAGACACTTAAGGGGAGATAATAAGAAATCTGGGGAGGAGTTGAAATATGTCAACCACGTAAGCACCTTAATTTTTTGGATCTGAAAGTACCTGGCCAAGAAGTCAGTCTTGGGGATGTAATAATGCGCAGCCTGGTATAGTTGGTAATGCTCTACTGCTACACTTGAGAGCTGCTAAGAGAATACATCCTCAAAGTTCTCATCATAAGAGAAAAAAAATGGTAACTATGTATGGTCAGGGATGTTAATTAAACTTACCGCGGTCATTTTGCAGTGTATACAAATCGAATAATTGTGTTGTGTACCTGAAATACAACGTTGTATGTTGATTATATCTCACATAAATTAATGAATTAAATAAAAGTCCCTTGCTTGGGAGCACACACAGGAAAATACATTAACGATCACTTGAATTGCCTGTCCAGTTGCAGTTTTGAATATAGACGTGTGACCCAAAAAACTCAGGGAAATGACTTTTTCCAAACTGAGGCGGGGGTGGGGGAGAATATCAAAAAAAGAAGTCTTATCTTCTCCAGTATAACTCAGTTTGTGACAGTTATACTCAGATGCTTCCCACACAAATGTTGTTCTTTCACATTTACATATGATAACTTTAAAACATTTCTGCATAGATCATCACTTTTAACGTCTATTTAGCTCCAGTTGTCTAAGGCTTGAAATAATTTGCCTAAATTCACTCTATTCCAACGCTCACTCAGATCTGCAGTGGATTTTCCTGCCAGAATATTGGTCTCTTACCTCCCATCTAGGAGAGAATTCTTTTATATGCACCTTTTCTAAAATACAAACCCCTAAATTTACCAGTTTCATAGAGTTCCCCATTATGTGTAATACCCAAATCTTACCTCACCTTTTATTATCCTCTGTCACTAGCACCCTAGATGAATTTAGCAAACTTCAAATTCTGAGGGACCAGTCCCCACAAAACTGCCCTCATTTCTACACCAGCCTAGTCCAGGAGTCCCGGAACCAAACTCACTTCAAGCTAGCTAGCTACAAAATTGGGAGCCCGACCACCTTCACACTGGCTAATTTGCTAGAGTAACACAGAATTCAGGAAAGTGCTGTGCTTACAATTAGAATGTTACCAACATCAAAAGGATACAAATTAAAGTCAGCCAAGGAGGGGATCCCTGGATGGTTCAGCGGTTTAGCACCGGCTTCAGCCCAGGGCGTGATCCTGGAATCCTGGAATCCTGGGATCAAGTCCCATGTCCGGCTCCCTGCATGGAGCCTGCTTCTCCCTCTGCCTGTGTCTCTGTTTATCTGAGTGTGTGTGTGTGTGTGTGTGTGTGTGTGTGTGTGTGTGTCTCATGAATAAATAATCTTAAAAAAAAAAAAAGTCAGCCAAGGAAAGACATGTATGGGCAGCACCCAAGAGGAAGGATCCAAATGCAGCTTCCTGTCATCCTCTCCCCATGGAGTCATGGGTGGCTTTACCTCCTCCCAGCCATGATGTATAACGATGTACACAGAGTTGTGCCAACTAGCAAAGTTTGCCTAAGACTTGATGTCCAGAGCTTTTACTGGGACTCCATCACACACTGCCCATGTTCTGACCTTTCATCACCAATCCTTCCCAGAGGTCACATTAATGCCTTTAGTCTCTAGTTCCTCTAGAGGTTGGAACAGATACAATGTGGCTCAAGGCCCCCATCATAAATCTCATTGTTAGAACTGTGTGGTGACCAAAGCCCCCAAGCAAAGACACTTATCAGGCAGGACACTCAAGGGGCCTACAGATCACCTCCCAATATCCAAGGGCAAAGCAAAGAACTCTTGCTAGGCAAGGTTGATTCTTTACTACTTAGATCCCCTCTAAATTCAGGGCCGATTTTTACAGGCTCCAAATAATTGGAACACTAATGGAGACTCCTACCCAGAAACAGCCAGTTTTCCCCCACAGTATACTTCACATTGACTACAAGAACAATTAAGTTACTCCTTAGTTTTCTTATTTCTCCAGACCTGGAACATCTCTTAAAGAGAGACCAGAATCTGGGGAGAATTCTCACACCTAATTTCACGCTTTCCCTTGAGATAATTCTCTTCCCCAAGGCTGCTCCCCTTGAGGTTTGGAATAGTGTAAAATAGCAGATTGACTGAAAAGCCAGAAGCCTTTTCACTTCAGAGTAGGATTCAGAGGTATCTGTTTGATCAGCCTCGGATACAACATTACAGTATCAATGTCTGTAATCATTAAATCATAAAATGGAACAGAAGAGCTAAGAACAGGCATGTCCATGCTGATCAACACCCCCATGTGTAAAAAAGGTTTATTCTGGACACACTAAGTGGAGAGCCTAACCTGATTACTGAGGCTGATCTCTAGACACAGTATAACCTTCTCCCTGGAATATGTAGAATATATATAACAAAGAAATGAGGAAGGCTCCAGAGTATTTATGAGTATACAGCACTACCCTCGGACACGTAGCTTGGATTCCATTTCTGTCGGGGGCTGATGTATGTCCTTCAAACAGGCTACCAAAAAGCAGTACACCTAGTGGAAAGCACTATTTGGGGAGTCAGAATACTGAGGTCTGAGTTTGGCAATGACATTCTCCCAGATGAATAACTTTAGGCTAATCATGTCACCTCTCTGGGCCTAAGTTTTCTCCTCTGTAGCTTGAATTAGATCCACCTCTGACTCTAAATTGACCCAATTTCCCCAAAACTACATGATTTCTTTTTATCATAAAGTTGTCTTCCTTTTATCAGCATGGGCAATCAAATGTTTCTATCAGTTTATATATAAGTATGATATATATGAATTGGAATTATATAATAATGTATTAATATGTTATAAATCTACATGTATTATATATAACACATATATGTATACATACAAAGTTGCCAGAAAAGTAGAGGTACTTCAAATATCTACTTGCTTCACCCTAAGTGGGTATATCAGGTTTATGTTTCAATCAGATACATTAAACAACTCCTTAGACTGGTGATTCTCAAAGAGTGACCTCAGGACCAGTATTTTCAGCACCAGCTGAGAACTTGTGAGAAATGCAAATTCTCAGACCTCATTCCAGACCTACTAAATCAGAAGTTCTGGGGGTAGCGCCCAGCTATCTGTTCTTATAATCCTTGCAGATAGCTCTGATACGTGCTCAATTCTGAGACCTTCTACCTTAAATAGTATTATAAAATAGAAACTGAAATGTGATTTCAAAGAAAAATCTCAATAATCAAAGCTAATATAGTATTTGCTGGATATTGTGCACAGTTCTAAGTGCTGTACACATTTTAACTCATTTAACCCCCTACAACAAAGCTATCCGATAAGGGCTATTATTTCACACTATGGAAAAGAAACTGACCAAAACACAATCTTCTTAAACCCTTTCAGTCTGCTAACCTGGTAAAAAAGGAAGTCTTCCCCTGCCCCTTTTTGCTTCTCTAGATATTTCAGTCCTGCCTTTTCCACTGAATTTTCAGCAACCATTAGCTTTGTATATCTATAAATACGTATTTGTATATTTGTAGATATTATGCACGTACTGGCTAATGGTTAGGCATGAAGGTTCTTGATTCAGACTCCCTGGATTTGAATAGTTCCGCCAATTAACCAGCTATCTTGCCTAGCACAGGGTACTTAACCACTTTAAAACTCAAATTCCCTCAAGTATGAAATAAAGATGACACTATAAGCTCCCTCTTAGGAGTTTTGTAAGGATTAAATTAAGGGGTAACATATAATGTGAAACGTTCAATTGATACGAGTTATTATTAGATCTGATCTCTTACTAATGTGTAGTTTTCTGTTCATTTCTGTGTGTTTTTTTAAGATTAGCCTGTTTTTTACTGAAAGAAAAGGAAAAAATTAATTTTAGCCTGTCTTTTTAACCAGGACTACTCCACTCTTAACTAAAACTTTATGGGTGATGCTATAGGGCAAATAAGGTATGCCTTGTTTCCCTGTGACAGTGGATTTTTTGGATATCCCATTTTACCTAGCACAGGATTGGGGCCATTGATCTTGGACAACTGGATAATGATCTTCTCATTAATTCAGTCTCTAATAATATACATCCTATTCAAAAGTGAAGGGAGCTGAACTAACAAGTACCATTATTTAGAAAACACAATTGCTGATATACAAATTAATAATACAATATTTTGATAAAATATCTAAAATATCCGATAAATCTTTAAATACAAATAAGTGTTCTAATTATAAACTTTTAGTGTGATTTATTTGAAAACCTGTGTACATTTGTATGTCTGAATTTCACAGAACAGTTCTGATTGTGAATATTCTGTTCCACCGTCCGATCATGTACCAAAGCCCATGTCCTCATTTTTGATTCAGGGCATATGACTACTATCTCCACGCAGAATTCTACTAGGCGAACTTTTGTTAAATACTTCTTTCACTCTTAAGTCTATCATTCAGACCTTTTATGGTTTCAGCTGGATCTTTCCTCATCTGATCAGAACAGTGATGTTATAACTATAGTGATGATAATCATTGTTATAATTGAAAAGTAGCCAATTTTTTTGACCGTGTGCAGCAACTCAGGTAGGTATCATATGTAGCCCCAGTTAACAGAAGAAGAAACTAAGGTACAAACAGCTAAAGTAATTTGCCCAAGGGAAGAGATCCTGTCTGTGTTGATCCTGAAACAGGTTATGGTGTATTTGTGAAACAGTCTGGAAGAAGTGGGTCATGAGTCCGAGAGGTTTCCTTGGTGCTTTCTTTTATAAATAACTCTTACAAGCTTTGTTTTTCCACTTTATTAATGAGTATGTGGTATCTTCTTAATACATCTTTGAAAATGCTTGCTTGACCAAACTCTGAAACCAATGTTTGTGCCACAAGGATACTGTAATCTTGCAGTCAAAATTAGCTTTGTAATTCATTTTGGAAATCATTATTTCAAAAATCCAACCATTTTATGCTAACACCAACCTTGGAAATATTGGAACTAATTGACAGCTTGATATCATCGCTTTCTTATCAACTCCTCCATCTGGTTTGCCAGGAGCATACAATGTAAAATGAAGGGGCAAGTGGGTAAGTGTGACGAGAATGAGGCAGCCAAATGCTATCTTTAGCAGAGATGAATAAAATGCAATTGATGTAACTGCTTTTGACAACACAGAATCCAGTTGCATAGCTAGACTTCTAAATTCTAGAGATTAATTAATTAATTAATTAATTATAGAGCAAACCTTCACTGCATTAAACCTTTCAGGGGCTTCTTATTGAGCAGCTCTGTTCCCAAACTGTCAAAATAATAATCTTCCTCCAAGTAGGAAATATATGGAAAGCAATGCATCTGATGATCATAGAGATGATGGGGGATATGTAAAATTTCAATATGGTAAATTGGATCTATTTGAAGAAAGGACAGAGATTTAGAACTTAATCTTTTTTCCTACCCAAGTCTGGTGACACATTTCCTACAGTACTTGTCTCTATTGCAATTACTATACAAACAGATATATGGTTATTGAGAGGGGAGAAGAAAATATCTGGCAAGAAAATAAGAAGCTCTTGAGGAAGATTAAGAGAGCAATTCAAATCAATGAACATTTACTAAGTGCCAGTTTTGTGCAAGAAGTTTCACTGGGCTTTACAATTCAGGAGAGGAGAATTAACATTTGTTCAGTGCCCTCCTATGGGGCTAGCCGGCCTTGTACAAAACACTTTCCATACTTGAAATTTTTTTCTTGCCACTATTCCAACAGGTAGCTTTTTACCCCCATTTGATGGAAGCACCAAAAAACGAATTTGTCAAGCTCGGTAAAGGAAGAAATAGGATTCTAGTTCATATCTGCCTGGTTCCAAAGCCTACATTCATCCCTTTTCTCACACATTGCCTTATTTTTACTCAACAACTCTATAAAATAGAATAATTCTTTTTTTTTTTCTTGTTAAAGAAACCAGAGGAAACTTGATGGTGTGCATGGACAACTTGTGACCAGTGATAGAGCAAGGAATGATGTCCATTTGCCTTTTACTGGTCCGTTACTATCTACTAAACCTGTTGCATATTATCTCATGACTCTGGGAAGAAGTGTAGTTGTCCACAGCTGGCAGATAAAGAAAACAACCCGTTGGTTCCATGATAAATAACCAAAGGGAGACAGAACGTAAAGACTGCTAACTCTGGGAAACGAACTAGGGGTGGTAGAAGGGGAGGAGGGCGGGGGGTGGGAGTGAATGGGTGACGGGCACTGGGGGTTATTCTGTATGTTGGTAAATTGAACACCAATAAAAAATAAATTAAAAAAAAAGAAAAAAGAAAAGAAAAGCCAAAAAAAAAAAATAATAACCCAGAACAATTTCACTCCCCCCAGCTATGGGGACCAGCATTAGTTACAGAATGGTACGTGAAGTTACAAATACTACAAATACTAGAGCTACAAGGAGGAAATTTAGTACATTCAAAGGAAGAACCCAGAAATGTGCACCTAGAAGTGGGGCTTGCCCTTGAACGGTCTCTTTGTACTTTCCAAATGCCTTTAGACAATAGATGGTAAATCAGCTTGCAGGAGTAATTTGAACAAAAACAATTGAAAGAAGTACATCTTCATCCTTGGTGCCTACAAGCAAACAGTAGGTGTGTTCTGATTTCAATCTGTGAGCCCTGAAGGCTTTCCATGACAATTTGTGCAGAGTACAAATGACCAGATGTGTCTACCAGACTGTGATGCCCATCAGTGCAAAGATGCAAATTCAGATCTTTTGAATACTTGGCTCCATGGGAATATTCCAAAGTAATCGATAACACAGGCTGGACCAATGTGTATGTCCAGTTATACTAACAGAGAAAAGGTAACTGTTTCAAAATGCCTGTAGCAACCCAGTCTGCAGATTGTTATTGGTGTGACTATTGCTGAAACAGGTGTTGGGTTCATAAATTTGCATAACAAAATGTTTTTCTTGTGGCAGCAGCCCATACAATAATTGGTGCCATCTGTATTTATCTATTGAAATTTGGTTTCTGATATGAACGCAGAGAATCTTGTAGTGTCTAATCTCATAGCACCCATTTTGTTGTGAGGGTGGTTGACGTTGGAGAGGCATTCATCATTTCTAAGGAGAATACAGATTGAAGGAAAATGTTAAAGTGATCACATTGCTTTTTCTTCACCGATCATTTTCATTTCTGACTATGTAAAACAGAATCAAGGCCACACACCTACAGAGCTGCTTCTTCAGAGAAGTCCATGGGGGAAGATCCAGCCAGAATGGAAAACCAAAGGGCCCTGTCAATCTATTTACAATTCCCTTTTGAAAGGCTCTGCTTGCTTGCTTTCTCTCTTTCTTTGATAGAGAGAAGGGAGGGGTGGAGAGAGAGAGGAAGAAAGAGAAACGGAGCACTGAGCCCTACGCAAGGCTTGATCTCACAACCCTGAGATAGATTATGACCTGAGCCAAAACCAAGAGTCGGACAGACGTGATTTGAGTTGTAGTTTTATCTTGGATTTGTTTCTCATGGAGTGGGGGTAGGGGGGGCTTAAGGAAAAATAGAAAATTGTATGAAAACTTAGTTTTTTAAAATCTGAAAGACAATAATGAAACGTTCCAATAAAGAATATCTGAGAACCGTGAAGACCGTCCTTTTCAATGAACATCATAAAATCTACCTGATGATCTCTAGCAATTCAAGCAAACTGCAGATCTTTAAAATAAATAACTTTCGGGTGAACTCAGTATGTATTCTCTCAATATTTTATATTTTTTATACCTCCAGGTCCATGAAGACCTTTATCAGTTAAAGGAGAAATTAATAAATTTCCCTCTTGAGGAAAAAGGAGAGGCTCTAAACATTCAGAACCTTGAAACTGCAATCAAAAGGACTGAAATGGGGCTAAGAGTAAGTAGAGCTTTAGATATTAAAGTGCTGGAAGGAGACAAAGATTACTCTAGTAGGAAAGGACTGTGGTTCTCACAAGACCTTGCGTAATTCTGTAACAGAGGTGGACTTAAGTTGGTCATCAGCTTGCTCATTCTGGTCCTTTTATTAAAATCATGATTATTAACTGATTGGTTGGTTTGCATCTTGTCACATCCCACAAAGTATGTAAGCTGTTGGGAATATAAGATTATGCAGTGACAACCCCTAACATGTGGTTTATTTAAAAAATTAAGAATTCTTAAAATAACCATTCATCCAGAAATATGCCCAACAAAAAAGGATTCAAAGGAATACTCCAGAGAGTTTCTATCAGATTCGCTGGGATTCTAAAGAATAAGAGCTAAATAAATAGCTTTTTCCCTAAATAGCTTACGTATCTTGAGACTAGTCATTTTTGTGATATTGTAATCCTGCAGGTAAAGCTAAAGAGATGTACCAATTTTGGAAGAGAGAAATAAATTACACGGGAACTTCATCATTAAGATGGGTTGAAGGGAAGAGGAGAATCTACTCTTCAGGATAATATTCACTTATAAAACAAGGATCTGGGGGTGCTGGATGGCTCAGTCAGCTAAATGTCTGACCCTTGATTTCTGCTCAGGTCACCATCTCAGGCTCTGTGCTCAATGGGGCATCTGCTTGATATTCTTTCATCCCTCTGCCCCTCCTCCTCGTGCTCTTGCACTTTCTACATCTCTCTCTCTCTCTCAAATAAACCTCTAAAAAAAAGAAGGAAGGAAGGAAGGAAGGAAGGAAGGAAGGAAGGAAGGAAGGAAGGAAGGAAGGAAGGAAGGAAGGAAGGAAGGAACAACAAGGATATATGATCACATGAGTCCAAATAAGGACCATCTCCATCTTCGAGACCTCTAACTGTCATTGTTCCTGCTCCAGCCTGAGATTTTCACTCTCCCACGTTATCAGCTCCACAGCCCAGCTCCTCAGGCTGTGAGAGATATGGTGTGTTCTGTTGCCTCATCAAACTGGCACACCATTGTCCTACATTACCTGACAGTGAGAGGGCTGCACCCAGCTGGAGTCTTGCAGTTGGCCACTTTAAATAATCTGTTACCTAAGGCCCAAATTCTTTCCCTGGATGCTTGCTTGAAATCCCTATAAATGAAAGACATTACTCCATGTCTGTCCTGCCTAGTAAGCTTACCTGGCTAAGCGATTTACTGACTGTTGTGCATAGTTTAATTTGTGAAAAGTGCTACAGGTCACTCGAGCTTTGCGTCTCAATTGTTTATTATGCTTTTTGGGATAGTGAAAGTCATTTAGCCTCGAAATGCCCAACAATACCTTAGGCATGTAATAAACACATAGTATGTTGTGTCTTTTGGCTTAATTACACAATTCAAAGCATTACCCTAATGAAATAAAGTAAATTAGCTGAGTATCTTAAGTCCACTATAATAACCTAAACTTTAACTTTTCTGTAACAGATTCACATTGAGAAGTATTTAAATGTTGTAAACCATCATGTGTTAACAACTCCTGTTAATGACGATAATTTGTATTCTCCTCACACTTCCAGCTGGTAAGTAAAATAGCCATTTTGGGGTTGAAAACAAATACGATAAAAAAAATAACTTTTCCCACTCAGGTCAGGTGACCATAAAGTCAAAATCTCCTTGGCTTTGTTCATATCCATTCTACTAATTTCAGTAGTTTTGTATAAGAAGTTAATGGCAAAATTTGAACTTTAATGAAGTTTATTCAGGGTTACTCTTCTTGTCTTCTAATGCTTGACACCATGACAATTACTTCAGGGTCCTAGTTTTGGTGTTACTGCTGTTTGTTTGTTTGTTTGTTTGTTTGTTTGTTTTTAGTAAAAGGTATCCAAAATTCAACTCCTCTAAAGGGAATATTTTAATGCAAATCCATTTTTACTCTATGAAGCTTACATGGAAATTTCTTTACAGTTTTTAGCACATCACATGTGCTTTATTGTAGAGCACAATTTTTTTTTTTAATTTTGGTATCCAGGATGAACAAAACAAAAATAATAAAACTTGCTTGAAATATTCACAATGTAATATATCCTAAGAGTTGATTTATTAAAATTAGACTTGAGTGAGAAAGAAATTGCCTGCCTTACTTTGGACCCTCTTACAGGTAGGCCTCCTGAATTTGAGTGTATGTAAAGTAAGGTTTTGTGCTAAGCTTAAAAGCCCTGTGGCCCTACTTGCATTGTAAATATATACCAAGCATAAGTAAGTAGTATCAGATTGTAAGGTCAAGTTTCAGAAATAGTGCACAAGGAAACACAGCAATCTATAGACATAACCAGGATCCAGCATTCTGTAGTGGGGAGCAGAGCCTTGGGGGGTATCTGTCTCCCTTGCCCCCACATGAAGGAATGCCACAGGCATCCATCATTCCTTGTAGAGGCAACCCTTCCCTCAGTTGTCTAGTTTTTTCATTTAAGTCTTTGATTTTTACATTTGGGAATTTAAAAAATGACCTGAAAACAGGTTAGTATTCATAATCTTTTAAAACAAGGAATCTGTAAGGAAAAAAATAAAAAAGAGATTCTTGGAGAAGAAAATATTGGAGATCAGTTTGCCAACTTATACTGATGGACTCTGTTTGAAATCAAGGGAAGCCTATAGGCAAAGTGTGAAGCCTTTGTAGACCGCAGCGGACAGATCTGCAGTAGGCTGTGGCCAAAGACTGAGCATTAAAGCAGCAAGTAGGAAAGCCTCAGAATGGGGGGGTTGGGGAAAGCAAACAGGAAAGAAGATGTCTATCTCCAACTCTGATGAAGTTCTCTTGTCCTATCTCTAGCTTTCTCTTTATTCTTCTATCCTGACAAAGAATAGAGGGTCTGGGCCATCCATTTGAAAATTAGGATGGCTGAAGAAGAGCAAACTCTGAAGCAATTACAGCCACAGAGAACCAAGCAGAAAGGTTCTGGAAGAGGTCTTTCTTGTACAATTCTTATCCCTTGCTGAGGAGTGTCCTTGCCCACTTAGGATGTGGAAGAGTAAAGGAAGACTTCATCATCAATTGGGGCATGGAGCTGGCTCCCAGAGCAGTCTTTGGATCCTTTCTCTCCTATTCAATAGAATAATAATTGCTGGCCCTCCTGGCAGGAAGATGGGAGCCTGGCAAGTCTGCATGAGCCTCACATGCCTGGGGGACTGTCTCCATCAGAGCTGTGGATGTGTAGTGCTAACGTTGCATGAATTTGAAAATGACATGATAGGAGCCAGGTTGAAAACTGGAGAGAAGTCTAAACTGGGTCTTTTTTTTTTTTTAAGATTTATTTAATTTATTTATTTATTTATTTATTTTTAATGACAGACAGAGAGAGAGAGAGAGGCAGAGGCACAGGCAGAGGGAGAAGCAGGCTCCATGCAGGGACCCTGATGCAGGATTTGATCCCAGGACACCAGGATCACACCCTGAGCCAAAAGCAGACATTCAACCATTGAGCTGCTATGGTGCCCCTAACTGAGCCTTTAAAGTAAGCAGGCCTGAGGTCCTGTGAGTCCAAGTGTGAGTCACAGGGAGTGGCTCAGGGAAGAAGAGAGGCAGTCGATGGAAATGGAAAACAGGAGACCCAGGACCTCTGGAACCGTTGCCTGTGACTGGTATATTCCTGGGTGGGTTAGTCACATGGGACTCTGCACTTGCAGGGGTGTCCCAAGAGACTGTCATGAACGGACTTGCCTTCGGAGTCTGTGCCCATGGGGAGTTTTCTATGCAAAGCTGTTTACAGAGCCCAGAATTCTTTTAGGTTCTGCCTGGGGGCAGCAGGACTGGCCAATTCATTGCATTTTTATTCTGAGGTTCCATGACAGTCTTTATAATACTCAAGTAAGAAGGTGGTTTTTCTTCATTGATGGCATGACTCACTAACAGACAAGTTGCTTATCTCAACACTGATCAGGAGGCCAAAGGAGGAGACCTAGCTTATCAAAATTTTGAGTTGGAACAAGCTGGACCTGGACTTTTATCCCACATGGCCTTTAGTCTGAACATTGGGACATGGATCCATAATATGTATTTATTTATAAATTATATATTTACTCTAGGGAATGAATACATTATAAAATATACCAACAAAGAAACATTTAAATAATGAGACAGATTAAACAGCTTAAAAATCTTTCTTTGCTAAATCACAAAGCTTTCTTTTGCTAAAAAAAGGTTATCATAATATTATATAATATCATAATATCATATATTAATCATAATATCATAATCATAATATTCTGGCTGCTTTATCTTGTTCATCAGGATGGCTTTACACTGGCTGTGGCCAATAACCCAAAATACACTCTACACTTAGTGGAGATTCAGCATAGATGCTGATTGAATGGAAGTCCAATTAGTCTACTGGATAATTTTCAAGTTTGCAGTTGGGGGTGGAGATTTGGTGGACTCTTCATAAGTTTGATGGGTTTATCATCATTTTTTGGTCCCTAGTGTGGCTAAAGAAAAGCTCATGATATGAGTAGGTGTCCATTCTGGCATTTTCTTATTTTTCCCTGATGCCCATTTTCATCATTTTCAAAATTCAGTGTGTGTGTGTGTGTGTGTGTGTGTGGTTTTTATTTTGTTTTTTTTTTTTTTGTGGGAATCTTTTTAAAACAACTGTCTATTGTCTCAGGATTGAGTGAAAACTAAATGATAGAATCCATAAACCCACTCACTGAGTGGGTTTTTTTTTTTGGACAATGCTGTAAAAAAAAAAAAAAAAAAAAAAAAAAAAAAAAAAACATGTACTAGTAAAGACCCCACTGTTCATGCTTTTGTGGTTTGGAGTCTCCACTCCCAGGAGGCCTCCAGAACCTCAGGTGACATGACCCCATGAGAAATCCAGGGACAAGCTCAATATTAAATAGTAGCCCAGAGAATTTCTTAATTTCTTATTTGACATATTTCTTAGTTGGTATAAATAGAAGTTCTTATGCTCTTATATTATACAACCAATGGCATTATCTTATGGAGATGTGGGCATCCTATTTGAGAGGCCATGGGTTCTAGAATGATAGTTCTTAAACTTTGGTTTGCAATCCTCTTTCATTGCCTTGCAGGTGGTCCTGGAATTTGCATTTTAACAAACAGTCTTGCTATTCCTTTTTTTTTAAATAATAAATTTATTTTTTATTGGTGTTCAATTTGCCAACATACAGAATAACACCCAGTGCTCATCCCGTCAAGTGCCCCCCTCAGTGCCCGTCACCCAGTCACCCCCACCCCCCGCCCTCCTCCCCTTCCACCACCCCTAGTTTGTTTCCCAGAGTTAGGAGTCTTTATGTTCTGCCTCCCTTTCTGATATTTCCTACCCATTTCTTCTCCCTTCCTTCTATTCCCTTTCACTATTATTTATATTCCCCAAATGAATGAGAACATATAATGTTTGTCCTTCTCCGATTGACTTACTTCACTCAGCATAATACCCTCCAGTTCCATCCACGTTGAAGCAAATGGTGGGTATTTGTCATTTCTAATGACTGAGTAATATTCCATTGTATACATAAACCACATCTTCTTTATCCATTCATCTTTTGATGGACACCGAGGCTCCTTCCACAGTTTGGCTATTGTGGCCATTGCTGCTATAAACATCGGGGTGCAGGTGTCCCGGCATTTCATTGCATCTGTATCTTTGGGGTAAATCCCCAACAGCGCAATTGCTGGGTCATAGGGCAGGTCTATTTTTAACTCAAAGCTGTGGTCAAGACAGTGTGGTACTGGCACAAAAACAGACACATAGAACAATGGAACAGAATAGAGAATCCAGAAGTGGACCCTCAACTTTATGGTCAACTAATATTCGATAAAGGAGGAAAGACTATCCATTGGAAGAAAGACAGTCTCTTCAATAAATGGTGCTGGGAAAATTGGACATCCACATCCAGAAGAATGAAACTAGACCACTCTCTTTCACCATACACAAAGATAAACTCAAAATGGATGAAAGATCTAAATGTGAGACAAGATTCCATCAAAATCCTAGAGGATAACACAGGCAACACCCTTTTTGAACAGTAACTTCTTCTACGGCCACAGTAACTTCTTGCAAGATACATCCACAAAGGCAAAAGAAACAAAAGCAAAAATGAACTATTGGGACTTCATCAAGATAAGAAGCTTTTGCACAGCAAAGGATACAGTCAACAAAACTCAAAGACAACCTACAGAATGGGAGAAGATATTTGCAAATGACGTATCAGATAAAGGGCTAGTTTCCAAGATCTATAAAGATCTTATTAAACTCAACAGCAAAGAAACAAACAATCCAATCATGAAATGGGCAAAAGACATGAACAGAAATCTCACAGAGGAAGACAGACATGGCCAACACACACATGAGAAAATGCTCTGCATCACTTGCCATCAGGGAAATACAAATCAAAACCACAATGAGATACCACCTCACACCAGTGAGAATGGGGAAAATTAACAAGGCAGGAAACCACAAATGTTGGAGAGGATGCAGAGAAAAGGGAACCCTCTTACACTGTTGGTGGGAATGTGAAATGGTGCAGCCACTCTGGAAAACTGTGTGGAGGTTCCTCAAACAGTCTTGCTATTCCTAATGCAGATAATTTGTGCTTGGAATCCCTGGAACAAGTAGGACTCCCTGGAATCAGTATTCTTTTGGCCACATAGACAGCCTGCCTCTATATGATCAAGAGCCTAGTCCTGGAAATTCAGCTATCCCATTGCTATGAAGGGTTGGAGTAAGCCTCTTGTGCTAGGAACAAGCCAGTAGTAGGACCTGGCAGTCAGGCTGGTAGGACTGCCACTGTTTGGTTAAACTGTGAGTGTGCTAGAGTGTCAGAGGAGCAACTCCTTCTGAGAGGGGTGCCATACAATTAGGACTGTGGATCCCTGTTGCTCCTTTGACAGCAAGCACAGTTGCTATGAGTAACTGAGAATCAACACTGTTCAGATATATGGGGCTTCTTTCCATCTGTGGAAACCCAGGAAATCAGGAGAGTTCATTCCAAATGACCACTGTCCCTGGATAGACCTTTAAGGATAGACCTTAAAAATAATTTAGAACAGGAGCACCTGGGTGGCTCAGTGGTTGAGCATCTATCTGCCTTTGGTTCAGGGCATGATCCCGGCGACCTGGGATTGAGTCTCACACTGGGCTCCCCAGAGGGAGCCTGCTTCTCCCTCTGCCTATGTCTCTCCCTTTATCTCTCTCTCTCTCTCTCTCTCTCTCTCATGAATAAATAAAATCATTAAAAGATAATAATAATTTAGAACAGACCAGATACAATCATCATCTTCATTTTTATCATTATTGTGAATTTCATCATTGTCACCAATATCTTCATAATACCTAACAGTTATACAAAGGACTTTATTTTACCCTATGAGGCAGATACTGATCCTTTACTTTTAAAGATGTGCATACTGAGGAACACAGCAGGCCCAGTTTGTGCGGGTCATGAGTAATGAGGCCCAGACTCAAGTCTGGTCACCTGTCTGTGGTTGAACACTCTCCCACACCATTTCAGGCTGCCTGAAAACCAAGAAGCAGCATTTTCACAAAAGATGGTTTTCTTTTCAACAAGAAAGGAAAACCTGGTCATTTTGTCCAGTAGAAACAAAAAATAGGGACACAAAGTGATAACGATGGATTTCAGCAAATACAAGATTTTCCCAGCAGACATGAAGACAGTGATGAGGACATTATCAGAAGTGGCATATTTTCCTCCAAAGAGCTCAACAAGCCTTTGTATTGTTTTCAAAATATGTACCACTATGATCCCCATTTTGTCAGTGATTCTCCTATGTCAACGTGTGGTTCTTCCTCTCACATGACTGGCTTTCATGGATTTTATTGCTTATAATATCTGTTCGCACTGCTCATAACGACCACACTTTGCTTATTGACACTGGGAGGGTGACTACCATCTGTACCAACATGATCAGAACCACACCAAAATCTCCATTTTATATTCTGTCATGCCAGCGTTTGCGAAGGGGAAATAGCAAATAGATAATAGTGAGCATCAGTGAGAGGGAACGAAGGCGTTTGTGTTGCAAGGTGAGTGTGTATCAGAAGGTATATTTTCCTCATTTGATGAAGCGTCCCGGAGCCCATTCATTGTGGATTGTTACATGGAAGTACACAAATCCCACTTATGTAGACTATGACTACATCCTAATCACAGAGAGAGGTGAAGCACAGGGAACAAGAAAGTAACACTGGTGATCTGCGTGAAGGGTATGTGGATGTGAACTGTTCTTTCCACTTCTCAGTGGGTGTGAAATGTTTTTAAACAAAAAAGGAATTTTTTAAATAGAAAGCAGCATAAAATGAAAAACTAACAAACTGGGGAAACATTTGCAATAGATATAACACAAAAATTGCCAATATTCATAGAAAGAGAGCTCATGCCAATAAAAAAAAAAACCCAACTTGACATAGAAGGACATTGACAGACTAAGTCACAGAGATAGAAATGCAGATAACTGTGTAAGGGTGAAAAATGTATAATCTCACTGCGAAACCAGAGAAATGCCAACTAAACAATGTATTACTATTTTTTCTTACAAATTAGGACAACAGATGATTTAAACCATCCTCAAACTCAGAGCTGATAAGTGGCAGTAGGATGGGAATATTTTGATTCTATCACTAAAGGGTTAAGTTGGCCCAAAGCCCCTAAAGGCAATTTCTCAATGGGTGTGAGAGCTTTTCAAAATTGTCATTTTTTAATTTAGTAGTTGTACTTCTAGGAACTTCTCCTAGGAAATAAGACACGTGGACCTCTGTATAAGTTTGTTTACTTTGGTGTTCTATTTTATAGCAATAAATGTGGAAATGCCTTCAAGGTTAACAGTAAAAGCATGATTCAATCTATAGCTCATCTTATGTGTGCATTACATACCTATTAAAACTGATACTGTCCGAGGGGCACCTGGGTGGCTCAATCAGTTCAGCATCTGCCTTCAGCTCAGGTCATGATCACAGGCTCCTGAGCTTGAGCCCTGCATCGGGCTCTCTGCTCAGTGGGGAGTCTGCTTCTCCCTCTGTCAAATAAATAAAATCTTTTTAAAAAGTTTAAAACTGATACTGCCCAAAAAATTCTAATGACATGGAAAGTCCTCACAGTGTACGTTGACAGGGGAGAAAGCAGAATGCAAAATTGTATCTCAGTTCAAACTCACTTCTAAATACGTAATGCACAGAATTAAAAAGATTCATAAGAAATACATGAAGAGAGTTTCACTTCTAGGAAGATGGTGTAGACATACTTGCCCCTATTCCTTCTGATAAATACAGCTAAAAAGCCTGGACATTAGATATAAAACATATGAAGGCTTGGAAAGAAGGCAGGCCAGTTAGGGGCCCTAGGACCCAAGGAAGGACATAATGTTCGTGAAGCTCCTGAATTTTCTTTTTGTTTTGTGTATCCTGTTATCCTGTGTTCCTTCTCTCTGAAGAGCTTCTTGTATCATTTCTTGCAAGACAGGTCTCTGGCGAAGAATTCCCTTAGTTTTTGTTTATTTGAGTTTTTATTTCCCCTTTGTCTTTGAAGCATAATCTCGCTGGATATAGAATTCCAGGTTAGTGAGTTTTTTCTTTCCGTACTTCAATTAGTCCACTCAACTCTCTCCTTGCTTGCATGGCTATGATGTCTGATATAATTTATGTCTCTCTTCTATAGGTAAGTTGGGGTTTTTCTTTGCCTTCTTTCAAGATTTTGTTTTAGTTTTTCATAGTTTGAATAGGATATGCCCTAGGTATAATTTTTTAGGATCTATCCCAGCTTGGTATTCTCTGAGCTCCCTAGATCTGTGATATAGTATCTGTCATTAATTTTGAAGAATTCTCAGCCATTATTACTCAAATATGTCTTCTGCTCCTTTCTTTTTTTTCTGATGTTCTCAGTATATATCTGTTATACCTTTTATAATTGTCCTACAGTTCCTGGACATTCTGGTCTGTTTTGTGCATTCCTTTTTCTCTTTGCATTTCAGTTTAGGAGTTTCTATTGACATTTCTTCAAGTTCACAGATTCTTTTCTTGGCTGTACCCAGTCGATTAATAAACCCATGAAAAGCATTCTTCATTTCTCTTAGTGTTTTTGATTTCTAGAATTTCCTTTATATTCTTTCAATTTCAATATCTCTGCTTATGTATCTGCTCTTGCATGACATCTACATTTTTTCCATTAGAGGCCTAGCCTATTTATCAGAGTGATTTTAAATTCCTTGTCTGATAACTCCACAATCTTTTGTTATATCTGATTCTGATGCTTGCTCTCTTTAGACTTTTTTTTTTTTTCCTTGACTTTTAGCATTCCTTATCACTTCTTTCGAAAGCTGGACATGATGAATTGGGTAATAGGAAATGAGATGAGTAGGCCTTGAGTAGGAGGTAAGTAGGCCTTTACCTGGCTAGGAGTTGTACTGTGTTTACTGTAACTGTAGGTATCCGACAATTCAATTTCCTCAGCTGTCTTTGCTTTTGTCCCTCCTGTGGTCTTTGGATTTCCCTAGAAACTCTTTCCTTTCTTTCCCTAGAAACTCTTTCCTAGCCTTGAAGTCCTCTCATCTGTGATCTTCTGTTATACACAGAAGATCTATATGCCTGTAGATGTAGGGTGTTGGAGGGACACATTCAATACTCCTTGATCTGGCCTCCCATCTTTAACTGGGTCTGTTCCTCCAGACTGTTACCTTCACAAGTCTTTCTTGGTATCCCCCTCAGAGGTGAGACAGGAAGAATGGAGGGGGCTGGAGTTAGCTAGTTGCCCTTTCTCAGGCCAGATAATAATTTTCGTTGAGAGCTGGCCTTTAATACAGAGAACAGAACAAGGGACAGAACTCTCTGGGAGTAGTTTGAAATGATTTATTTTCACTCCCCACTGCTAAAAGCAGGAGGGGATTTTTCTCAGACTTAATGGTAAGAACATGGTGGGGTTCCTGGAGGTAAAACTTAGGCAAGTCTGCCCCCCACCCACCAAGCCTTGGACCCTCAGAGTTGTTTGGTGATTGTTTTTTTTTTTTTTAAAGATTGTATTTATTCATTTATTTGAGAGAAAGAACACAAGCATGGAGGAGCGGCAGAGGGAGAGGGAGAAGTAGACTCTCCACTGAGTGGGGAACCCGATGCAGGATTTGATCCCAAGACCCAGGGATCATGAGCTGAACTGAAGGCAGATGCTTAACCAACTGCTCCACCCAGGCACCCCCAGCCCCTCAGAGGTTTGATTGTTTTTTTACCCCCTCAGAGTTTTTAATGCTCAAGCTAATGCACACTGAGCCTCTGGCAATTTGTTAAGTAAAGTTAAACTGTTCTTGCCAATTCCAGTTCCAGCAGGAGGCTTCCACTCTGTAACTTTATCCAGGTCTGTCCATGTGTCTTTGTTTCTCTCCAGTTTTCAGGGCAGTAGTTTTCCCTGTGATCCCAATTCTCTGATAGATCAAAGAAGAATTGCTTTTCAGTTTGTTCAGCTTTTTCTTATCACCCCCATCCTCACAATAACTTCATGTTGAAATGAAGTCAGGAGTCTACAAACTTTTTTTTTTTTTTTTTTTTTTTTAAGATTTTATTTACTTAGGGACACCTGGGTGGCTCAGCAGTTGAGCATCTGTCTTTGGCTAAGGGCAGGATCCCAGTGTCTAGGGATCGAGTCCCACATCGGGCTCCCTGCATGGAGCCTGCTTCTCCCTCTGCCTGTATCTTTGCCTCTGTGTGTGTGTGTGTGTGTGTGTGTGTGTGTGTGTGATGAATAAAAGATTTTTGAAAGATTTAAAATTTTTTAAATTTTAGATTAAAATTTTAAGATTTTTAAAATCTTTTTAAAAAAAGATTTTATTTATTCATGAGAGACATGGAGAGAGAGGTAGGGACATAGGCAGAGGGAGGAGGCGGCTCTCTGTAGGGAGCCTGATACGAGACTCCATCCCAGGACTCTGGGATCAGGACCTGAGCCAAAGGCAGATGCTCAACCACTGAGCCACCCAGGCATCCCCACAAATTTTTCTTAATGATGATTTTACAAACATGGACATCACAGTAGAGTCAAGAGATTGAATTTAACTGATCTTAATTATTTTGACCATTTTAAGGTCTGCTTTCAAATGAAAAGTTTTAAGACACATATTACACAGTTGTTCTTACAACTTTGTTTTTACACTGCACTCCCATGGAGCTGCCCACTGCTTAATAAGGAGGACCTTTCACCACCTTTGATCCCCCAAGTCTTTGAAACTATATAAAATAGCAGAAATTTAAAGAATATAAGTGCTAACTGCTTAGGGACCAGCATGTTGAATATATTTAGCATCGGCCATTCTGTAATTTAGTTTTACAAAACAAAATACAGCATGCTGGATTTTTCTCTACCAAAAAATGTTTTATATTTTATAGTATAGTAATTATGTCAGTCGTGGGTCATACAACCTCAGCCAGAGATAGAGCTTTTCACTCATGTTATAGTGGTCATCATCAGACTCAGAAGTTGCTCTGCTTAATAAAACAAGTGCGGTTCTATAACGGTAAAAATGCTAAAGTTGACCTAGTTTATTGTAATTACCATTAGGATATTTCCTGTAAAATCTAACTTAACTAGGAAGCAAATTACAATTTGTGGTTGTTAAATTCAATTTTAAATTTTCTTTTTCTTTCTTTTTTTAAACTTAGGTTGCTTCCAGCTGTAATTGATCAGAAATCATTTGTTTTCCCTCTAGAATCTGAGGGTAAACTTTGGCAAACCCAAAGACAGCATGGTACATTTCCACATGCCTTTCCAAAAATAAAGGTAGGAATAGAGAAATCCATAGAGACAGAAAGGGGATTCGTGGTTGGGGAGTCTGAGAGAGGGGAGGCTGAGGAGGGACATGTGATGGATATATCAAGTGTCTTTTTGGGATGATGAAACATTCTGGAATTTGATAGTGGTGATGGTTGCTCCACTCTGTGGATCTACTAAACACCATTGAATTGTACACTTCAGAAGGGTAATTTTAAGGTATATGAAATATGTCTCAATAAAGCTGTTAGGGAAAAAATAAAACCTTTTCAGAGTAAAGGCAGGAAATTTATTTTGTGTTCTAAATGAGAAAACATGCCACTGGTGTTTCAGATATGTTCATGGCACAGTCAGTTTCTATCACAAAAGTGCTTTCTTCAGAACGCAAAATATATCAAAACACAGTGCCTTCAAATTTTTTAACTAGCAATAATTGCGTCTCAGATAAGCCAATGGCTACCATGCTGCCATTGTGCAAAGCTAGAAGTTTTGAACAGGGCCCTTGGAAGGCAAGTTTCCAGGTGGCAAGGGATAGAGCCCAAGAGGTTACTGATTTTACCTGCTGGAGGCTCTTGCAATTGGATTCCTGTTTCTTCCCCAACTCCCCAAAAGTGGTAACAGCTCACCTCCTGTCAGTGCTTTAGGAACACTAACTTGATTAACCTTCAGAAAGATCCTAGAGGGACGTGCTATTATGGTCTTCATTTCATTGATGGAGAAGCCAAGATTCAGAAATATTAAAGAAATTGCCCAAGATGACACAGCTCGTAAGTGTCAGAGCCAGGATTGTGTGCCCAGAAATACAGTGATAAGCACTGTGGTACCCCCACTTTAAATAATAGCTTCGTTGAGGTATTATTAATATACCATAAAATTTACCCTTTGAAGTGTACATTCAGTGGTTCTTAGTATATTCACCAAACTTTGCAGCCATTCCATGATACCCTTTTTTACATCGGTGTTACCCATATTTTTCCTCTATCACACTTGACAAAATTTGTAACTAGATTTTTTTAAATGTCTATTTTCCCACTAGAATATAAGCTTAATGAGGGCAGGAGCCATGTCTGTTTGTTACTATACATTGCCAGGGAATTCTCAATAAATGTTTGTTGAATGAAGAAATGAAACCGTAGAGACCTCTTAGGGTGTGCTCACCCCCATGTAGAATCAGTCCAGGTTCCACTACATTCCCAAAGCAGCCTGCTTCTACCTTCATCACTGTACTTCTTACATTGAGTTGTTCAGCGGAGTATTTACTATGTGCCAAGAACTGTCAGAGACACACTGTGATAGACGATGCCAGGTCCCTGCTCTCAGAGCTTGTGTTCTAGTTGGTGGAGCTAGATCGTTGATAAGAAGACACCAGATAATAATAAAGGCTCTCCTGATAACACAGAATGCCTTGATAAAGGGAGCTTGAATTTCTTATCTCCTTACTATTAACTCTCTGCCTCTGTTAAAAAAATTTTTTTCTTAAGAATCTCACGAGGATCACTGTTGGTCCACAAGTGGAAGATTAGAGCTCTCTGGTTTATAAGGCCAATGAAACAAACTATCTGAAATTAGGACTATTTAGAATATATGGCTGCTATTATTATTCCAGGGGAAAAAAAAAAAACTATCACCAGAAATTTATTTTCCCGAAAGAGTTTTGAATCCTGGCAAATGATCACAAAGATAAGAAATCTTATGTGTTGAACATAACCCTGGAGTTCTTGTAAATACTGTTAGCATGGGTGAGCTTCATTTAAAAGGGGCACGAACTGTTTCCTACCCAGACTTTACCTCCTGGGCCTAGATCCCTATTGTTGTTTTATTTCTAATATCAGTGACATCTGCTTAAAAATGCATAACCACTGACACACAAGACAGCCCTAATTTTGCATTGTAAACTCAATGACAAACAGTGCTGTTTTGCCAGCTGTTCCTGCAAGCCTACTATACCAACTTAAAAGCTTGTATTATTAAGTAGCAGTGAAATCCAACTGGGATATTGCCACCTTTAATTGCCTACTGCCAACCTGTTCAACTAGGTAAACCCCAGTTGTTTCTTTAAGCTCTCTTTCTCAAAAGTAGATAACTATCTTTGGAATTCCACTTCATGCCAAAAAACTTACACAACAATTAGGAGTTGTGCAATTATAATTCCAAGTCATGATTAAGAATTGTTTCTTTGGACAGCTATATGCAAAAGAGTGAAACTGGACCATTTTTCACACCATACACAAAAATAAACTTAAAATGGATTAATGACCTAAATGTGAGACCTGAAACCATATGACTCCTAGAAGGAAATAGGCAGTAATCTCTTTGACTTTGGCCTTAGCAACATTTTCTTAGATGTGTCTCCTTAGGCAAGGGAAACAAAAGCAAAAATAAGCTATTTGGATTACACCAAAATAAAAAACTTTTGTACAGCAAAGGAAACCATCAACAAAACACCAAGGCAACCTACTGAATGAGAAAATATATTTGCAAATGATAAAGGGTTAATATCCAAAATATATTTAAAAACTTATACAATGAAACACTAAAAAAAATAATAATGGGCATTACATAAAAACTAAAAATGGGCAGAGCACCCGAATGGATATTTTCCTGAGGAAAACATACAGACACCCAACAGGCACATGAAAAAAATGATCAATACCACTCATCATCAGGGAAATGCAAATCAAAACCACAAAGAGATATGACCTCACATCTGTCAAAATGGTGAGAATCATAAAGATAAGAACCAAGTGTTGTGAGGATGTGGAGGAAAGGGGAACCCTGGTGTATTGTCGGTGGGAATGTAAATTGGTGCAGCCATTGCTGAGAGCTGTATGGAGGTTACTCAAAAAGTTAAAAATAGAAATACCATATGATCTAGTGATTCCACTACTGGGTATTTACCCAAAGAAAATGAAAACACTCATTCAAAAAGATACATGAATCCCTACGTCTACTGCAGTATTATTTACAATAGACAAGATATGGAAGCAGCCCAAGTGTCCATCCACAGATGAATGATAAAGAAGAGGTGGTGTGTGCCCCCCCCACAGTGGAATATTACTCAATCCTAAAAAAGAATGAGATGTTACCATCTGTGACAACATGGATGGACCTCGAGGGTGTTATGCCAAGTGAAATAATTCAAACAGAGAAAGGCAGATACTATATGATCTCCTATGATTTCACTTCCATATGGAATCTAAAAAACCAAGTAAACAAACAAATACCAGACTCTTAAATACAGAGAATAAACTGGTGGTTGCCTCAGGGGAGGTAGATAGAGGATGGGCAAAATAAAGGGGATTAAGTTGTACAAACTTGCAGTTATAAAAAGTAAGTAAGTCACAGAGATGAAAAGTACAGCATAGGGAATATAGTCAATAATATTGTAAAAAAAGAGAATTGTTTATTAATCTTCTTTTACATTTGAAAAAGCCATATTGTGATGACTCTTCTTTACAGTGTGTCTTTGTTCCACATCAACTACCATCTCAACCTCTCTTTGGGGTACTTAGATTATAGGCACACGTGTACTCGTACAGATAAAGAAATGATTTGAAGTAAAAACAATGAAGGAGGAAGTGGAGGAAAGAAAAGAAGAAGAAAAAGTTCATAGGCCAAGAGAGTATTTGATTTTCTTGTTGTATCTGGCAAGCTAATTCCTATACTGTTCAGATCAAGGACCTACTTACAAGCATGACATAGTTGGTTCTGTTTGTGGGGCAGGAAAGATAAACCCATCTCATTGCTCGAGAATTATTCCCTATATTAATTCCATAAAATGGATGCCTTAGCAGTCAAACAAACCTAAAAAACTGTGATCTAATACAATGCAGCATTGTGCATTATCTGTATCTAAGATGGGAACACTCTGATTTTGTGATTTTGGATTGAATTGAGAAAGTGGTTCTCAAACTTTAATCAAAAAGGTTTTAGACAGCCCAGGTGGGGGTGGCTCAGCGGTTTAGCGCCGCCTTCAGCCCAGAGCGTGATCCAGGAATCCCGGGATCGAATCCCACGTCAGGCTCCTTGCATGGAGCCTGCTTCTCCCTCTGCCTGTGTCTCTGCCTCTTTCCCTCTCTCTGTGTCTTTCATGAATAAATAAATTTAAAAAAAAAAGAGGTTTTGAGGACTCTGGACATTATGAAAAATAAAATGGTAAGAGATGAGAAAAGAGAAAAGAGCAGATAAGGGTTACTTCCCAGATTGTCGCTCTGAGTCCTGCCTCACTTAGCAGTTGGTGGGTGGCAGGTTTTGCCTATGAGAAGGTAGTTGCAGGCAGGTCTGGGACATGTCTGGTGTCCAACCTGGATGCCAGGTGGATGAGCCAACCACTGTGAGCTCTGTCTTCTCCCAAGAAGCCAGGCTTTACGAGCGCAGCAACTTTTAATAAAATACTGCTTCTTATCAATGGCTTTTTATTGAAAGGTTTTGAAATACATACCTAATGACATCTAACCCCTTAATGCTTTAACAGGATCTTTAAAAATGAACATATTCTGGGCGGGCTCAGTTGGTTAAGCAACTGGCTCTTGGTTTTACCTCAGGTCATGATCTCATAGTTGTGGGAGTGAACCCCACTTCAGGCTCTATGCTCATTAAGGAGTCTGCTTCAGATTCTCTCCCCTGTTTACTCTCTCTCTTTCTCTCTCAAATAAAGTCTTTTTAAAAAAGAGCATATTCCAAAAAAAAAAAAAAAAAGCATATTCCTACTTGCCCACAATAACATTATCGTACCTAAAAAATGAGAAATAAGTTATGAATATAATAAATACTCAGGTCACACTTAAATTTCCCCAATTAATTCTCAAATGGCTTTTACCAATCCTTTATCCAAAGCTGGATCTGCTAAGATATATTCATTGTATTCGATTATTTCTCAAGGCTCTAATAATCCAAAGCAGAGATACTCTGTTCAGTTCATGGCTATAATCCGTACCCTGCCCTAAGTAGGCTCTCAGTAGAGGACAACATCATGGTTAGAAGTAGGAGTTCACAGCTTGGCTCCACCATGTCCTACCCGTCCCTTGGTGGGTCACTTAGCCTCTCTGTGCCTTAATTCCTCATCTGCAAAATGGACGTAAGGACAGCCCCTACCTCATAGAGCTGCTGTAAGGATAAGTGAGTTAACACATGAAATGTGTTTATAACAGTGCCCTATATGCGGGTGACTGTTACACAAGAGTCAATTCTTATTATTTGCTAATGAATATTTATCAACCTCAATGATGTACTTAATATGTGCCAGATACTTTAGGCATCAGCCAAACCTCTCTGCTCTCATGGAGCTTACATTCTAGTTGGGGTCGGGCAGTCATCAGGAAAAGAAAAAATGATTTGCAAAGTAAATATATAGTATGTTAGTTGGTGAGAGAAAAGCTGGGGGAGGAACCTAGGGACATTGGATGGTCTCATCTGTAAGGTGACACTTGAGCAGAAATCTAATGGACATGAGGGAATATCTTTGGCTATTTGGAGGAAGAACATTCCAGCCAGAGGAAACAGAACATGTAAAGACCCTGCCTTAGGAGTACGAATGATGCAGCAAGGTTGGGGTTTGAAGCAAACGGCCAAGAAGGAATTCTTGAGATGTCTTAGGTACAAAAAGGTGGTTTTATTAAAGCAGAAAACAACGTCTATGGGCAGAAAGGGCTGCTCTGGGGTTTTGAGGGCTGACCAGTTATATAATTTCAAGTTGGGAGGGGTTAGGGATAGTGCAAGTCTCTCAGGAATTTTGAAAGCAAGGTCATTTATTACTATTTAGTAAAAACTTAATCATGAGACCCTTCAGATCTTCACTTCAGACCCTTCAGAAGGATATCAGTGGGTCCTATGCTTGGAGGAGGACTACCAGCATATATCTTGTGGGGTATAAACAAAGGAAGTTTCTAAAGGAATTTTTATGTGTCAAAGGAGACTTACAGGGGCACCCAAGTGGCTCAGTGGTTGAGCATCTGCCTTTGGCTCAGGTTGTGATCCTGGGATCGAGTCCCACATCGGGCTCCCTGCATGGAGCCTGCTTCTCCCTCTGCCTGTGTCTCTGCCTCTCTGTGTGTCTTTTATGAATAAAAAAATAAAACCTTTTAAAAAAAGAATTATAGTACGTTATGATATTTTAGCATATGCAATACTGTTTTACTGTAACCGGTTACTATTCAATTGGTTTGCACATACATTTTTTAAAGAGGTTTATACTTTACAATGTACTATATCTATAGCTAATGAAACAAATGATTAAATGTGGTATTTGGGGCTATTTCTATCAAAAACAGGCATCAAAAAGGGCCCCTTAGGACTACATCTTCTAAGAATATTATTTCTATGGGAAGATTTGATTAGCTACATATTTATGACTTATGGCATCTTCTCCAGAAACATAAGTTACTTATTACAAGTGCAAAGACTACCCAAATTTTATTATATGGTATTCCATGGTTCAATAACATTTTAAAGGTGGCATTCCAAATTTCTCATGCCTTGCTCCATGGCTTACCAGGAAATACTAACTTCTGGGCATGCAGGAGAGTCATCATTCCCTGGCCGCCAACTCATGAGGGTAGTTTATAGCAAAGGGAGAGAGGTCATAAAATTAGCAATTGGCCCATGTGCCATAAAAATTGGACAGAATGTCACCTTTGGCACATGCTACTGCTATACCCTGATGACTACAGCACTGTGGTATACTGTAATGATAACACAAACATAGTAAAAACAAAAAAAAAAGCCTTTCATCACTGGTAAGCTATTTCTTCAAATATTTTAATTTTAAGGGTACTATGTGCTAGATGGTAGACATACGTATCTCTGTGCTGTGGGAAGGTCACGGTCTCTAGGTGGGCATTCTACAGTATGAGGAGCGCCATAATAGAGGTTTAGAAAAAATGCTCTGGTAGGGTTAGGGGGGCACACTGGAAGCCGGGGCTTTGTTATTACCAGTAAGTACATCACCTCTAAATTCTGTTTGAAGCACAGCCGTCTGCCCTCTGTGTCCTAGGCTGCCAGCTTGCATAGCACATCCTTACAATAATTCTGCAACACTGTAAGGACCTTCACTGACCTCTCATCATTTCACTATTTATCACTTTTGCCTTACTGTCCTCTTCCTTCTTAGCTAGGTTAGGTTGCATGCTTGTGACAGAAATTGTTGCTTCCCTACCCAAAACCCATGCCCCCTTCTGCATTACTGACAACTGTGGTTTTGTTCAGGGTGGCACACACCATGAGGAAGATCCCTCATTTCTGAGCCTTCCTTGCAGCTAAGTATGACCACGTGTCCCATCTGTCCAGTGCTCACCGAAGCAGCAGTCTCCTGGGGATTGGTTCTAGGGAATGTTTTGCTTTCCTGATGAAAGGGTACAGTCAGGGCACCTGGGTGGCTCAGCGGTTGAGCATCTGCCTTTGGCTCAGGGAGTGATGCTGGGGTCTCAGAATCCAGTCCAGCATCAGGCTCCCCATAGGGAGCCTGCTTCTCCCTCTGCCTGTGTCTCTGTCTCTCTCTCTCTCTCTCTCTCTCTCTCTCTCTCTCTGTCTCTCTTAAATAATTAAAATCTTTAAAAATAATAGTAATAATAAAATGTTGGAATGAATGAATGACTTTTGTGGGGAGTAGAGGAAGAGAGATGGAGGTTAGGGGGAAGTCTCCCAGAGGACGTTGTACCTGACCTGAGCTCAAGTTTGGGAGTAAAAGTGTGCCCAGAAGACACCGAAGAGGAGAGCAGAGGACACTCCCAGAGAGGGAACAGCTCACTTACAAGGTGGAGAGAATGTATAGATGTTCATGAGGGAATGGAGACAAGGGGGCTGGAAGGTAGGAAGGGGCCAGATCATGCCCCCCATAAGGGAAACCACTGGGGGATTTGAAAGAGGTAAGAGACATCTCTTAATTAGTGATCCAATGTTCAGTCTTTCTAGAGGTTATGCAGAAGATGGATGGGCAGAAAGGAGACCACATAGCAACCATCACAGAGGTCTATGTAATAATCAAGGAGGGCAAACCAAAGCAGTGCCCATGAGGATTGAGAGTAAAGGATCTGAGAGACAGACAGGAAGTTGCATCAAGAGTGTATCACCCAACATTTTTTTTTTTTTAGATCTTATTTATTCATAAGAGACACACAGAGAGGTAGAGACACAGGCAGAGGGAGAAGCAGGCTCCCCACAGGGAGCCTGATGCAGTACTCGATCCCCGGACCCCGGGAATTATGACCTGAGCCAAAGGCAAACTCAACCGCTGAGCCACCCAGGTGCCCCCAACCAACATTTCTTTACAACACAGCAGCACGCTATGATGGAAAAAGACTTTGAAGTCCGAGACATAAATCAAATCCTGTCTCCTCACTTTGGGGTTGTAGGACCCTGAGAAGTCCCTCAACTAATTATCCTCATTGGTAAAGTAGTAATAATATCACATACTCCCTCATGTCCTTTTATTCTCTTTTTAAAAGATTTTATTTATTTGAGCGAGCGAGAGAGAGAGAGAACCCAAGTAGGGGGAGGACGGAGCCATAAGCAGACTCCACACTGAGCACAGAGCCTGCCGTGGGTCTTGATCCCACCACCCTAAGATCAGGACCTGAGCCAAAATCAAGAGTCAGATGCTCAACTGACTGAGCCATCGAGATGCCCTCCCCTCTTTGTCCTTTTATTATTTTTTTTAATTTAAATTCAATTAGCCAACATAGTACATCATTGGTTTCAGCTGTAGTTTTCAATAATTTATTGGTTGCATATAATACCCGGTGCTCACCACATCCCTCTGGTCCTTTTAAAGACTAAAGCGAATCAGTCGTGCATTAGGACAGTACCCACCTATTACAGTGCCTGGCACCAAATGGGTCTGAATAAATGTTAGCTCTCTTCCCCCAACGTTTCCCATAGTCTACAATTCAACTCCTATAGTAATCAGAAAACAAGAGGGGCACATCTGACTGGAAGTAGTTAAGTCTTAAGGTTTTGTGAACCTGAGGCAGTTAGGCAGCAGCTGGGCAATTTCGAAGCAGCTTGGAGTTAAGTGGTGCTGTAATTGTGGGTCCCTTCCAACCCTAGCAGGGAGGTAAGAGGGGCTGTCCTAAAGCATACAGCGCTAGAGTTGAAACAATAACCCAACAATAAATAGATTTGAATCACACTTTAATTTTAAATACGACTTTTTACTTTAAAAAATTGTTTTTTTGGACACAAAAATATAGAATGAAATCCATGTACCAACGTCCAGCGTGAATAGTTACATGATTTTACAGTTGTTATTTCATCTCTTCCTCCATATTTTTTGGTGCAATCTTTTTTTGTTTTTTAATTTATTGATTCATGGGAGACACAGAGAGGCACAGACATAGGCAGAGGGAGAAGCAGGCTCCCTGTGGGGAGCTCAATGGGGGACTTGATCCCAGGACCCCCAGATCATGACCTGAGCCAAAGGCAGACGCTCAACCGCTGAGCCACCCAGGTACCCCTTTGGTGCAATCTTTTAAAGCAAATCCCAGAAATTGTATCGTTTTACCCTTAAGCACTTCAGATAAGGACTTTAAAAAAAAACAAACCCATAACTATTATCACATCTAACACATTTAACAATATATTAATACCAGAGAATTCCCAGTCCCTGTTCCGTTTCCCCCAATTGTCTTATAATTGTTGTTCTAATGTTTGCATGAAGATGTAAATAAAGTCCACACAGTGCATTTGCATCTCAGTTTATCCACAACATTACCCACTCATTTAAAAAATGCCACTTATCTGCAGAAGCAAACCAGGTCATTTGTCATTGAGTTTTTCTTTGCTGTTTGGATTTGGCTGATTGCAATCTCATGGTGTCATTTTATGTTTTCCTCTGTCCCTAGTATTTCTTGTAAACTAGTGGCTTTGTCTAAAAGCTTGACCAGATTCGGGTAACACCTTTTTGGCAGAAATAGGTCATAGGTGGTGCTGTTTACGTCCCCTTACAGGATATCAGGAGGCAATTTCTTTTTTTCTTCTAAAGATGTTAAGATTGATCAGTGAGTGTGAGTATTACTGGCTTGATCTAGCCTTTATAAAATTCCTCTAATGGTATTAGTAACCACTGATGTTTGCCTAAATACATTATTTCATTAGGGATTGCAAAGCAGTGATTTTTATAAATTCCACCATTCCTTCTGCATTTATTGGTTCTATGAAGAACTGTCCCTTACCAACTCTTTTTTTCTGAGAAATCTATTTTTCAGATGAACCACAGGATAAACGCTTGATACTTTCCCTTTATCTGCTTTCAAACTAATCTATCAATTTTATCAAGTAGTTTTTTTTTTTTTTTTTGCAAGAGGGGGAAAAACATTAAGAACTCATGGGTCTTTATATATATGAAGTGTTTCAATCCGTTACACTCATTATGTTTTGGCCAGTAGGCTCCTGAGTAGTGCTTTATCATTGCAAGATATTTACTGTACATTAGTCATGTCCCTCACAAACAACCCCGTGAAGGTAGGTATAATTACCCAGCTTTACAAATGAGAAATCCAGACCACATGGCTTGAACCACAATTTGAGGTCTATTCTTTCCATTAAATATAATAATGGTTGGAAGAATTAGAGTGTTAAAGGTGACTGGATTCTTCCTTTTTTTTTCTTCTGGTTTTAAGATTAAACAGTAGAAGTCTTTAACCAGTGGGAATATGATATTAAGCAGTATACACTTTAGAAGGCATTACTTGGGGCAAACACTGTTGAGAATAATGTTATGCTGATAATACTGTAACTTAGTAAATAGCCCGTCTCAACTTTGTTTGTGAAGCATTTCGATTTTGATTACTCTGTGTGGGATCTACTGCTCAGATGTATGTCATTTTATGGTCTGCCCATGTCTGGGGAGCTGGTATTACACGCTGCCTAGTGTTTTTAATTCAGAACTTCTTTGAATAGAAACCTTAGCCTCTTATGTTTAAACCCTCGTTTTAATAGCATAAGCTATTTCCTTCTTAGATAGCTTTGTGGGCATAGTAATAAAATAAATACCACAAAATCACTGATGAGATGAAAATTGAGCTCCCTGCTTCTGTGCAGCCATGTAGGTAAAACAGTAATTGGCTTTGATAATAACTTTTGTTCTTCCAAACCAAAGTCTAAATGAGAGTCAGATTTGATATATCTGCTTGTAATTACTATCAAAAGGAGAGAATTCAAGGTTTAGATTGTTTAGTGACATAAAGTAAATCACTGCCTTTTCTTGATCAATTTAAGAAAAATTTCTGAAAATTATTTTTGATATTCATCTTACTGTTGGTAAAAGTTATCTTCTGGAGTTTGCTCTTCTGCTTAATGGAATGATTGATTTTGTTTTTCTTTTTTAAATTGACAACTATTTTTCTTGAAAAAAATCTTATTACTGGGTCTGCTAAAGAAGATTATGCTTTTAAGTGTTTTCCTATATATCTCTATAGGTGGTCTGTGAAACACTTTTAGGTTATGAATGTATTTGGTAGTGATTTGTAGTGAAACCATTTGATACATCAATGTTATTTAAATGTAGGCTCTTTTAATAGGTTTTTAAAAGGAAAATTTCATCATGTGTTATTACTATTTTGGTATACACATGTTTTGGTGCCAAAATAGTAAATATTAGAATATTAATAATTTTAAACAACCTCTCCCATTGCTTTAGAAGCCAACTAATACATAATTGGTATTACAGCCAATTCTTTTGGTCTTTTCTTTGGGATTTCCATTTCCATTTGGATTTCTTTCCATAAAGATCTACATCCATTGCCACAGAAATACAAAAAGGAGCAGAGAACTGAATTTTATGCCACTTTTACCAATGATTCTGTATTTGATAATATCCTCCTTCCACCACTACTATAGCCACACAAAGTTGATGGAGCATAATAAAACTAAGAAAACGGCTATGGCCCACCGAGCCAATGATTCCAGAATTAAAAAGTTCTAACAAAGCTTAGACATGATAGATGAAGCTATTACCACCAGTGTATCCTGGGTTCACATTTTAAAAACACTCTAATTACAGAAACCACATCCAGTCAATATAATACATATTAGCAATTTCCTAATCCTTAGTAGGATGGAAATTATTCTGAAAGTTTAATTAAGAAGAAAAAATTATGTTCAGGTATTAATTTCAATAAAAGAAGCACTCCGCTTCCATGCAAAAGCCCTGGAGTAGTGCTGTGAGTGTGGGTTACCCATAGAAGGAAAGCGGTTTATAAATAGGCACTGCATTGTTTTTGCAGCCCCTGTACTTTCAGGAGAAGGAAAGAGATATGCTTTACTTGCAACCTGTATCCCTGCACGGGTTAAATAAAGTGGACAGCTGAGGGCAGTTATTTAGAGATTTGGCTTAAAAACTGCTATTAAAAAAAAAAAAGGTTTGGAGTCTGTGTTAAAAAATAACTTATCTGGACAGCCACACATTCCGTAGGTATTTCTGGAGGCTTCCCCCTCACTTTGACCTTAGGCACAGCCCATTTATGAATGCGTATGATCAAATAAATAACTAGTTCATGAACTAATCTTCCTGATTGCCACAACCATCTTAACAATTGCACTAGATCACCCCCAGAACTAAGACTTTCTCAAAGGAAATTTTTTTTTAATTGCTCACAACACCTCCTTTTTCAAAAAGTCACAAAGGCTGGGTATTTTAGGATTCCATTTTTATAAAAGGCCCAGAATGAGTACATCTAAGAGATAGAGAGTAGACTAGTAGTTGCCAGGCCCAGAAGGAGGAGCAAATGGGGAGTGATTATTAACGGGTATGAGGTTTCTTTTGTGGGGCAGGAAAAATGTTCTGAAATTAGTAGTAGTGTTTGCCCAACTTTGTGAATATACTAAAAGCCACTGACTTACCTACTTTTAAAGGTGTGAATTTTATAGTATGTGAATTATATCACATGGCCTCAGAAACTCTCGGTAATGTCAAATTTAAGTGTCAGCTTACCTTTGAGCACCAAATCATAGAATGCCAAAGCTGGGGAGGGTGTGTATGGCAGGGGGTGTGGGGGCGGAGGAGGGTAAGGGCAGAGTTTGGAGGGTAGGGGTAAGGTGAATAGTTCTTCAAGAGACGCTCAAGTCTAATTGCTGCATTTTGCAAAGAAACTGACTTTCAAAGAAGGAAAGTGACTTACCCAAGGTAACACGCAAGCAGTCCAGGGGAAGGCAAGACTGGAACCTAGCTCTCTCCTCTTTTTCACCACCACTGTACTATCTTCTCTGGTGGTTTATAGTTAGGCATCTCAGCAGTAACTAATTTGAATTATTTAAAATGAGGAACACCTGGTTCAAGCGCCATCCTTTTATTTTTTTCTAATGAACGCACACGTTTTTCCTATAGATAGCAAGATCCCTGTGAAGGAGTAAATAAATGTGTTGCGGTAAATTCACCAGTCCAAAGTGAGATTTACCTGTAAATGTCCCTTGAGGAAAGTGGCCACATTAGCAGACCAAGAGAGCCCTCTACCTGTGTATTTGTAGTATAGATTTCATTGGCAAAATCCTTGACCTGGAAAGCTAAAAATAAATCGAGACCAGGTAATCTGGTCCTTTGTCCACCTTGGTTGGCTTCTGGTATTATTTTGGAGCAAATGAGTGGTGTCCAAGGATATATTTGTTCGAGTAATAGGATACACAGAGGAAAATCTACAGAAAGTTCCTTTTCTGTGAATAAACAGACCAATTAGCAGCCTATATATATATGTATATATATATATAATTTTTTGCAATAAGAATGACGTTAAAATAATTATTTTCAAAGAACTTCACATTCCTTTGAGAATATTTATGTCAGTAAGCATTTTTGTTCATTCAGCATGAAAGTTTCATTGTTTCTTTGTTTCAGCGAAAGATAGGGTTGAATGTAAAAATCATGCAGGATCCTGAAAACATTCACCACAGAGCTGCTGTAAATGCGAACTATGGAATCAGTTTGCCATATATTAATCAGAGAAAAGCATGTGTAAGTAATGAGTTATTTTAATGAGCTCTTAATTTTTTTTTAAGAATCAAAAGTCAGATATTTTAGAAGATACAATGTAGATTTTAAGTAAAGATTTTGATCCTTAGAATTTTGGGGGGATGAAATGGAGAGGCTTTCATCCTGTTTATAATCACAAATGATTAAAACTGTGTAAATCTATTT
The DNA here is from genome assembly GCF_053574225.1 of Canis aureus. Taxonomy (NCBI): domain Eukaryota; kingdom Metazoa; phylum Chordata; class Mammalia; order Carnivora; family Canidae; genus Canis; species Canis aureus. The sequence continues at coordinate 36,248,202 of NC_135642.1, forward strand.
TTTTAAAGATCTATTTGTAGCCCATTCAAATTTCTCTGTTTTAGCTGATGTTCCTAAATAATCTGGTATCATAATTTTAACAAGGATGAAATAATTTAACAACAAAAAGAATGAATAGAGAAATTTTACATATTTTATTCTTCGATAGTTGGCTTACCACCAGAAAAAAGAATACAGCAGCATTGTATCGGCTTCAATGGCATATAATCATCCAGGACATAAAAATTAAGAATATTATTCTAAATCTGAAGCAAGTATGGATTCATTCTCTGTCAGCAAAATTATGGGCGGGAAGAATAATCAAATGGAAATTGGCATTAAGTGATCTCAGAGTCTGTGCCTATATTTGCCATTGACTGGCTGCAAGGATTGCGCTTTCTATGTTGTGGGTTTTTCTTAGGAGATTTAAAAGTAGTGCTTCATTTTCATTGAGAAATTATTTGATTTGTGATTATTTCTAATACTGAAAACAACCACTGAGGTGACACCTATACATTTGTAAACACATTCTTAACCTTTGGCTTCTCTCAAAAGCTCTTAAATGTACACTTGGGGAAAATCAAAACTAAAAAAAGGTGCATTTTAGAATTAGATTGCAAAACCATTTCTAACCAGCATTAATCTTCTAAATTTCCTGCACAGACATTTTCATCTGCCTACTTCATTCGTGTAACTCTGAAATATATTTTTTAGTTTCTTTCTTTGTGCTTTATGTTATTCTAACAGGTTTGGCTTAAGAGCACTTTATCACAGAAATACTTCTATAGCCTAAGAAATAACCAGAAAGTTAGATATTTTTATTCCTGCTGAAACTTTATTTAAAATGTCACTGTGAATAATGTGAAAGGGTTTTTATCTGCTTCCCATGAGCCCAAAGCCCTTGAAATAAAAATATTATTTCTCTGGCTGCACAGACGGAAGCAGATTTCTCTTGTGTTGTTGTTGGTTCCCCTCCTTCAATCTAGAATTAATATTGGCTTAGCTGGTGGAGTGCTGAGGCTTTGTAGCCCAAGGCAACTGCTGCATTTCCAGCAAACTTTTCCTGATGAGTATGGAATCAAAGTTTAAAAAGGCACATCTCTAGAGTTAGGATTATGCTTGATTTTAATGAATGTGAGTGACAATTCAGACATAAACAAGAATTCAAAGTTATATCCAAAATTTGGGGCAGAACCTTAGCTATTTGTTATATTTTTTCCTTAATTCCTAAGAGGATGAGTGCTTTGATTATTGTGCCCATGAACTTCAAACACAGAGGGTTTGGGAAAGCACTTTGCCGTGCATGATATATAGATAATATACACTCATTTGATGTATTAAAGATCCTTTTTTTTCCCCACTAAACTTGACTCCATGAAAATCTACACCAGAGGGCTTCAGAATGTATGTACCTTATATACATTTTGCTCAATCTGACTGTTAGCACTTCAATCAAAATAGTTGATACTATCGTTTCGTGTTGCTATATGTATATATGATGGTAGTAACTGAAAATCAGTATTTTCATTTTGGATTTATAAAAAAAGAAACACTGTGCCCAAAAGTCCCGTTAGAGAAATATTCCGGTATTGGTTTTAAACAATCACATAGAGCATTTGGGAACAGATACAGTTGTGATTTACCACTTAACAAAAATGTTTTTGAAAGCCCTTCCCCAAACTGAAGCGATGTGTCTAGTGTTGTGATGTATAGTTAATTAGAAAGGCAGCATCAAGGCTAATCGCTTTTTAGAGCTACTCTAAACACTCCAAGGGGATGATGATTTGGCTGCCGAGGGCCATGTGTTTCTTACTTCTTATGAAATTTGTCAAAAGCCTGTAAATAATCTTTGACATTTTTGACAGAGCAAATTTGAATATGTAGTTGATTTACATGATTAGTTCCTAGAAACTGGTATTTTCTCCATTTTATGAGAAGTATATCCTTCTTGATCATAAAGGGGCTGGTGCAGAGATTTTAGAGCATTGAAAGTACATATACCCTAGACACACACACACGCCTTCAGAATTTTATATCCTGTTACTATATGTAAAATCAGTACTTTTACCAAAAAAGTACTAAAAGTGGAACTCACTAATGATTTTTTCCAATATCTTAAATCTGCCAAATTATACAATAACCACAAGAGCCCTCTAACAGGTTTTAGAGTAGAGCCTCAAAGGCAGGGAGAGACAAGAAATCTCTGATAAATCAGCTTTGTACTTCCTCACTGACATGCAGTTCCAGTTAGACTTTCCAATGCAACACGCTACACAAAATTTGACTTTGATTTATTTCACTTAAATAAAAAAGGTTTCTTACAAGGCTTGAAACATGTATCTGTTAGCATGAATTTTAAAAGAACAATTATGAATGCATAACAAAATAGCCAAACAAAACATTGCTTTGAATCGCTGCACAAATAACTCTGATTATAACTGTTATGACCTAGAAAAGAATCGTAAAACCATTTTTCTTGTTGGCAACATATGAGTTGCTGTAGAGTTATATGCAGTTCTTTGGTCCCACTTTCCAAATAAATAAATATATAATGCAATGTAAACTTAGAATCCTTTATTTATTCATGAGGTTGAATTTAATACTATTATGATTTCTCGATTTTATGAGTCATACGTTATGCGGTGTTTTTCACGAACTTAGTTGGGTAGCAACCACACTTCACAAATCATAGTTTCATTCTTTACTGTTTCACTTGGGGTGTACATAGTAATCTCTCTCGTGAAAGTACATCCATTTCTGAAATGATAAAGTAATGAAAAGTGAGGCAATTGTGTTCGTGTCAAATGATTAGAAGAAGCACCAGAAGAAAGGGGCGGGGGGCGGGGGGGGGGCTGTCTTTGGGGGGGTGGGGTGGGGAAGAAGGACTATTTCAAAACATGATTGTGTTTTAAGCCCATGCATATGGCCACAATTACAGTCACAACGTAATTTGGCAATGGTAGCAGAATTAGATTTAAACAAATTGATGTTACACTGCAGTAATTCAGAATGAGCTTGTTGCATTTATAAACCATAACAAGAAGCAGAGTGAATTAATAAACCCTTCTTGTCACTAAAAATAAAAAAGGGAATAATTGCTGAGCCGGAGTTAACAGATGAGTATAGTCAGCATCCTTTCAGCCTAGATATGAGAAAGTGAAGGTCACCCCCATCTCGGATGACAAAGAGGGAGCATTTTGTTGGTAAACAAATTAATCTTTTGAAAGGTCGCCATTTGTTTTAAGTTTTTATCCAGTTCTTGTCATCTGGAATCAGAGATTGACTGTCATTTCACCAGGCAGGGGTGCAGTTGAAGCAGACAAAGCTTGCTTCTGTACATATCAGCATTCCTTGACAAAACTCGGTGCCTGATTGTGATGCTATGGGCTGCTGGTTTACAGCTGTCTCCGGACAAGAATGCAGGCCCACCCCTGAATTCCAATAAGATGGGGCCTGCATATTCCGCCTGCTGTAAGCTGGCCCTCTGCCCACAAGTAAAATGTATTGTAGTTCAAGCCAGCAATTATCTCTTTTACTTCCTTCTGTGCTGCTTCTGTTCCTTTTTCCCAAAAACAGATGTGGGTATTCACTCAAGTTCTGCGTCTATTCTTTCTCACACCTGCCAGGTCAGAATTTTGACAGAGGTAGAGTCCGAGGGAGCCAGCAGACAACAATCAGATGGAGTTTCTTCGAGAACAGTTTAAGGAGAGAATGTTGGATTTTTTTTTTTTTTTTTTCCAGGAAACGTGGAGTCAGCATCTTGGTCCCCCTCCCTTTCGCCAGGAGCATTTGGTAAATTAAATTAGTGGAACAAAAGGAAAATAGCTTTAAAAGACATTCAGAAATGCCATATCCTATTTATGACACACGGTCACTACCCAAGCGCTGCGAAGGCACGCACAGCAGCCACCTCTGTCACTCAGGAGAGCTTTCTCTCCAGGTTGCTTAGAGTTTTCCAGAGAACAGGGACTCCTCATGTTCCTCCTGATTCCTAAAACATCTCCCACCAATATGGCAATGGTGGTGGTGGTGGAAGGGGTAGTGTCTTGCCTTTGAAGGTGGCTGCTGTTTAGCACTCTAGTTCCACCTGGGTTTTGCGTCCTGGAAAAGCTGAAGGATGTGATGGGCCTTTTGTCATTGGCTGCTTTCGGGATCTGTCAGGAAAGCCCTATATGACTCTGAGAGTAGGAAAAGGCTAGGCTAGAAGTTCCCTAACTTCTTGAGAATGGTGTTTCCTGAGTTTCTGTGCTGAGATGCAGCAGGCTTTCCCAGACCAACCCTATGCTGAACTCCAAGCACTTGCTAGCTCTCCCTGGAGGGATTCTGGGTCAGACTGCCTGGGGTGAATCTTGCCGGACAGGGACCCCCCAGAAATAGCCTGCATTGTTTCACGGGGAAAATGTCCATAATAAGAGTATCTCATAGGATCATGTTGAGATTTAAATGATAGAATCCAAAGCACTTAGCAAAGGTCCCGGTACAAATAAGTGCTCTGGAAACAATAGTTGTGACTAATAGCAATTTTCGCAGATTGTATTGTGCCATGTTTTATATTGGCTTTTAAAACTTGCATTAATGTAGGGGCTGAGGGAGAGAACCAAAATATTACTCAAATAGCTGCCAAGGATTCTACTTAATACTTCCTTTGATGATGCCTTCCTTCCCTCACTGTTATGAGGGCAGAGACCTTGCTGTCTGTTCCATTTGCCTGTCTTTCAGATCTTCCACTGCCCCAAGCAGTGTTTTGCACATAATAGGTGCTCAGCAAAGGACTGGTCTGTCTCTTCCTGCATCCAGTCTCTGATTAAAAACTAAGTGACCCCGATGCCAGAGTCTAGGAGTGAAGAAACGATGTTGCCAAACTGGTCCCCCTGGGTGTACCCTGGTTGCACAGGGCATCCTCCCACTGAGCCATCCTAGAGAATCTTCCTAGTGAAACATCCTTGCTCCTGGATTCCTGCAACAGCCTTGCCACCAACTAGATGTTTCCAAGAGCAAGTTACTCCACCTTGCTCATTCCCATCTTCCTGGGTTATAAAATGGGGACGTTGCATTGGAGACAGTCTGGTGTGGTGGGAAGGGTGTGGAGTCCAGTGGATCAGTTTGGGTCCTATCTGCCATATTCCAGTTGTCCAACCCCTGGCAAGCAAATGCAATCTTAAGGCCTCAGTTTCCTCTCCTGCAGAGTCAGGATAGTGGTGCTCATTAGGCAAGGGGGTCCTGGAAATTACAGATAAAATAACATTGCTGGAATGTAATAGGTACCTAATACTGCTCGTACCTTTGTGAAGAATGAGCTAATATTAGTAATCTCATCCTTCCTTCCCCTTCTTCACACCTGTGCTCCCAGAAAAGGATCTGATTTGGCTCCTTTCACACTCCAGTATAAATGAGTAATAAGGCTTACTGATGTTGTTTTCAAACTGTTTTGGGAAACTCCAGTGAGTTTCGGGGAGACTGCAAACATTTAATGCATATTTAATTTTTTGATAAATATTTGAACCATTTTAAATTGCAATAAAGAACAACACAGACATACTTAAGTTAGGTACCAAATCTTCATACACGCTAGATACCATCCATGGGTTAGTTTGTGCTGTCAGGTCAGTTGTGTGGGTGCGTGGGCGTATGCACACATGCACATTTGAACTTCTTACAAAGGTGTTTTTTTAATTAAATAGAGTATATCTTTGTATGAGTCACATTTTGAAATTCAGATCTGCTCATATACACTCCTTAAGAATCATACAAATAAATAAGTGAAGGTTAAGTAAGCAAATACACGTCAAGGTCTTAAAGCAGTGACTGGCCCCTACGAACCATTCAGCTGGTGTTAGCGTTACAACACATGTGTGTTACTGTGCATTCAAAGCCAGGCAAGTTCTCTGGAGCTCACATTTGGCAGCATAATAATCAATGGTGCAATTACAATAATACACATTGCACTGTGATAATACAGCATCATCTCGTTGCTAATTTTAGGTTTGACTTGGTTCTCACCTGGTCAGAAATGTGCTGTACAATCTCCATTTGGCAGTACAGGGTTGCCGTGTTACTTTGCTTACAGCTGTACATGAGAGGTCAGCAATAAAACATCCTCTTAACATTTGGACTCAACATGCAAACAAAATCAGATTGTTCTGCAGTTGAGTGACTATCTGAAATAGGAGGGTGGCCGAGATAACCGAGAAGAAATTTAAATGGGACAAGATGGAGTATCTTACAATGTGACAGGACGCATTTGAAAAGTACTTCCAACCCCTCAATCATAAGAGCACTTACTAAACTGTGCCAGACACCGCGCTAAGGGCTTTCCGTACACTCTTATACCTATAAAAACAGGTGCTATTATTATAACCATTTTACACATAAGAAAAGTGAGACTAAGATTAAGCTACTCACCCAAGGCTATGAAGTAAGGAAGGGGAGTTAGGATGCAAATTATTTATGAAATCTACTGGACAAATCTCAATAAATGAAGTACTCACCAATCCTTAATTACTAGTTGTTAGATATTGTCAGTGATTCCATTTTGAAATGAAAAATTCCTACTATTATTTAAAGCTTCTGGACGATTTTAATTGAGGGAATTCCTGAGATTATAAACACCATATCAAATTGTTAGCTATTTGAAATTCCTTATCCGTTGGTGTCAGAATGTTCTCCATCTTGTGTATGCAAGAAAAAATACAGAAATAAATTGTATGCTGAGGTGGATGTAAGGTGAGAGTTATCATCTATAAGTCTTGACTTCTTAATTTGCCTTCATCAAGACAATCTCACTGTTTCCAGTGTTGATTTACATATAATGTACTTATTTGCATATATAATTCAACATATAGAATTATATTAGACTGTACAGAACTTGCATTTATTTACATATCAGCATTCTATTTAAGGTTGCCTTTGAAAAATAGCTTCCACTCCTGAAAATAAATTTGGAAATCTTTGGCATGGAGTATTACTTCTCCCATGGGTTTTTGGTTTTTAACAAGAGTAAATCCTCTATTTAATTAAACCAAAGGAGTTAGACTCTATTAAGGGATTTCAAGCATGAGTGGACAGGGAGAAGGGAGATTTGGGGATGTAGGAAGAGAGCCTTTCACTGCCCTGGCATCATCCCAGGTCAGCAGCCACCTGCTAACCAGCTAGCCTTGCTTCCTGATGTGATCTAGAGCCTTTGTGCTTTGTGACTTGGGCTTTGGACTTGAGTTTTGGTAGCTAGGAGACTATGTTGCAAACCTCATAATTGCACTTTGAAGCAAAAATTACGTAGTTAGTGGAGCCTGATTCAGCTCTATGATAGGTTGAGGGCATCAGGGGTCCATGGATAGAACCATATTTCAATATACTTGGTTTCCATTGTATACTGTCTTATGGATTTATGAAAACATTATTCTGAGAAGGTGTGTGTACATGTCACCAGAGTCCCAAAGGGATCCCTGATCTCCCCTCCCCCGCTCCCACAAATTAGAACTCCCTGTGATAGATTTCCTTCTCTTTCACACAAATATCCAATGTGGGGCAAAGTGTATATCAGAACAGAGAGGTATACTAAAAACTCTGTAATCTCTATGGATAAATGACCCACTTCTCTTAGTGGATGGTACAGGAGACCTATCAAAGAAGTGGATATATCCACTTATGAAAATCTACCACTGCAGATTTTCATAAGAATTGCATCATTGTGAGAGAAAATATAAAACCTCCTGCTTTCCTCTAACCACAGTGGCTTTTCCACTACAAGGAGGAAAAATGGAACTGCTACATAAGAGGTAATACTTGCATTTTTAGAATGAGCATTCTACTTGGAATGAAGCAAAGGAAAACTACTATAGCAAGTAGCACAGTAACATTAGCCACAAGAGAAATGGGCCTAATAGAATTGTTTTTATCATGGCCCAGGTTAATTATCCACTGAGAGGTACTTGAGATGAATAAATACAATTGCTGTGTTCTCCAATATTCTAACCCATTGTACCTTAAACTGTACTTGAATTCAAGTATACATTCCTAGCCTTTTAAAACCCCATCGGTAGAACAGAAGTAAGTACCCATAGACTCGAGTAATTCACCCTATACTTTCTTTAAAAGCATCCCCTCTGAATCAGAATGTGTAATGTAAGCCCAGAAGACGCTTATTTGGAGGAGATCCTTCTCGTTAGGCCATAAAGTTGGGACAATATGCCACCAAAATATCCAATTTATATAGTCTTTTGATTTCCATCTCTATCTGTAATGATAGCCTGAATAAATCTGTTTTGTGGTTGGCAACCACGAAGTCTAGAAGCAGCCGTGAGCATTTCAGTGGAAAGAACCATAGACCAAGAGGAGACTAAGGGGACGTGGACACTAATCGGGCCCCACCACTGCTGTAATAGCCACGCTGTCATGAGAACATCACTGAGTCTCTAAGGACTGAGATGCCCCACCTGTATTCTGAGAAGACAAATTGGCTTGTTCAGAGTCCTTGTCGTCAGGGCCACCGCTCTGATTCTGTGATTCCCAGATCAATGCTGCCTTGGCACCTTGGGAACTGCCAGTCTCTCAGGGGAGACAAAGAAATGATGGGTGTAACTGCCCCGGGGCAGGGAAGGGTGCTGCATCAAGATAGGCCTTGGAGGAGCTGATGGGTGTGGCTGAGAGGAGAGGCCTGCTTTGGAAGCACTGGAAGCTCTACAAGCAAAGGCAGAGGTCTCTGTTCCTCTGAACAGAGAGGGTGGCTTGGAGCTTGCCCTAATCATCTTGATTTTTTATAAAGGGAAAAACCCAAAAGACATGGCTGGATGGGTAAGGCCAATGGATGGTTGGCCTTGAATGGGCTACTGAAATCTACTTGTGTGATCTCATCCTTGATCATAAAGAGAAGGGCTGAAGGCAGTTACTGAAATTAGATCACTATTCCAGATGCTCTAACTGAAGGTCAGCTTTAGAATTCTCCTGAACAATCTCTCTACTTGATGTCCTCATTGGTTATTAAACTTTATTTCCTCTCTCTTTGGCCATAAAGGTTTCTCAATTAGATTATCTAGCGTTATCACTTGAGCTTGCTCAATGTTCATGAACCGGCCTATTTAAAGTTCTACAGGCAGCCTTCCCCCTGACCATTTACATCCAGCTCTGTCCCTATAATATGAATGGCCACTCAGAGCTGCCAATCTAGCCAGATGGATGCCGAATACTTCCCCACTGCTACCTAGGGCTCTACAGGAACCCCATCCCTAATCCTCACATCTCACCTCTCCCTTCAGCATTAGTCCAAAGCAGGATCTGGGGCAAGATTTGTGGAGGCAAGAGAGCCGGGGAGAGCACCAGGGTGACCGACTCCTGGCAAATGCTGTCTGCCCTCCCCTCCTTTCCCCCCTGCATACCTTTTCCACACACCCCTTCCTCACTGCCAGTTACCAGCCTCAGCACTGGACAGTGTGAGCCCCACCACCCCAATATCACCTACTTGCTAACTCACTCCCAACTGTCCATGCAAAGAAATGCCTGGGGGACTGTCTTCATCTGAGTGTCTTCTAAGTTACAGAGGTGTTTCCAAACTTATCTGTTTATGCTAAACAGAAAAAAAGGCAGAGTGTTCACGGGAGAGGCTTTTTTTCTTCCTTTTTTGCTCTTAGTGAGAAGTAAGAACCCTAAGAAAATGTCCAGCATTCTTTTACTTAGAACAGGAGTCATGAAAGTAAGTCCAATGGGCCTGGGACGGTGACAACAGACCGTAGTGACTGGGTGTAGCACTAAGTCTTTATCACTGGAGTACATTGTTATGGAGACAGGCCTTCCCTGGAGGAGGCGGCCACTGCAGCTCTAGCCCTATGGCAAGGTTCTCAGGAGAAGCTGAAAATGCATATTCATATTTTTGGTGAAATCTCTTGATTCGCAGTTGTTTGTTCAGATAATTTTTAAAAATCCCACGTAGTTCAAAGAAAGTGGCCTCCAGTCTACACCTGTATTGCTGGTCGGCAATTTGCAGCTTAGAGAGCCCAGGAATGCTACTAATTTGCTGCAACCCAGGGTGCGACCCTTGACTTTACAGGATTAGAGATTTCATTTTGTCTGAGTTAGATCAGTCTCTGGGATGCAGCTGAACTCATAAGAGACTGACATATAAACTGGAATGCCATTTTATTTATTCTAAGAAGAGCTGTAATGGTCAGACAAGGCAGAATGTTCCAGTGAGCCTGATCTGCTGAGCACATTGTATCCTTCTTAGAAAGCTATACGGAGGCCCAGTCAGAAGGCTGCTTAGTGAACAGGGAAACTGACTGAGGGTAATTAGTTGGATGATCTTCATGGTGAGCAGCATCACACATTTATAGTCCGATGCATCCATCTGTGAAGCTCCTCCTGCCAAAGGGATATGAATACATCTCTGTGGAGTGCTTTATGGACACTGAGAAATTCTAACTCTCTGATTCAACTTTTTATAATAAATAGCCAATATCTGCTTGGACTTGACTCTGTGAATTCTCTTGCACTGTGCTGAACTTCTCATATCTGTGTCTACATCGATCCCTGTGGAATGAGTGATATTACTCCCATCTTACTGATAAACTGAGGCATAGAGAAATTATGTTACTTGTTCCAGCCATGCGGTTAGTGACTGGGACAGCCCAGATTCAAATCCCAGCCTATGTTCTTAACCACTGCCTTTCTTTTTATAATTTCCTATAAAGGGCCACTGCCTTCAATTGGCACCTAGTTTCTCTGACAACACTAGTCACACGACATTCCATTCGGGGCCTGGGTCTTTTTTTTTTTTTTTAATTTTTTATTCATTTATGATAGTCACAGAGAGAGAGCGAGAGAGAGAGAGAGAGGCAGAGAGAGAAGCAGGCTCCATGCACAGGGAGCCTGATGTGGGATTCGATCCCGGATCTCCAGGATCGCGCCCTGGGCCAAAGGCAGGCGCCAAACCGCTGCGCCACCCAGGGATCCCGGGGCCTGGGTCTTTTAAAGCAACTTGGGCCCAAGCAAATCGCATTGATCTTATACTCATTTTTTTAGCTGAAGGCTCAGAGTTGGGGATAGGAGTGGGGGAACATGTCTCCTTGTCACTACTCTATCTCCCTATCTGAGTAATTGGAGTACCCAGAGCAGGAGAGAAACCCTGACTAGAAGAAACAGGAGGCGTGAGGCATCAGGAGGAGAATGAGAAAGATGAGAAGAGAGATGGGGAAAAAAAACAGTAATGCAAAGTACCCTTGGGGATTTCTTGGTGAGATACCCTGTTTCCCTATCTCCCAGGGAGAGCCCAGGCAAGTTACTCAGCACTGGACAGTTTCTGAAGCCACTGTGGCCACTTAGAGCAAAAGAATTCTCCTTTCCCCATGCTTGGCTGGTGAGAGGCCCAGATGTGGCTGGTGGTCAGGTTCAGTTGTCCTACTATCTCATGTGACCTAAGCACTCTGTTTAATATGTTCCTAAGAAAATTATCTTCTGGGTTTCAAAACACTGTTTTCCATTTCTACCCAAAAGGGGGGGGGCTGATCCTTGTAGAAAGTTATCAGGAGACACTGTAAAGTGAAAACAGGCACTGACCCAAGAGAGGTAGCTGACCACTGAGAAAACATTCCAACATCCTCCTCTTGACCCATTTAAAGATATATTGGATACCTGATACTGGATTCATGTAATATAACCATAGTTTAGGGAGAAAGAGGATTGACTTTCTGCCAAGGATTTTTACAACTGTACCCCTCTCATTATGGAATTACCATCTAACCTAAAACATTGAAATCCCAAGGGAAGATGCCACCATTTTCCCACAGACATAGGTTTATTATTCCATCTACCCATAGTTTCAACTGTAGGACCTAAACTTCCATCAGAGGGAAGATCATTCCCCCATAAACTCCCATTTTCTCATCTTGAACACTTGCAAGGCCACCTAGCTGTGCTTTTGCTCCAGGCTGCACTTTAAGCTGAAATGTATTACCTGCCCAGGAAACTGCATTTTAAGTAATAGCCACCATTTCTGAGTGCTCCTCCATGCTGGGCATGGTGGTAAGTACAATATACACAAATTAGCTCATGTAATCTTCACAGTAACCCTACAAGTTAAATACTGTTACCACTTTCATTTGATATTTGGGGAAACAGAGGCAAAGTGGTTAAATAACTTGCCCAAAAGCACACAGCTACAAGTCAAACTCAGCCAGTCAAGTTTTAATCTTTATTCTACGGTACCCCCAGGTACTTTGAGGATGATGACTTTGACCTGCTCCTGAGGAGTAGATCTGGGACCCAGCCAAAACCTGCTTCCTTGATGACCAAGGAATTTGCTAGAGAAATTTCTCTGCCTTGGTCTGGGAATAGAAGTAAAAAAATCAAGCTACTCAGTAAGAGACTATATTACTCAAGGCTTAGAACAAGAAGAGAAGCTGGTTCTTCCCCCCTCCCAGGCTTATTGAGAAAGAACTGACAAATAATGTTGTATAAATATAAGGTGTCCAATGTGATGACTTGATACACATATATACTATACTGTGAAATGATATCATCCATCATCTCACATAATTACCTTTTATATGAGTGTGTGTGTTGTGAGAACATTACTCTCAGGGCACTTGGGGGGCTCAGTCCATTGAGCATCTGCCTTCAGCTAAGGTTATGATCCCGGTTCAAACCTTGCATTGGGCTCCCCACTCAGCTGGGAGTATGCTTCTCCCTCTCTCATAAATAAATAAACAAACAAACAAATAAATAAAATCTTTAAAAAAATCTACTCTCTAGAGCTGGTACTTTTAAAGATGGAAAATTACTTCAATTAAACTGTAACCTCCTTTGAGGACACGGATAGTACCAAATCTGGTAAGAATCCAATATAGTTACTATTGGTTGATGTGTATGTGGTTAATGACCTTTTTTTTTTTTTCCAAGATTTTATTTATTTATGAGAGAGAGAGAGAGAGGGAGAAGTAGGCTCCATGCAGGGAGCCCAATATGGAACTCGATCCCAGGTCTCCAGGATCACGCCCTGGGCTGAAGTCAGCGCTAAACCGCTGAGCCCCCTGGGCTGCCCTGGTTAATGACTTTTAATAACAGTTTGGTAAGGACCCATGTAATTGAGTTAGGCTGTGTCAAGTTAATTTAAATAATGAAATACCACATACCTCATTTGGCTACATTTGTAGAGCACTCTTCTTTTTGGCCATCAAAGATATCTCCCCAGATCTCTTCAGGTAGAATTTATTTTCCCTTCCCTAGATCATTATTGTATGCTTTTAAAGTTTGACGAGCTATGCCTTGAATTTACTGAGCCACATCAAAGAACAGTTGAATAAATAAAAAGATATATCATATTCTTGAAAAGGAAAAATGATTATAATAAGAATGCCAGTTGTTTCCAAATTAATATTTATATCTAGTGTAATTCCAATCAAAATTCTTATGGGTTTTATTTGGTTTGTATAGAATATTAATTCTTTTCAACTTGCCAGCGTTCATCATCTGGAAAAATAAATGGGCAAAAGCTTCAGGTTTTTTTTTTCCTAAAGAAGATTAATGAAGGTAAATTTTTCAGACAACTTGTTAAAACATATGATAACATTAACATAATTATAATAGCATCCTATGGGTAGAAAAATTAACAGATCAATGGAATAAGAAACTGAGCACAGATATTGAACTGAGTGTAAAAAAATAGCTTTGAATGTAGGAAAGGTGACACTGTAAGTTTGTGGGAAAGTGAGGGTCGGTTAGATGTGTGGTGCCAAGTCACTGGACTAATGATTTGGGAAGAGAGCATTCAGTTAAGTCCTGACTTTACATCCTAACCCAAAGAAAACTCCTGATGGATTAAAGGAGAGAAAGATGTTAAAAAAGAAAAAAATAATAAGAAAACCATAAAAGGAGAACTAGTTTTCAAATTAGCCAAAGGAAGATGTTTTTTAAACACCATAACCTCACGTGATATTAACAGCCTGCCTTATAAGAAAAACCCATATATTGGATCCCAATCCTAGATCGGTCCCTAACTTCTATGTGATCTGGGGGCAAACCACTTATCCTTCTTGGGCCTTAGTTTGTTCACGGGTAAATTTAGGGCATTGGATTACACCATCCCTAAGACTTCTTCCAGTTCTGATAACCTATCATTCTGATTCTGAGCAAAATCAATTTCCTTTGCTTCCCTTCCTTTCCTTTTTCTGACCACCAATAATATGGTGGGAAAACGGAAGAGCAGACCAAGTGAAACTGTTTTCTCTTCTGATGGTGGAAACAAAATTCACAGAAGGTATTGATGTTTTTCCCTTTGCAATGACACATTTCATAAAGCATCTATTGAGTGACTAGGGTGTACCTGACCTTGCCCTCATGACTATTATGTGTTACCACTTTTAACACTCAGAGTGTGTCAGAGAGATCCTGTCTCCCATTTTACGGATATGAAACTCAGGGCATAGAGGCTAAGATATATGACTAAGCCCTAACATTAATATGTACCTTACTCAGAATTTGGGCCTGTATTTACTTTTGACAGTCTGATTCAGAGTCTAGGAAAATTATCTCAAGGGAAATTGTGAAAAGGACAGGGTCTTACACACACACACACACACACACACAACACACTACTAAGATGACTGAATGCTCTTCCTTACAAATCAGCTTCTCTACTAATGAATAATGTTGTATTTTTAAAGTGGGCTGAATTTGTATTGGGGGTTAATGCCATCATTGACTTAAGCAAAAATACCTGAACGGGACACACTCCTAGCCTGCTCTCAGGTTTGCTTGGGCTTCTCTTCTGTAGAGTTTACCGATACAGCATAGAAATTATGGCAAAGCCCAGTGGAGTCGTTGAAGTAAAAGTCTCAATACTGCTCAGGAAGGGATGCCAAATTAAATAAAGAGAGCCCCCAGCAGTTCTGCAGCTGTGTGCCAACCCAGCTGCTGGTATGAGGTAAATGAGGACCGAACTCCTTCTCACTTGTGACCCTTGCCGGTATTTAAACAACAATGCCTGGAGACTGGCACACTGTTCTAAAATAAGGCAATGCATCTCAAGAGCAAAAATAGTTAAACTACATGATAAACCCACTCACAAAGTTTTTCTTAGGTTTTCACCTTTCAGACCACCATTTAAACTCATTTCCTAAAAAAAAAATAAAAAAATAAACTCACTTCCTCTCATGGGCTCCTGGCGAAGGTTGAGATGTTATATTCCATCTACGTATCAATTTGTAATACGCAGCCCTAAGTTTACAGGAGGAAAATGGCATAGAACCTAGAGGTCCTCCAGTTGCTGTCTTTTCATATCTTGTGACAATGTTTGAGCGGTGCCGTGGTATAATATTCACCAAAATGCAAAAGTCACAAGTGTAAGCAACTCAAGTCATTCTTTATTCTTGTATGATATATAACAGACGTGTAGATGAAATCCCAGGGCTTTATTGGTCTCTTGTAATCGCTTTTCTAGAATGTTTAAATTTCTACTGGAATGCTACAGAGAAATGCTATTAGATATAAAGAGGAAAAATAGCAACAAGAAGTAGACTTCTATTTGACTCCACTGAAAAAACCCAGAGTCCAGTGTGTTTCAAGCTCCTCTGAGGAAACATTTTATGTAAAACCAGGTTATCCCTTATCTTTACCCTCTGCAGAATGGTCTCATATTAATGAATCACAGCAATTACTGCTGTTAGGTATATCCTAATCCTTTGGTCAGTTTTTTTTTTTCCCAAACTGCATTCCAAAAAATACTGGCTCCTTGGAATGCAAATAGGTGTTCCATGAAAGTAGAGTTTTATGGCCGCATAGAAGTGGGAAACGTGAGGTTGAAGAGAGTCAGGCTGACCTCCATACGGTTAGGCTGCTTAGAGTCATTGACTCCATACTGGAGTGCACCATGAATCTTCACCGGGAGTACAGTCCCTGCGGTGAAAAGTGTTACCCCAACATCCTCTGACCCTTTTCTACAGAAGAGCTCATAGAACCATATTCAGAGGAAGGCACTTTGGGAAGCTTTGCTTAAATGCTTTGTTTTAACTATTTTCGATGGGAAAGTGTTTAGACAATACTACATATTTTTCTTTCTTAGTCACATTTTACTGGAATTTAGTATTTTCTTGGAGGCTTTGGGACATAACAACAAGCTTAACTCTTTTATGTGTGATGTGCTGTATGGTGCTTGTGAGGTGTGCATATGCTCATACCTCAGACTTCTGTGTGATCAAAGTAATATTTCCTCTGGGGTCTCCTCCATGGTCATCTCTACTCACCTCATTCTTTGAGTCTGTTCCCAATGCCATGGTCACTTCTGCTACTGACTCCCCTGGCCTCATCCTAAGACCCTTTCCAGTTCTGAGAAGTGTAACCCTCTGTGTGCCTTATCTGTCCTCACTCCCTCCTTCCTTTCTTCTCCCTTCCTTCCCTTTCTCTTTTACTTTCAATATTGGTAAATTTCTGCTTTCTCTTTTTCTCTCTCACTCTTGCTGGGATTTACCAATTGAATTCATCTTTTCTAAGAATCACTTTAAGCTTCATTTCTCTAATTTTTTTCTCTATTATATATTTTCTATTCCATTGATTTCTCCTCTTACCTGTTTTTATTCTCTTCCTCTTATTTATTTTGAGTTTATTTTACTCTTCTTTTTTATTTCAAAGCTTTTAAAGGTAGAATCAGATGATTGATTTTTGGCCTTTCTTCTGTTCTAATGTAAACACTTAGACTGATAATTCCCTCTCAGCAGTGTTCCAGCTATGTCCCACAAATTCTCAAATGTTGCATTTTTATTATCATTCAGTTCAAAATTCCCCTAGTGATTTTTTTCTTTGACTCATGAGTTATATAGAAGGGTGTTGTCTTAGTTTTCTCATTCTTATTGAATTCTGATTTAATTCCATCAAGATCAGAGAACATACTCTGTAAGATTTAAATTTTTTGAAAGTTGATTGAGACTGATTTTATGGTCCAGGATATAATTCATTTTGGTGAATGTTCCATGTACATTAGAAAGGAATGTGTATCCTACAGTTGTTGGTTGTAGTGTTCTATAAATATCAATTAGGTCAAGATGGCTGATGGTAATATTGAGATCTTCTATATCCTTATTAAGTTCTTAAAATCTCTTTGTTCTACAAATTACTCAGGGGAGATTTCTAAACCTTCAACTCTGAAAACTTGTCTATTTCTTCTTTTAGTTCTGATGATTTTTGTTTCATGTATTTTGTGTTAATGTTATTAAAGACATATATGTTTATGATTTTTAATGTTTTGTTGGCTAATTGACCCTTTTATTAGTCTTTCTCTATAAGTCCTTGTCTTAAAGTCTACTTTGTCTGATATTAATATAGCCACTCCCTCTTTCTTTTGCTGTCTGCTTACATGGTATATCAATCCTTTGTTGTTGTTACTTCAACTTGTGTCTTTAAAATTAAAATTCATCTTGGGGTGCCTAGGTGGCTTGGTCAGTTAAGCATCTGACTCTTGATATTGGTTCATGTTATGATCTCAGGGTTGTGAGATTGAACCCCATGTCAGGCTCTGCCCTGGGCATGAAGTATGCTTAAGATTCTTAGTCCCTCTGCCCCTCCCCATTGTGTATATGTGTTTGCTCACTTACTCTCCCTAAAAATATAAAATAAAATAAAATAAAATAAAATAAAATAAAACAAATAAAATAAAAATTCACTTCCTATGGTAGCATATAGTTTTATCTTTGGTTAAAATCCAGTCTGATAGGGCAGCCCTGGTGGCTCAGCGGTTTAGCACTGCCTACAGCCTAGGGCGTGATCCCAGAGACCCAGGATCGAGTCCTACGTCGGGCTCCCTGTGTGGAGCCTGCTTCTCCCTCTGCCTGTCTCTCTGACTCTCTATCTCTTTGTGTCTCTCATGAATAAATAAATAAAATCTTTTTTAAAAAATCCAGTCTGATAATCTCTGCTTTTTAATTAAAGTGTTTAATCCATTTTTATTTAATGCAATTATTAACATAGTTTGATATAGGACAACTATTTTTCTACTTATTTTCTATTTTTACCATCTCTTTTTTGTTCCTTTTTTGTCTGGCCTAACTTAGGGTTATATGATTAAAAATTTATTTTAATAGTCTGTCTTACTTTTTTTTTCTTACTGACTTTTAAACTATATCTCTTTTGTGTTATTTTTAGTGGTTCCTCTATGAATTACAATATGCATCCATCCCCAACTTATTAGAGTTTCTGCAGAATTAATATTGCACCAGTTCACGTACAATGTAAAGTATTTGCAATTTCATTTGTGCTATTGTCCCAATCCTTTGTGGTATTGTCATGTGACTCATACATATTGTAAACTTCACAGTATGTTATAATTTTTGCCTTGAATAGTCGATTGTCTTTCAGAGAAATTAAGGGAGAAAAACACATAGTATTTTATATTTACCATAGACATCTAAGTTTCCATCTTGTGTCATTTTCTGTTCACCTAAAAAACTTCCGATAGGGATGCCTGGGTGGCTCTATGGTTGAGCGTCTGCCTTTGGCCCAGGTTGTGATCTCGAGGTCCTGGGATCAAGTCCCACATCAGGCTCCCCATAGGGAGTCTGCTTCTCCCTCTGCCTGTGTCTTTGCCTCTCTGTGTCTCTCATGAAAAAATAAATAAAATCTTAAAAATAAATAAATAAATAAATAAATAAATAAATAAATAAATAAATAAAATAACTTCCTTTAAACATTTCTTGCCTGCTTAATGCAATGTAACACAGGCCTGCTGGTGACTCATTGTTTTCTTTTGAAAAAAGGAAAAAAATCTTTATATTGCTTTTACATAGAATTGTGGGTTGCCAGGGTGTTTTTTTTTTTTTTTTCATTCAATGCTTTAAAGTTCCTTTGTTTCTAATAAGTCAGCCATCATTTGGATCATTGATTCTCTATAGATAATGGATATGATTTTTTTTTTTCCTGGCTGCTTTCAAGTTTTTTCTTTGTTTAGCTTCCAGGGGGTTGATTATGTTGAGTCTATGTGTCGTTTTCTTTGTGTTTATCCTGCTTGAGGTTCATTGAGCTTCTAGGATCATCTGTGAGTTTATGTTTTCCAGAAAACTGGGAGATATTTGGCCATTATTTCTTTAAATATTTTCCTCCACATTTCTCTCTCTCCACTCTTTCTAGGACTTCAATCACATACAAATTTACAGCATGATATTTTCTTGTAGGTTACTGAAGATCTATTCCTTTTTAAATGTCATTTTTTCTTTCTGTTCTTCAGATTAGATAATATCTGTTGATCTTTTTCAAGTTCACTCCCTTTCCTTTTGCCCATTTCAATCTGCTGTCAAGCCTACCCAACAAGCTTTTCATTTTGCAAATTCTACTTTTTAATTCTAAAATTTCCATTTGGTTCTTTTTCTATAGTTTTCATTTCTCTACCAAGATTTTCCATCTGTTAATTCATTCATGATCATATTTCCTTTAAGGTCTTTAACATATGTATAATAACAGCTTTCAAGTCTTTATCTGCTAATTCTACCCTCTGAATCATCTTGAAGTCTCTGCCATAACTGCCATTCTTTCAGGCTGTCTCAATTCTGTGAATTCAGTTATGAAATGTATCCAGGAACAAATCCTTCATATAAAATTCGTCTTATTGATAGATAAAAATATACCTATTGTACAGAAGATAAAATGGAGACTCAGAGAAGCTAAATGACTTACCCCAGCACATTTCTAATTAAATGACAGAGCTAGGGCTGAAATCTAGTACACTAAGCCCATGATTTTTGCTTTTATGCTATAGATGCCTCTCAAGGGAGTTTTTCTTCAGCTCCAAGAATGCTGGTAATCCTTAGTCTGAGAGAAAGTGAGGCTCCTACTGTATCTGTGTGAAGTGACACTGAGAAAGGAGATAGAGTGATAGAGCTTTACTGTGAGGATAGGAGTAGGGCTGGTGACCTGAGTTGTTTGGCTTGAAAGTTTCAAAAACTCAGGAAGCAAAAAAATATAGTAAAAAGCACTGGCCCATGAAGCAGTGATGTGCCCTTTTAGTTCTCCCTCTATTGGGCAGATTAGGTGTGTATCCTAGCTATGTTCCCTTCCCAATCTTTAGTACGCCACTCATAATATGGGAAGGAGGGCTGGGGCAGGATTGCAGAATATGGCTGTGCAGGTTTCAACTCACCAGAAGATTCTGGAGCAGAGTAGAGGGGTATGATATAGCTCCAGTCCTCACCCCTCCCTCCCCCTCAGAAATATTCTCTGAAATACAGAAATACTGAAAAACAGAAATACTATTGGTAAATTATCAAAATATTGAGATTCTCAGAAATACTATAAAATCTGTAGAGAAGACAAGCAAGCAAGCATCCTTGTATATTTTTATTTTTGACTAGGGGACTTGAGAGAAAGAGGTGAAATTGGAAGGTAAATAACATGTCGAATTCTTCCAGAGAGAAATGACATCTTCAGAATTCTACTGAAATGATCCAAAACCCCTGGGACTGGAGGGAGGGAGGACAAAATACAGCAGGCCTGTAGGATGTAGGATGTTCATCAGAATATCAGGAGGGGGAGGAGAGCCTACAAATTTTTAAAGACTGTATATATCCTGAAACGGAGGCTTCCTTGACCCAGGCCCTCAGGTAACAGAAAGATGGAGAACACCCAGAATATTCAGTTCAAATGTGTTGCTGGAAAAGAAAACACACTGGTAGCAGACAACAGGGAATGAGATGCTACATCAGAGTAAGCAGACTGTCGGGGCAGAGCTGCCCAAGAATGTACAATGGGGAGAGAAATGATATGGCCACTGTACTGATTTATTATATACCACCCAGTATTTCACCCAGAGCTAACAAAAGAAAGGGAGAGGAGGAGGGAGGGACAACCATGGGCTGCAAAAGACAAAGCCTAACCCAGAAAAAAAAAATAACTCAAGGAACAGAAGGAATTTTCTCACAATTTCTTCACATTATAGCACAGCTTGATAGGAACATAAATTAAGTAAAACTAGAGCTTAGCCATGAGATGATAAAATAGCAGAATGAGATAAAAAGGGAGGTGCTGGCATAAGGAAACACATTGAATACCAAAATACTTTATGGAACTAATAAATAAACTATAAATAGGAAGAACAGAACAGACACTGCTGAACACTGAAATATAGGCATGGAGAAAAGACTGTAAGCACAGCAAATGTAAAGGAAAAAGACAAAGGAAATTAATTAGAAGCTAATAGATATGCATAGTAGTTTGTTACAGACTAAGCTGCTGTAACAAAAAGATCTGAAAATATAATGCCATAAATAGATTAGTTTATTTCTCACTCACAAAACAGTCCACAGGTGAGAAGTTTAAGGTTAGTAGAACAGGTCTGCTCCATGATAGGGAGCATAACCCAGAGAGGGTTCTGGATGCTGTCTCATCTCATTCTTGTGGTTACAGACACTCTCATTCCAGTGGTTGAAGCTGGCTCCTCTCTACACCCATGTTTTCACCCACAAGAAGGATAAAGAGAGTTCAGGGCAGGCATTCTAAGAAGATGGCCCAGATGTTATACTTATCACTGCTGCTTATGTCTTACTGGTCTGAATTTGGTCACATGACCACATTTAGCTACCAGAGATACTGGGAAATGTAGTCTGAACTGGATAGATGTGTGCTCAGCTAGAAGATTTCTATTCTAAAATGAACCAGGAGAGAATGAATAGTTAGGTACCACAACTTAAAAGATAAAAATAAGCCATTTTAAGTGTCATTTAATGACACTTGGTGTCTCTAAAACAGGAAACCCAGAAAATGAAAGAGAAAATGTATCCAGTGATATAATGGGAAAAAAAATTCCAGAATGAAGAAAGAATGAAATCTACAGGTAGAAAGCACTAATTCCCAGGAGAATTTGATGAAGAGTATTACATCAAAGTATTTTCAAGTTAAACATGTGGATTTCAGGGGCACCTGGGTGGCTCAGTGGTTTAGCATCTGCCTTTGGCTCAGGTCGTGATTCTGGGATCCTGACATCGAGTCCTGCATCGGGCTCCCCAGAGGGAGCCTGCTTCTCCTTCTGCCTCTCTCTCTCTCTCTCTCTCTCTGTGTGTGTGTGTCTCATGAATAAATAAAATCTTAAAAAAAAAAACAAAAAACACTTGGACTTCAAAAACAAAGAATGTTTTAGACATCCAGGCAGAAAGAGAAGTTACCAACAAGGGGTAAAGAATCAGATTGGCATCAGATTTCACAATATTCATCATAGAAGACAATGAGTCAGTGTCTACAAAATTTTGAGGAAAGAGAGGATGACCCCAGATATCATTCAAGTATAAATACCCACGAGCACTTCTTGGAAAGGACTGCTTGATAACCCAAAGCAGGCAATTAAGAAATCAATCAAAATAGGGGCTTCTGGGTGGCTCAGTTTGTTGGGCATCTGACTTTTTATTTCAGTTCAGGTCATGATTTCAGGGTAATAAGATTGAGCCCTGCATCGGGCTCTACTCAGTATGGAGTCTACTCAAGATTCTCTCCTCTCCTTCTGCCCCTCCCCCTGCTCATACTTTCTCTCTTTCTCTCTCTCAAAAATGAAGAAAAAAAAAAACAAAACAGCCAAACCATAAGAGACTCTTAACTCTAAGAGACAAACTGAGTATTGCTGGAGGAGAGGTGGGTGAGGGGATGAGGTAACTGGGTGTTGGCTATTAAGGAGGGCATGTGATGTAATGAGCACTGGATGTTATAAGCAACTGATGAATCACTAAATTCTACTCCTGAAACTAATAATACACTATATGTCAAGTAATTCTAAATAAAATTTTAAAAATAAATCAATAAATTAAATCTTCAAAAAAGTCAATCAAAATAAGGAACTAGCATAGAGAAGCCATGACACTGGATCCATTTACACATAGGATGAATACTAAATAACCCTAGCAATTATAGTTTCAAAACAATGCAGATATTATAAATCTGGACAACATAAAAATAATAATATAATAAAAAATTGGAAGGTGAGGGGTAGCAAGAGAGTTTTAATGTTCTCATCCTTTGAAGATGGGATATATTATTCAAATTTAAAACATTTTTTTAAAAAAACCTAAATGTTTTTCATAATCATTTTTATTTAATTATAGGGTAATAGTCCATAAACAACTGCCTGAGGGCTGACCACCTGTTTTTGCACATAAAGTTTCATTAGAACACAGCTCCACTATTTGTTTACATATTGTCTATGCTACTTTCTGGCTAT
This sequence comes from Canis aureus, assembly GCF_053574225.1. Taxonomy (NCBI): domain Eukaryota; kingdom Metazoa; phylum Chordata; class Mammalia; order Carnivora; family Canidae; genus Canis; species Canis aureus. Next base: position 36,271,345 of record NC_135642.1, read on the forward strand.
AACAGATCAGAACAGCCTAAAATATTTACCGTCTGGCCCTTTAAAAAAAGTCGCCAGCCCTTGCAGAGGAATCTTTTTCAACTCACAGGAATCTTGTGGTAAAGAAATATTAACTTGAGGTTTAATAATTTGTTGAGTTCAATTCAGTCTTTTCCCCTCATATTAAATTCATGTTAAAAATTAAGTTTAATAATGGAATATAAATCCTATTTTTATAAACTGATATATTAATCATTCCAAAGATATCAGAAATAATGGATCACCTGATTTCTTAAACTTTCATCTTTGTGTTTTTGTGCATTAATTGGAATCTTTATAAAATGAGCATATATCATTTTTTACCAGAATCATAAAATAGAATGGTTTTTCTATTTGAAAACACTAGAAGCAAATATACCAAATTATTAACAATGATTAATTCTGGCTGGCAGGAATGTGATTGCTGTTTTCCTTTTTAAGCTTTTGCTATTTTTTTAAAGTTTAAAAAACAATTAAGCTGTTATAGAAGGTTGAGGCACTAAGCGACAGAGTTTTGGAAATAGTAATGACATGCCAGATATAAAGAACATTGTTCTATTTCTATGATTGTCCATATCATGTTATACAAACTACAGAGCATGGTTCCAGCCTGAAATACAAAGATGACATAAAGGAGAAGCCAGAAACAGATATTTGACTTCTGTTAGGCAATCGGCACATTCCTAAAGCTGGTTTCTTTAGTTTGCATTAACCTACCGCTCGGTTTCATCCCCCGCCCTCCCCTCCTGGTACACACACCATACTCCAGCCACACTGAGTTCCTCACCTTCCATGAAGTCTTCATGCGTCCATATGCTAGTCTGCTCTGTCGCCACTATTCTTTTTCCCAATAATTGCAACCTCTTCTCCATGTGATATGATTCAATGCTTCTTTTAAGACAGAATTTAAAAAAAAAAAAAAGACAGAATTTAAATATCACTTCCTGCAGTCCGCCTCAACCATGGCTGCACATCAGAATCACCTGGAGAGCATTATAAAAATGCTGAAGCCCAGGCTCCAGCCCAGCCATTTGGGTTTATTCGCCCAGAGTTGGGGCCCAGGCAGCAGTATTTTTATTTTTATTTTTTATTTTTTATTTTTTTATTTTTTTTTATTGGAGTTCAATCTGCCAACATATAGCATAACGTCCAGTGCTCAGCAGCAGTATTTTTAAAAAGCTCCCTGAGAGATTCTAACATACAGCTTGGGTCTTGAAGTCTTCTGCAATGCCAGGATGCAGAGTTAATTACTCCCTCCTCCGCATTCCCATTGCCCTTAACTTTTCCATTCCTCATGAAGCCTAACGCCGATCGCATTAAAGTTAGTGTTATATAATAAGTGCTCAGTAAATGCTGAAGGTTGTTACATGCCTTCTCCCTCCAAGCAAGCAAATGCAAAGGTGGTTGTCCTTCCCAGGGGAGCAGACAGCAGAACGGGCTCATGTTTCACATCCAATAACACTGCGTGCCGGATTTATTTCTATAATCCCAAGAGGATGTCAACTCCCAAGTGTAACCGTCTTCTCCATGCCCCTACACACACACACACACACACACACACACAGACACACATACACACACATCTTGAGTCTGGCTTTTACATTGTTGAGATAGCTGCAATTGAAACAGCTTTAATTTTCTGTTAAAATTAACAGAAACCAGCATTACGCATGTGCTGACTTCCCGACAGAACTGGAACATCATCTGCTTTGCACCCTCTCCTTTGTGTCATACTTTGCATTGTGTTTTATGTCGGATCCTGCTACTCTGGCTTTCAAGAGTAGGTTGTCAGGTATACTTTGTCAAAGGCTTTCAGAAAATCCAGATAAATGATGCTCTGTGCCCTGAAACTGCCAATCTGTATTTTACATCTTCGCAATGCTTGACAATTTTATTCAAGTGGAATCCTTCTTTCTTCCTCTGATTTACCTTTGCCTCCCTGACCCTGACATCAATCAGACAAGTGGAGACCCTTCCATTTTTGCTACTGAAAATCAGCTATGTACATGCCATGTCTGCAGAACATGGTAGTGTTCACCTTGGGTGATTAGGAGGTCCTGCAGGCCACTTGGGTCTGGAGGTGAGGTGGGGTGAGGAGTGCTGGGGATGGGACAGAGACCAAGGTGGATCAGCAAGATGGAAGTTCCATAATAACACCACGTGCACACGACAGCTCATGGCACTCCTCTTTCCTCCTCCAACTCACCTAGAAGGCAGGAGATTGTGCTTCTACTCCTTCCTGTTTAAAAAAAAAACAACAACAACCCTACTTATAGTCCTTTTAAACTGTCCTCACCAAATGCTTGGTGTTCACAGGATGGTGGCTGCTTACAGTTTCCCTTAAACCCCACATCCTTAGTTCATTTTTTTTTTTTTTAAATGTCAGTTTTTTTTTTTTGTTTTTTTTTTTGTTTTTTTTTTTTTATTTATGATAGGCACACAGTGAGAGAGAGAGAGGCAGAGACACAGGCAGAGGGAGAAGCAGGCTCCATGCACCGGGAGCCTGATGTGGGATTCGATCCCAGATCTCCGGGATCGCGCCCTGGGCCAAAGGCAGGCGCTAAACCGCTGCGCCACCCAGGGATCCCCCACATCCTTAGTTCATACAGGCATTTTTCAGCTAACATTTATTTGGAGAAGTGACTTTTCTCCCCTCACCTCCCCCCCCACCCAGGCTTGATGAAATTTTTCTTTTCCCATGACCTTAAGGAGCAATAAGGTGTGGTACAACAGAGTCCAATGGCAAATTTCACTAATGTAAAATCAAATTAATCTTAAAATTGATAATCTGTGTATTTCTTGGGTACTGTGCGACCTTAAACAAATCTACTATCAGTCTTGGTTTTTTTATTAGCTAAAGGGCAAATTGTTGTCTAATTCCTTTAGAAGTTATACAGATTAATTAATGTTTGGAAAATGATTTGAAAATTTAAATCAGTCTATAAATACCAAGCAGCTACATCTTCCCTGCTAGGAGGGCCCAGGTAATTCATAACCTCTTCTAATAAAGGTAAAAATAGTGTACTGGAGCCATACAATTAAATGTGATTTATATGCAATATACATATTAGTCTTTAAAAGCTAGAAGCAATTCATATTTCATAACTATAATAAAAGCATTTAATGACTTTAGAAAAGGTAATCATCTACTGTAACTGATCTAGATATCAAGTCTCTAACTCTCTCTGAGGTTTTCAGGAGTCCACTCAAAGTTCATTTTCAACCTATTAATGTTGACTGATACATTTATCTTTTTTTAAAATCTTTTTGGTTTGTTTGTTTGTTTTAGGGGTATGTGGGGAGTGGTAGTAGGAGAGGGAGACTCTTAAGTGGGGGCTTAATCTCACAATGCTAAGATCATGCCAGGAGCTGAAATGAACAGTCAGACGCTTAACAGACTGAGCCACTCAGGCAACCTGATACATCTATCTTGAAATTCTTCCAGTTTGCTTGATTTATTTTTACTCTTACAACTCTAATGTGCATTTCCTGGGAAATTTGCCTGTACAAAACTTTGCTGTATTCAAAATCTCTTCTGTCAAGATTTAGCACTTTTATATCATAGTCATTAAAATTGAACAAAATCTTAATAGTTTCCTTATTAACTACTATAGTGACTTTGCATAGTGGAAATCACAACATGTTAATTGGATTTAATTAACTATTTTAAATTACACAAACTCCTGACAGTAGACAATAGCACAGGGTCCTCACGAGCAATAAAATTGGAGCTGCTATTGCTACTTTATTAAAACTTAATGAAACTATTCATAATCTTATTTATTGTTTACAAGAAAACTGTGTTCATTTTGAAAGCAAAACTGCCTGCTGAAAACAAATTTTTGATTGTCTAGGTGAAGGTTCAGAAGTTAATAAAAGGGTCTACAATAGCCAACCTCACGGTTCCACCAACTTCTCACCGCACAGATCCCTACTTCACCCCCATACCTGTCCCACAAGCAGATGCCAGGAAAGGTTAGTGATTCAATGACCATTTTATGTGCTTAGGAATCTATGGGAAAGAGCATTGAGGTGGGATAGGGAGTTTGAATTCGGGCTCAGCCACTAACTCTCCTAGGTGACCTCAAACAAGTTGGGGTCTTCACTCTGGCCTGAATTTGCTCCTCTGTAAATCAGAAGGTTGGACTAGACAACAAGTAGAGTCCCTTCCACCTCTAAAGCCCATCATTTAAATAAATAAATAAATAAATAAATAACCCATCATTCCAGAGATTTACTATTGATTTAGATGTTGATGGTATTACGTGTTTAAATTATTATTGTGTTTACATGGTATTACTAGAATTTTTCAAGCTTCTGAGCAGATAGTTTCTGATGCTATTCTGGTAGCATTTAAAAATTTATTTTAATATACTAGTATGCAAAAATATGAAGCCAGAATTAATGAAAATGGCATTTAAACCATTTAAATTCTACTGTTCAGGAAACCAGTGGATTTCTAGTTTTTAAACAAAAGGTCATATCATCTTCATCCCAGTATCCCCAGTGTCCAGAGCCATGTTGGTTCAATGAATAAGCAAATGAAAGAGTAAGTAAATTACTAAGGACTGAGTGTTGTATCACCCTTTCTACTTCTCCCTGCTACTTAATTTAATTGGCTGAAGAGTTGAAAAATGCCTAAGTGGATTCCCTTTTGTATCTCAAATATAACCAAGGGAGATAGTCTTTAATTATTCCCATCTCACTTTCTATCTGTTGTTTGGAATAGTTTGGACCTAAAGTTGCTTCCCAAAGGTTCTCTTGGTCCTTGGAGATTTAAAGTTCTCCATCTTGTCTGCTCTGTTTACTGACCTGCTGCTGGAGAAATAGCAGAACTCAAGAGAACCCAGCATCATTATAAGCTCCTTAATGTGTGAAGCTCACAACTATAACTATTACTTTTTCTAGTTATAAACCATATTGTTCAGAAATCTTTGTGACATATGATTTTACTTAGTTTACATCTTTACTCCCTGCGACTATGGAATGACTCCAGCAGAATTCTTGCTTTAATAACATCTTACATTCTTCCTGGATCAAATTAAGATGAATGAAATAGTGAATGAATGCATCAATCAATCAATATCCACCTTAGCAATAGACATAATGAAAAAACTGATGCAAAACAAAGGTGAATCTAGAACCATGGCAACTTGACCCAGAAAAAAAATCATTTTCATCCCTCAATTATCACCAGAGAACAGATGGCCTACCATAATATTTGTATTTAATCAGCCAATTAATCAACATATATTTATTGAGTACTCACCATGTGTCTGGTACTGTGCAAGGTAATAGAAGCATCAGGAAAGCACAAGCCACAGAAATGTAAATACAGTGTCTAGAATTTTACATGTTCCCAATGCCCTTAACTGTCATCTCAGGTTCACACAAGTCCAGCAAGAGGTAAAGGACTGACAACACCCAGAAGAGAGAGTTGTTTTGGAAAATGCAGGACAAACGTCCTTTTTCTCGAGTTACCTTGCTACATCCAAAAAAGAAAACAAACTCTTTTTTTTTTTTTTTTAATGGTTAAGAATATATGTCTCACAGTACCCAAACCAAACTTTCAGGCTGAGTGTGACCTTAGACAAGCTGTTCTCTGGTCGCGATTGATTAATCAACTCCAAACTCTACAAACAAGGCAGACCTGACCTGGACTTTCCCTTCATTCTCTGCTGTTTCCTCTACCCTCATATGAGCCTACCCTCTGCTCCTCACTAGGCCAAGCACATTTTCAGATGGGCCTTCTCAAGTGTCTCTATTTCTGTCCAGAAAAGTCACTTCCTTAAGCACCTGTCTTTTCCTTCATAGATGATTATAATTTGTAATTATATATTTATTGTGAGTTTATTTCATGTCTTTGAACATGAGGCTCCATGAGTTCTCTCTGGCTCACCACTGCACCCCCAGCCTCCAGAATAGTTCCTGCCACATAACAAGCAATTAACAAATATCAGTTGAATGAATGAACATCTATCTAATCCCTAATCCCTTCAACTGGAAAGTAAACGTGTTATGAAAGTTTAATGAGACAATGGTGTTAAGGGATAATTTCCCAAAACAGGTGGGGATCCCTGGGTGCCTCAGCGGCTTAGAGCCTGCCTTCGGCCTGGGGCATGATCCTGGAGACCCGGGATCGAGTCCCATGGTTCCTCCGTGGATCCTGCTTCTCCCTCTGCCTCTGTCTTTGCGTCTCTCTCTCTCTCTCTGTGTCTCTCATGAATAAAAAATAAAGTCTTTAAAAAAAAATTTCCCAAAACAGGTAAAATTATGGATGTCATACAAACATAAAATGAACACATGTCAAAGATTTTATTTATTTAACTTGTAAATTAAAAGAGAGATCTGTAGGGGTATCTGAGTGACTCAATCAGTTAAGGATCCGACTCTTGGTTTTGGCTCAGGTCATGATCTCTTGGGTCTTAAGATCAAGACTCAGGTTGGGCTCCAAATTCAACAGGGAATCTGCTTGAAGACTCTCTCCCTCTGCCCCTCCCCCCGCTTATACTCTCTCTCTCAAATAAATAAATAAATAAATCTTTCTCTAAAAGAGAGAGAGAAAGATCTGTAAGATGTCACAACTGTTTTAAAGGAGAATATAAAGAACAGATATTTGTAGAGCAGGAATATAAATATAAATAAATAATATAAATAAATGTGCAAATAGATGCAAAATTGACATTTCTATGGGAAGGAGGAATGTCCCTTCACCAGATGGAATTTATTTTCAAGTCTGTAGATAAGAATTATTTGTATTAGTGTCAGGTTTTTTTTGTTTTGTTTTGTTTTGTTTTTGTACAAAATAACCTTAATCTCTAGAGTTGTGAAATAGCTCAAACAAGGACTAGGTTCAGGTAATCCCTGAGGGCTCCAGCATTCCATTCCAAAGGTATCCAGTAATCTCTTTTGCTTATTCCAAAACTTAAAAAAAATATATTCTTATAGTCTTCCACCACTTTGATTAAAATGATCTCCAAAAATTTTTTTAAAAATAAGGCTGGTCTCATTAGGTTTGTCCTGATTATTTACACAGGTGCAGCAAGAACAGGCCATCTTAAGTTTGCTCCACAGGAAGTTTTCATAAGGAATCTCAGATTGAACTTTTAAAATCTTCTATTACTTGCTATCCTAAGGATAGAAAATCAAGCCCAAGAAACTCTGCCTACCACATTTCAACTACAGGATCTATAAATTTGGGTATATTCCTCTTTTCTAGAGGCATTCCAAATATCCTAATATCCCAAGGTTCTTGGGCCTGCCAGGACATGACCCATTTCTACCACCTGCAAGAATGGAAACCCTATAAAGCCATGTACCAGGCCAGTTTTTTTGGAAGGATTTGTAAGCATTGGCTACATAAAGTCAACCTTAGTTCTTTAAAAGACACTTGTCATTTATGATTAATAACTATTCATTCTTAAATATGAAATTCAGATAAGGTCTTGGTTACATAAGCGATTTTTCCAATTATAGCTTAGTAAAAGGAGAATAGATTTTTATTGAAACTATGCAAATAACTATATTGCCATGAAAAGCAAAGATACTCAATGAGAGTTTCGAATCTGAGAGATGAGGGGGAACACATTTAAAAGTATTAGAAGTTTAATTTCCTTATTTCCTAAAAATCTTAAGAAAATTCAATTAAGAATATTCAATTTATATAAGCACTTATTTCTTTCTGTAAGTCAGCCAGAACAGAGCTCCTTTAATTTGAGACTTTACAATCTAATTTATTAATACCATCTAGAGACAAGAAAATATTCTATATTCACAATGAAAGATAAAGGCTTTTCTGAATTATGGACACATAGACATACAGATACAGGCAGAGCTCATAGCTTCAACTCTACAATTTTAGCTATGGATGAAAGATAAACACAGAAACACACTTACTGGTCCAGATGCCACCTTCTTTGTGGCATGACATTCCTAGCTGATTTGAGCTCAAAATACACAAGTGGACAAAAGACTAACAAACTATATTCTCTATTGTCCCTGATTCAACATGGAATTAGATGTCTATAAGACTCTAATCCACTTATGGAGATCGCCAAATTCCCAGTCACTGTAGCTACCAATAAGGAATAACTTAGCCATACATGAACAAAAAAGAAAAACAAAAAATTAATAGGAATAATACAGTAATGCCAAAATTAGAAAAACAATCAATAAAGTTTTATTGCCACTTTTAATTCACCTGGGGGTGTTAAGAAAACCCATGCCTGGACTCGGTTTCCTGTGCAGAGCATCATTTCTGGCAATTTCAGGTGAATCTTCTGCTCACCTTGGTGAGATCTCCAAAATTATTAAAAGATGTATATATATTTTAGAGTAAAACCATAACTCTTATACAACTATAAAATGAACACATCAAAGATTTTATTTAACTCATTGATTAAATGAGGGTATCAGTAAGATGTTATGATTCCAAGGAGAATCCAAACAACAGACACCTTTACAAATCAAGAACACTGAACTAAATTTGCAAATGGACAAACAACTGGCTTTTTTTTTGGGGGGGGGGTGGAAGCATCATCGCTCTGTGTGACAGTTTCTTTGCATGCGTATAAAACAAGAAACTTGCACTATTTTCAGTTTTCTATAAATTAACCTTAATCCCTAGAGAATTATAATAGCCTCATCAAAAACAAAGGTGACTATAGAGTCAGATCATCTCCAGAGATTCCAGCATTTCAATGAAATGATACTCAGCCTCCTGTACTTATCCCAAAGTCTTAACCTTTTCCTCCCAACAGTAAATGTATACACATGTGTTTATCTAGAATTAAGTGAAATGCTCCAACCAATATTAAAGCAAAGGTCAAAATCATGCTCACATTCCTTGAGATTCTGAGTTCAGTAATGAAAATATACTGAATTAAAAGGAGCTCTGTTTTTCCCATCTGCAAGTCGGGCATACTTCTTAGAAATGGGATTTGATATTTAAAGGTGGAAAATATTTATGAGGACAAAGAATTGCTCTTACCATTTTAAGGTAGTTAAATCCAGTGTTAGAAAAATTAAAACCTAAAGTCCTAATTTCAAAAGGGGCATAATGATAATGAGCAGTTCTTAAATTTTAAAAGTATAAAAGATTGACCTGGAGTACTTACTTTAAAATGTAGATTACTGGGCTCCAATTCTACTGGTTCTCAAGCTTCAGGGAGCATTAAGTATGTCCTGGAGGCCTCAATAATACAGATTCCCAGACCCTAGTCTCAGAAGTTTGGAAAGGCCAAGGAGAGGACCCAAGAGTCTTCATTTTTAATAAGAAGTTCTCCCTCTGAAATGATTCTGCAGTAAGCAAACTGAAGGAGGTTTTTCTTTGGAATCATTGTTTCACGAGTGAAGCCTTCTTGAACTCCCTAATCCCCTAGTGATCATTTCTCTGAATTCCTAGAACACTAGACTTTAGCATCCTTGATAGAACATACATCGTCATCGAGGTCCTAAGACAAACAGAAACAGTATCTGTTCCCCTTAGGATTTGGGCCAATTTCTTCAACTTAGTCTAGCTTGGTACACAGCTTGCAGACAAGGATTTCCTTGAGACCCAGAGTTCCTTACTTTCCTTCCTAGTACATAAGAGCAATAAGAAGCTGAAGCCCTATTACAAGTTTATTTCACATCTTCCCTGTGTTTCTGAGTTTCTGGCTTCAATACAATAGACCCACCTAAATGAACACATTGCCCCACCAGAAGGCTTTGCTCAATTATTCATTGATCCATTTATTTGTTTATTTATTTAATAGTCTCCTGTCCTTCAAAAGCCCTGGTTCCAGCCATGCTGACATAGTATGAGTTCTAGGAATTATAAATTAGGTGAATTAAGACTATCCATGTTGACTAGTTATGCTAAATTCACCTATGTGGGCAATCATGTCTTCTGGTGACATGAGAAATATCTAAAAATAATTTTCTTTTTTTTCTTTGTTTTTTTAGAGAGAGTGAGATTGAGAGAATGGGGCATGAGGGGCAGAGGGAGAGGGTAAGAGAGAATCTCAAGCAGGCTTTGCACCCAGCGTGGAGCCCAACACAGGGCTCAATATCATGACCCTGAGATCACGACCCTAATAAGATCATGACCTGAGCTGAAATCAAGAGTCAGCTGCTTAACTAAGCCACCCAGGTACCCCTAAAAATCACTTTCTTTTATAAAATATGACTTGTAACAATAGAGGAATAGTTGTAAGCACACAGATTTTCTTTCTTTCAGAACAAAACCTCTCCTTGGTTATGAAGACCGTGGACTTGATTCCTCCGCATTTTAAAAAGAGTAACAATGTTATTGATCATTGAAAATGTTAGGTATAAAGATGTTTTAGTTTGCACTGAAGTTATATTTCTACCTTAAAATGAAATTATCTTAATACAAGTTTATTTTATCATAGCATTATTGGAAATGCCATTTTATCTTGGGTTATAATATTAGGCTTAAATGAATGTGCACAACAGTGGTTTCTTCATGCAAAGGATTAAAGCACTAGATGTGCTCTCACAAATAAGAAGATGAATAGAGTAAGTTTTACCTGTGAAATTCATGGAGCTCAGACTTTGTAGAAATGCTTGGAGTTGGGCAGCCTGGGTGGCTCAGTGATTTAGCACTGCCTTCAGCCCAGGGCATGGTCCTGGAGACCTGGGATCTAGTCCCATATCCGGGTCCCCACGGGGAGCCTGCTTCTCCCTCTGCCTGTGTCTCTGCCTCTCTCTCTGTGTCTCTCATGAATAAATAAATAAAATCCTAAAAAAAAAAAAAAAAGAAAAGAAAAGAAATGCTTGGAGTTAAAATCATATTCTTCTAACCTTCCTTTTCAGGGATTTTGAGTATGATAGAACGAGGGCTGATTCCACCAACAGCAAGGATTACCTTTCAGAACCCACCCATTATACCAAGAGCAGCCCCTCTGCATAATTTGGATGAAGCTCATAAGATTCCAACTGCCGGTAAGATAGTCTTGCCTACATGCTTAGCTGGGGATACATAAGAATTACTTCTCACCAAAATCTAGTCTTCCGGTATCCAACTTTTATCTTCAATGATAGGGCAAAATGAAAGCTGTAATGGTTCTGAGTTTCACTTGACTGAATAAAGTAACTTTAGTCTCTTTGTCAAACACCTACACACAGCCTGTTGTTGTCTGTATGTTAGAAGGTTGGTATTTTCAAGGGGCCTGCAGCTCAGTTGGGAAAACAAGACAGAACAAAGATAAATAATAATACAAAGAAGCATAGCATAGAAACCAAATGGATGTTAAAGTCTAGTGCTACAGGTGTTCAAAGGCACAGCTGTGGAGGGGTGAGATAATAGACTTCAAAGAAGAGGCTGGATGAAATAGTATGTTCAAAAAAAGCACCAACCTGGGAATCTACTAAGTACTTGCAGAAGCCCAGGCAAGCCATTTACTTTCTCTGGGCTCCAGCTTTCCCCATTACAAAATGAGGGAGTTTGGGCTAAATGGACTCATCTGTTCAACAAGTATTTGCTGAATGCTTGCTTTATCAAAAGTAGCATTTAAGTGCTGGGGATCCAACAGAGAATAAGTCAGACAACATTTCTGCCCCCATGGTGTTTATATTCCAGTGGGAGAAACAGATAATAAGCAAGTGAGTAAATGAGAATTTAAACTAGTGGTAGGTGTTAGAAATAAAACAACATGAATGAGAGAGTGGTAAGGAGGTGGTTACTTTGCTTATGATGAAAGGGTTAGGGAATGCCTCTCAGAAGATATATGAGGCTTGAGTTGAGGTAGAAATGATCAGAAGAAGTCAGTCATGTAAAGATCTAGAGAAAAGCATTTCAGATACAGGCCAGCACAGATATAAGGGCCTAAGGACTAAGGAGGGGATGAACAAGGCTGGTCTAGCTAGAGAACCAAAAGGGAGGAAATGAGGTTGGAAAAGTAGAGGGGAATGATGACTTGGATGGAGCAGAGACTATGAGTTGTCCTCAATATTCATTCATTCCTACTTCCACAGTAATGGAGTCATGGATGGGCACATGTCAGCTTAGCTAAAGACATTTCCCAGGCTTCCTTTCAACTAGGTGTGTCCTGTGACCAGATTCTGGACAAAGAAGATGGAAGTGGAAGTGGGAAGGGAAACTTCTGAGCTGAATCTGTAAGAGAAGGGGAGCATGGTCTCCACCTTTCCTTTCTCCTCTCTGGCTAGCTGGGATGTAGATGTGATGGGCAAGCACATGAGAGCTACCTGTGAGGTAGAACTCCATGTTCCATCTCTGAGTCTGGCAGAGCTGCCCTGCCAACCTGGGACTGTCTTCTTTTCAACTCTTGTGTGTGAGAGAAATAAACTCTTAAACTCTTAATTTGTTTAAACCACTCTGTATTTTAGGATCTTTCTCTGTAAATATCTTTGACTATAGCAGAACCAGCATGGCAGCCTTTCAAACCATGATGAAGAGTTGGATTCAATCAAGTATAATAAGAACCCACTGAAAGGTTTAAATAAGAGGATGAGGTGATCTGATTTATATTGTAATAAGATCATTCTGACTGCTTTACAGATAATGAATCATAGGGGAGGAAGCAAGAGTGGAAGCAAGAAGACTAGTTCAAGGCTATTTCTGTAAACTAGGTGAGAAATAACAGTGGATTTGAGGAGGTGTCAGAGGATATAAAGAGAAGTGAAAAAAGTTAGGTAGAATTTTGGAGGTGGAGCCATGATGACTGGCTGGTGGATAGGAGGGAAAGAGAGACATTAAGGATAAATATGTATAAATGTATGAATGAATTATGTATGAATGTGCCCCAATTTTGTATCCATTCTACTGTTGATGGGAATTTCATGGTTTATAGTATAGGGCCATTAGGAATAAAGTACTATGAACATTCTCATACTTGTCTTTCAATGCACATATATATGCATTTCTGCCGGAAACATATCAAAAAGTAGAATTGCTTCGTCATAGAGTATACATATGCTCAGATTTAATAGATATTGCCAAGTGATTTTCCAAGGTGGTTATGCTGATTTATTTTCCTACTAGAAGTACATGTGAATTCCAGATAATATATATCTTTCTCAACATTTTATTTCAGTTTTATTTCTTTTTAAATTTTAGCCATCCTGATGAGTTTGTCGTGGTATCTCTTTGTGGGTTTAATCTTCACTTCCCTGATGATGAATAAACTTGAGCAGTTTTTTTGGAAAAGTGTATTCATCATTTGAGTATCCTCTTTTAAAAAGTGATTTAGGACTTTAACCTATTTTTTTAATGGATTTTCTTTCTTTTTCTTATAGAAACCATTTATACATTCTGGATTCTAATCTTTTATCAGTTGTATATATTGCAAATAATTTTTCCTAGTCTGTGGTTTGGCATTTCATTCTCCTACTGGTATCCTTTTATAATTGAATGTTTGACTTTGAGATCATTGTAGATTCACATAGAGTTGTAAGAAATAATATGGAGAGATCTCTTGCACTCTTAATAATAATGTATGGCAAAACTGTAGTGCAATATCGGCACAGCTAAGATATAGGATATTTTCTTCACCAGGAGAATACCTCATGTTGTCCTTTGATAGCCACACACACTCCTCTCCCACCCACACCCCTTCAACAATCCCTGCCAACAATAGTCTGCTCTCCATTTCTATAATTTGATCATTTCAAATATGTTAAATAAATGGATGCACGCAGTGTGTAACCTTTTGGAATTGGCTTTTGTCACTCAACATAATTCGTCCAGTTTGTTGCTTATATCAATGGTTTGTTTCTTGTTATTGCTGACTAGTACTCCATAATATGAGTGTAGTACAGATGTTAAACCATTCACTTATTGAAGGATATGATGTGGTTTGTTTCCTGTCTGGGGCTACTTTGAATAAAGCTGAATGTGAACCAGATTAATAGATTCATATCCAAATAACAGAGTATAAAAATGGGGGGAAATAGAAAATATACAGTTCAGAAACTTGACAAACCCTGCCTCAACCAAATGATCATGGTTAATATCACCAGTGATGCCATGTTGATAGCCTATGTCCTCTGATACGATGTGATAAAGAGGGTACTTCACCTCTGTGGTATTCTGCCGAAAACCCCATACCCTACTCTAACCATGAGAAAGATATCAGATAAATCCAAACTGAGAAAATTCTATAAAATATTGACTAATACTCCTTAAAACTATTAAGATCATGAAAAATAAGACTGAGAAACTGTCACAGACCAGAAGAGACTAAGAAGACATGATAGCTTAATACACTGTGATATCCTGTTCGATCTTGGAGCAGTAAAGGACAGTGTAAAAACTTAGTGATATCTGAATGAAGACTGGGATTTAGTTAATAGTAACATACAAATGATGGTTTCTTGTTTTGACAACTGTACTGTGGTAATGAAAGATATTAACATTAGGGGAAATTGAATGAGGGTGTACAGCAACTTTCCTGTACATCTAAAATTAGTCCAAATTTAAAGTTTGTTTTTTTTAAATATAAAAAATAAATGGTTGGAAAAGGCATCAATTAAATATAAATTTAAAATTAATAAAAAGGAGATAGACAGGAAAAGATACACCATGCAAAAAATAATCAAAAAAATCTAGATTGCCTCCATTAATATCAGATGAACAAGAACACTGGCAAGGATAAAGAGGGATATCAGTGATAAAAGGAACAATTCAGCAAAAAGAAATAACAATCCTAACTGTGTATGTACCTAACAATAGAGATTCAAAATACTTGAAGCAAAAATCAGTAACAATATAGATGACTTGAACATTATCAACCTATTTTAACACATCTAAGGAATTAAAACAAATAGCAGAATGCTTGCTCATTCATTTCAAATGCACATAGACCATTCAGCAAAACAGACCATATTCTGGACCATAAAAAATATTTTAATGAACTTAAAGAACGTAAATTATACAAAATATGTTCTCTCACCATAACGTAGTTAAACCAGAAATGAATTAGAGAAAACTATATCAAAAAATTCCCAAATACTTGCAAATTAAAGAACATACTTTTAAATAACCCATTGGTCAAAGTGGAAATTACAAGGATATTTAAAAATATTTTTAATTGAATGAAAAATAACACAACATATAAAAATTTATAGAATGCAACTAAAATAGTATTTATATAGAAAATTATAGCATTAGATATTTATATTAGAAAGTAAGATCTCAAATTAATTATCTAAGCCTCAACTTTAAGAAACTAGAAAAAGAAAAGCAAATTATACCAAAAGCAAGCAGAAAGAAATAATAGAAATGAAAATAAAAGGCAATGAAATTTAAAATAGATAAAAATAGAGAAATTTATTGAAACCAAAATATGTTTCTTGGAAAATATCAACAAAATTGGTAAACCTCTAGCCTAACAAAAGACTATCAAATATAAAAAGAGAGAAGGCACAAATAACCAATACCACAAATGAAAGGGAGACATCATAACAATTAATATAGACATTTACAGGATGATATGAGAACATAAATAGCTTTATGACCATAAACTGGAAAACTCAGACTAATTGAAAAACTCTTAAAAGACAGATATTATCGGGCAGCCCTGGTGGCCCAGCAGTTTAGTGCTGCCTTCGGCCCAGGATGTGATTCTGGAGACCCGGGATCAAGTCCCACATTGGGCTCCCTGCATGGAGCCTGCTTCTCCCTCTGCCTGTGTCTCTGCCTCTCCCTCTCTCTCTCTGTCTCTCATGAATAAATAAATAAAATCTTAAAAAAAGAAAGACAGATACTATCAAAGCTCACTCAAGAAGAAACAGATGATCTAATTAGTCCTATATCTATTAAGGTAATTTAATTTGTACTTAAAAACTTTCTAAGAAAGAAAACACTAGTTCCAGATGGCATCCCTGGTGAGTTCTACCAAACAATTAAGAAAGAAATATTGTCAATTCTACACAAATTCTTCTAGAAAATAGAATAAGAGAAAACACTCCTCAGACCATTTTTATGAAGTCAGCATCACCCTGATACCACAACCAGACAGCGACATTAGAAGACAAGAAAACCACACTCTGTTACTCTTCATGAAAAACAGATATAAAAATCCTCCACAAAAAAAAAAATCCTCCACAAAAGATTAGCAAATTGAATCCCACAATATAAAAAAATAATAATATGCCATGACCATGTAGGGTTTATCCTAAGAATGCAAGACTGTTTCAACATTTAAAAAATCAATGTAAATCATCATATCAATAAACTGAAGAACCATATCACCATCTCCATCTTAATACATAAAAAATAAAATTCAACATCCATTAAACAACAATACATTTTTTAAAGACTAAAGCAAACTAAAAATATAAGGGATCTTTCTCAGCCTGATATAAGGCATCTACAGCTGAAATCATACTTAATAGTGACAGACCAACTGCTTTCACTATAAGATCAGGAACAAGGCAAGAATGTCCACTCTTACCACAGCTATTCAACATTGTATGGAAGGTCCTAGCCAATACAATTAGTTAAAAAAAAGAAAGAAAGAAAGAAAGAAAGAAAGAAAGAAAGAAAGAAAGAAAGAAAGAAAGAAAGAAAGAAAGAAAGAAAGAAAAAAGAATAGAAAATAAAGAAATTAAACTCTCTTTTTATAAATAGAATGATTACTACATAGAAAATTTGAAATACAAAAAACAATAGAATAAATAAGAGTTTAGCATGGTTTCAGGATAACAGATTAATATGTAAAAATTAACTGAGTTTCTATATAGTAGAAATGAACAATTGGAAATTGAATTTTAAAAAAACAATGCCAGGGTGCCTGGCTGGCTCAGTCAAAAGAGCTCATGCAACTCTTGATCTCAGGGCCATGAATTTGAGCCCCACATTCAGTGTACACTCTACTTAAAACAACAACAACAACAAAAACAATGTCACTAAAATGATACAAAACAATTAAATACTTAGGAATAAAACAAAAAAAATGTGTAAGATCTATATGCTAAAAACTCCAAAACGCTAATGAAAAAATGTTCAAATAAGACCTAAATAAATGGAAAGGTAATCCATGTTTATGGATTAGAAGACTCAATATTGTTATGTTAATCATCCCAAAGTTGTCTATAAACTCAATGCAATCCAAATCAAGATCAATAGAATTTTTTGTAGAAATTGACAAGCCAATTCTAAAATTTATATGGAGAAGCAAAGATGGTACAATAGCCAAAATAATTCTGAAAAAGGAGAGTATCATTGGAGGATTCATGTTATCTGAGTTAGTATAAAGTTATAATTATTAGGACAGTGTGGTAGTAGCAAAAGGATAAATACAGAGATCCATTGAGCAGAATAGAGAGTTCAGGAGTCGATCTATACATACATGGTCGATTGATTTTCAACAAGGACACAAAGGCAATTCAATGGAGAAAGGATAGTCTTTTCAATAAATGGTGCTGGAACGATGGAAGATAGATATATAGAGACATTTCACCCATACCATACACCATGTATAAAAGTTTACTCAAGATGGATCATAGAACTAAATGGAAAGTCTAAAACTAAGAACTTTTAGAAGAAGACAAAAGGGGGAAATTTTTGTTTCCTTGGATTAGTGAAAGATTTCTTAAATATCACAAATCCATAAGAGTAAAAAAATAGCATACTTCACCAAAATTTAAAACTTCTACTCTTTGAAAGACAATATTAAGAAAATGAAAAGAAAAGCTACAGACTGGGAATTCATATTTCAAAACATATTGAAATATATTAAATAATTTTTGTCCAGAAGATATAAAGAACTCTTGAAATTCAATAAGAAAACAAGCGACTCAATAACCTAACAGACAAAGGATTAGAACAAAAATGTTACCAAAGAAGATATATGATGGTAGATAAGTAAGTGAAAGCATGCTTAACATAATTAATTACTAGGGAAATACAAATTAAAACAAGTCTTAATATATTTAAGATAACTGAAATCATACCATGCATCTTTTCTAATCAGAATGGTATGAAACTAGAAATCAGTTATAAGAGAAAAACTGGAAAATTCACAAATATGTGCTGCTTAAACAACATGCTCCTGAACAATCAGTGGGTCAGGAAGAAATCAAAAGGCAGTAAAAAAAAAAAAATCTTGAGACAAAAATTGAAACACAACATCACCTATGGGATGCAAAAAAAAAAAAAAAAAAAAAAAAACAGTTCTAAGAGAGAAGCTTAAGCAATAAACACCTACACTAAGGAAACAGAAAGATCTCAAATAAGCAACCTAACTTAACACCTTAAAAAACTAGAAAAAGAAGAATATACTAAGCTCAAGTTTATAAGGAAGTAAATAACAAAGATCAGAGTGGAAATAAACAGAGACTAGAAAGATAAAAGAAAATATCAATAAAATGAAGAGGTGGTTTTTTTGAAAAGATAAACAAAACTGACAAACCTCTAGCTAGACAAACTAAGAAAAAAAAGAGAAGGCTCAAATAAAATCAGAAATGAAAGTGGAGACATTACAAGTGATGATAATGCAGAAATACTAAGGATCATAAGAAATCACTATGAGTGGGGGTGCCTATGTGGCTCAGTTGGTTAAGTATCTGAGTTCGGCTTAGGTCATGATCTCAGGGTCCTGGGTTCCAGCTCCATACCCAGCTCTGTACTCAGTGGGGAGTCTGCTCCTCCCCTTCCCTCTCCTTTTGCCCCTCCCCCTACTCATGCTAGCTGTCTCTGTCTCTCAAATAAATAGTCTTTTAAAAAAAGACAAATTACTATGAACAATTATATACCGAGATTTAGATAGCTTAGAAGAAATGGATAGATTTCTAGAAACATAAACTTACAAAGTTTGAATCATGAAGAAATAGAAAATCTGAAGAGACCAATTACTAGTAAGGGGATTGAATGAATAATCAAAAACTTCCCCATAAAGAAAAGTCCAGGATCAGAAGGCTTCACTGGTAAATTCTATCAAGCATTTAAAGAAAAAATTTTGCCAATCCTTCTCAAATTCCTTAAAAACAAATAGAATAGGGGCATTTCCAGACTCATTTTGTAAGGCCAGCATTATCCTCAGACCAAAGCAGACAAGAAAAGAAAATTACAGGCCAACATTCCTGATAAACAAAGATTCAAAAAAATCATTAATAAAATATTAGCAAACTCATTTTACAACACATTTAAAGAACCATACACCATGATCAAGTGAGATTTATTCCTGGATACAAGGATGATTCAACATATGTAAATAAATAAAGGTAATATATCACATTAACAAAATGAAGGATAAAAATCATATGATCATCTCAATGGATACAGAAAAAGCATTTGACAAAATTCAGTATCCTTTCACAAGCAAAACTCTCAATAAATTGTATATAGAAGAAATTCACTTCAACATAATAAAAGCTAACATTATACTCAATGACAAAAAGCTATAAGTTTTTTCTCTAAGATCAGGAACAAGACAAGGATGTCCAGCCTTGCCATTTTTATTCAACATACTTCTAGAAGCCCTAGCCAGAGCAATAAGGCAAGAAAAAGAAATAAAAAACAGAAAGGAAGAAGTAAAATTATCTCTGCAAACGACATATTCTGTATAGAAAACCTTAAGGACACCACCAAAAAGTGCTTAGAAGTAATAAATGAGCTCAGTAAAGCTGTAGGATACAAAATCAACACAAAAATTAATTGCATTTCTATACACTAAAATGGAATTGTCAGAAAGAGAAATTAAAAAAATAATCTCCTTTACAATAGCATAAGTAAAATACTTAGGAATAAGTTTAACCAAGCAAATGAAAGACCTATATACTGAAAACTATAAAACACTGATGAAGGAAACTGAAGAGGACGCAAATAAATGGAAACATATTCCATGTTCATGAATTAGAAGAACTAATTTTGTTAAAAGGCTATACCACTCAAAGCAAACTATAGACTTGGTGCAACCCCTATTAAATTCCAATGGCATTTTTAAAATAAAAATAGAAGAAACAATCCTAATATTTATGTGGAACCACAAAAAACCCTAACTAGGGAAAACAATCTTGAAAAAGAAGAAAACTGGAGATACCACATTTCTTGATTCCAAACTATATTACAAAGCTTTGATAATCAAAACAGAATGGTAGTGGCATTAAAAACAGATACATAGATCAATAGAACAGAATAGAGAATCCAGAAATAAAACTATGTTTTTATGGTCAATTAATTACTGTTTCAACAAAGGATCCAAGAATATATAATGGGAAAAGGATAATTTCATCAGTAAATGGTATTGGGAAAACTGGACAGCAATGGTAAAAAGAATGAAACTGGACCACGATCTTGTATCATACACAAAAATTAATTCAAAATGGATTAAAGACCTCAACATAATTCCTGAAACCATAAAACTCCTAGAAGAAAGCACAGGGATAAGCTCAATGATTTTTTGAATTTGAAACGAAAAGCAAAGGCAACAAAAGCCAAAATAAAAAAGGAGCCTACATCAAACTAAAATGCTTCTGCATGGCAAAAGAAACCACCAACAAAATAAAAAGTTAGCTTTTGGAATGGGATAAAATATTTGCAACCCACAAATCCAATAAAGGGTTAATATACAAAATATATTAAGAAACTCCTACAACTCAATAGCCCAAAAACAAAACAAAACAAAACAAAAGAGCAAAACAAACAAACAAAAAAAACCAAATAACCCAATTTAAAAATCAGAAAAGGACCTGAACAGACATTTTTCCAAAGAAGATGAACAAAGGGCCAACAGGGACATGCAAAGGTGCTCAACCTCATTAATCATCAGGGAAATGCAAATCACCACCACAATGAGCTATCGCCTCACACCTGTCAGAAGGGCTAGCATCGAAAAGACAAGAGAACAAAGACTAGCAGGTGGTGGAGAAAAGGGAATCATTGTGTACTGTTGGTGAAAATGTAAACTAGTAAAGCTACTAAGGGAAATAGTATGGAAGTTTCTCCGGAAATTAAAAATAGAACTACCATCTCATCAGCAATCTCACTTTGGGGTATAAAGGAAACAAAATCATTATCTCAAGAGATATCTGTACTCCCATGTTCACTGCAGCACTATTCATAATAGCTAAGTATGGACACTATTTACATGTCTGTAGATGGATGAATGGAAATGTGATACATACATACACACACATATATAACACAAATATATATATAGAAATATATATTTATATATATAGTGTGTATATATATATATATATATATATATATAGTGTTCATCTTTTAAAAAGAAGGAAATCCTGCCATTTGCAACAACATGGATGAATCTGGAGGGTGTTATGTTAAGTGAAATAAGCCAGTCAGAGAAAGACTAAATGCTGCATGGTATCTCTCATATTTGGAATTTTTTAAAAAGTTAAATTTATAGGAACAGTAGAAAAATGATTGCCAAGGACTGAGAGGTGGGTAGAGGTTGGTAAAAAGGGTATGAACTTTCAGCTATAAAATGAATAATGTCTGAAGATCTAATGTAAGGCATGGTGACTAGAGTCGATAATGATATATTGCATAATTGACACTTGCTAAGAGAGTAGAACTTAAATGTTCCATTAATTTAAAAAAAAGATAAGTGAGATGATGGATGTGTTAATTAACTAGATGGGAGGGAATCCTTCCATTCTACATACATATATCAACCCCCGCAATGTACACTCTAAATATATTATAGTTTTTATATGTCAATTATATGTCAGTTATACCTCAATAAAACTGAAATTTAAAAATAGAGAGGGCACAAATAATATTAAAATGAAAAAAGATACATAGAATTTTTTAGAAATAGTATGATAGGTCTATGCCAATATGTATTTTTTTCAATGAAAGGAGGATAATTGCCAAAATTAACTCAAGAGAAAGTATAAAACTTAAAGAAAACAATACCATTAGATTATTTGAATTGGTGGTCAAAAATATATCTCTGTCTTAAACAACACATGTGGATGTGTGCACACATATACGTACACAAAAATATACCAGAGGAAAAAGGGCCTCAGGCCTTTGATAGACGACTTTTACCAACCTAAAAGATCAGTGATCCTTGCCTTAAACCATTCCATAGAAAAAGAAAAGCTTGCCAAGTGATTTTATGAAGCTATTACTTTGGTATCAAAACTGGATGAGGATAGTGCCAAAAAAAAAAAAAAAAAGTTCGATCTCAGGAACACAGAGGCAAATATTCTAAATAAAAGTTAGCTTTTTAACCTTCATTGTGATAAGGAAGAATGTGAGGAAAAGTCAACATTAGAAAAATCAAACAAGACCTCTGAGCAGATTGGAAGTATGAGAGGATTTTCTGACCCTGATGACTGCCTTCAACGAAAACCCCAGAGCCAACAATATTCTTACTAGGCAAACTTGGGAAGCATTCTATCTTTCCATGAAAAGCAGAGACGGTTCCAGAGTGACCACAGCTGCCACCGTCCTTGAGGCTCTGGTACACACAATAAGACAAAGAATGGAATGGAGACAAGGTGGTGGGGGAGAAAGGGGCATCAGCCAGGAACATATGGGACTGCAAATATCAGAAAACCTAACCACCAGTGGCTTAAACAATGAGGAGTTCATTAGTTTCACATGTAAGAATTCAGGATGTAGGCAGTGTAGGGCCGGTGGTACTCATCAAAAGAATTGGAATAGCTCTCTTTCTGCTTTATCTTCTTTGGATGTTTGATTTCAGCCTCATGCTTGCCACTTCATGGCTATAACGCCTCCTGCAGATTTGGGTCTTAATGTACATATTCAGTGCAGGAAGGGGGGAAAAAGTGGTACCAGTCTCTTCCCAGAAACCCCTGGATGGACTTCCCCTTACAGCTCACCGGTCATGTGGTTACTGTGAGCTATAAGAAAGTCTGGGAAAGTCAATGTCTAGGGATAGGATTAGGGTTAGGGTTAGGATTTGGGATATATATATATAAATTCTTAGTATTGTAAGTTATGCCTGGTACAACCCGTTCATGAAAATTCTTTGTTGGATATTAAATATATTTACTATTTGGGCCATACTCACTCTAAAACATTTGTTGTATATCTAAAATTAAAATTTAACTGTGTGTCCCCTAAAAGATTTTTTTTTTTTTTTTTTTGCTAAATCTGGCATCCCTAGGAGCTGGGCATATTGGGGGAAAAATGAGGTTCTAAAATTAGCAAGAAAGAAGGACTATTGGGCAGGTAGATATCAGTAACTACCATAGAAACATACAGGTTTATCCAGAAAGACAAGATCTTTTTCCCTGGACATTAACTCTGGCAAAGCTCATCATACAGATTTTTCCAGAAGGAAAACTGAGTAGCAAATTATAGGCAGTATCTTATGATGCAATTTTGGTGAAGACATAGATACATTTTTCAAATGCATGTGTCCCTTAAAATTTAAGGCTACATGCAGTTATAATTCAGTAACAGAATTTCTGCAGGTAACCAAGAAAAACTTTTTAAAATTTTTAGATATACCATTAACTGTGGATCACTCATATGAAATTACAAATATTTTAGATCTTTATCTACCAGATTTCATTAAAAATTTACTGAAATTCTTTTTTAAATTATGCCTATTTAAAAACTTGGCAGCTGCTGTTTTGTTTCAACATGAAAACCTAACCATAAATCTCACTTCTCTGTAGGAACCTGATAATTTAACCAAAAGTAAACCGAGCCTGCAGACAATAGGAATAACAGGATTTATGGGTGAATCAGTGGATTTCAGGCAGCCCAAGTGCAGGATATGGACTGGCTTTCAGAAGTGGGAGGGCATAGTCCAAGGGAACAACACAACAGGAGAGCATAGAGGTCAAGGCAACACTTGTAGGCTTAAAATGGAGTCTTCAAACACTAGCCACATGCCAGTCTCAGGGAAGGTGATGGGTAGTTTCACAGTCAGGGAGGCTCCCAGGAAGCCAAGAAAACTGAAAACCAGGTCAAACCGGGTTGGTCAGAGGCAACCAACAAATGTCTTCCATGGAGATGAATTTTAGTGATTAGACTCTGGAATTCCTGCTACTTTTTAAGAGATGGCTGAAGAGATTGCTTGCAGCCAACTTGAGGCAATGTGAAAGAGCCCAGAACTCAAGGTGGGATTCCAAATTGTGTACTGATGTGCTGTATTTATGTGTGTATATATATATATATGTATGTATATATATACTATATAATAAATACTGATGTGCTGATCAGTATTTGCCCATTCTTACAAATGGGCAGATGTTGTTCTAAAATAGACAGAAAGGGGTTTGGACTAAGGGAGTTGAAGAAGCCTCACTCCTTTGACTCAATTAACTATATACATAAATTATTTTTAATTTTCTTTCTTGGAAGGAATAGTGTAAGGATTTTCTCCCCTGAGAATGTCAGACTTGAACTATTTGTAAAAGGCTGATGGATTTGCTGCCAGGCAACAGGAGAGATGTGATTTCTCTCCAAAGTAGCAGGTAGGCCTACCCACCTATGGACCAGATCTCTAAACGTTGTTGCTTCAAGACTTAATTTCAAAAATGGTATTTACTCTCTTTTCACTTGTATTATTTCCCCCAAGGCATTTAAATTCTTCAGAATTGTCTTTTTTTACTGACCACACAGTATAATAGTCCATCATGTATAGTTATATTAACTTCCTTATTAAATGAACTTGGGAATATGGCTCCTTGAAGAAATCTTATAGCAAAACATTTTTTAAAGATTTTATTTATTTATTTGGGGGGCACAGATAGGGGGAGGGGCAGAGGGAAAGGGACAAGCAGACTCCTCACTGAGCGTGATGCCCAACACAGGGCTCAATCCCAGGACCCTGAGATCGTGACCTGAGCAGAAGGCAGAGGCTTAACCAACTGAGCCACCAGGTGCCCCACAAAACATTTTTATGTGACAAATATTACTTTCTAATATGCCTGGTTTTAAAATGTGCCTTTTCAACTGAGCAGTGTGCACAAAAGGAGCTGACCTTATACTCTAATGGAACAGTTGCCCTCTCATTCTTCTTGCTTTGCTTTTGAAGTCAATGATCACAAATGTTTGATTGAATTGATACAGGCCAGACTATAGTGAACAGTGACAGAGCCACTTGACTTTCAAGTGGCAAACCCAATAGCATCCACCCAGTGACTCAGCCTTTTTCTGGAAGAGGTAACATTGCACCACCTCCATCCACAGCCCCTTTCACTATACCTCAGAAACCACAGCTGATTCCAGTGGAAGCAACGAAGTTCTCTCCCAAGAAACGAAGATCACAGGTATTCATGCTTCTTTTTTTAAAAAAAGATTTTTAATTTATTTATGTGGGGGAGAGAGAGAGAGAGAACACAAGTGTGAGGGGACAGGGGCAGAGGGAGAAGCAGGCTCCCACGCTGAGTAGGGAGCCTGATGTGGGGCTCAATCCTAGGACCCCGAGATCATAACCTGAGCCAAAGGCACTTAACTGACTGAGCCACTCAGGTGCCCCTCATGCTTCTAATTAACAGAAGCAAATTATTTCCAATATTCTCAGTGAGATGTTTGGTAATATACACATATTATAGAATTGTACCATTCACATAGAAATAAATACTATTTTGGTTGCTGGGATGCATTTGATTTTAAAGGGGGATAAGTACATACCATGGCATTGTCTACAAGGTATTAAAAAATTCAATCATGCCACATGTCACATTGTAAGATTAACTAAAAGTGCCAATCTGTACCCCTAGCTGGTCAAGAGTCCAGGAATCCGGAATACAATAGCTCTTGCTTTATATCCATATCCATGTTGCGTAGGGTATGGTCTTATGAGGTTTTACTTTACTTCATTTATCTTTAAGCATAGAATAGAAAGCAAGTGCTCCAGTTTTGCACAAATATCCTAATGAGGAAAGGGAAGAAATTCTGTATTCTCTAACATTAGGACCTCACGGTTCAACATAATTAATCCTCATGGAGATTTTCTGGGTTTAAAGGTGCTGGACTTTTGAAGCTTGCTTTCTTATGTTTATGAGCCACAGAGTTGTGATAATTGAAACTTTTCACTACAAAAAGGAGACAGCTGGCAGTGTCTTTTTCTGGGCTTACCCTATGTGGTCATATTTACAGCTGCTCCCATTTAAAAAAAAAAAAGGCAAGGAAGAGAAATGCAAGAGTGGCAGAGAAGAAATGAATCGTACTGTCTCCACATCGTAGACTGTTACCTGCTCTTCCCAGACCTTCAGCGTAATGTCCAAATCTTCCTTAAGATGCCTTCCCAGTATTTGCAGCGCTGGTGGGCTGTGTCCCCTTAAGAGATTTCCAAGCTGTTTATGTAGCAGCGTGTCATGTGACTCCCCAGTTGCCATGGCAAATATTTGTGTTTCATGAAAAATGTGGGTAAAAAAAAAAAAAATCAATGTAAATGGCCAAATCCCTAGACAGACAGGCCTTCAGGCTAGTGTTTGGCCTGCACCACGATTGTTTCAAATTCAGCTGTTTCACAGGCTGTGCGAAGGCCACGGGCTAATGTGCATAATGGGAATAGGCAGGGGCACCTGTTTTGATTCTCACCATGTTTGAGCTCTCAAGCCCCACAGTGTTAGACAACAGATCTACAGGTAATACAGACATGACGAGGTTTTGTGCGGTAATCGACCTTTCTCAGAAGAAAAAAAATTGTTTTGATAATGACACTTTTCGGAGTGCTAATTAGTCCTGCCTTTAATTTCCTCTCTGTTGACTTCACAAAGCTTTCCCCTACTGCTGGAGCAGTAATATTTAAAGACTCTTTCCTGTGGTCCCAAACTGGTATATTTCTGAATTGACTCTTCAGTGGTAAATGTAATTATTCATACACTCTGTGAAGAGCATCCTAGCATGGAAATTAAAAGGCTAACAGAAACACTGACAGAGCCAGAGCAGACCTTGGATCCGCATCCACCACCGGGCGGTGTGGTGCCACATGGAGAAGCCCTTTCTTGGAAATACTTCTTTAAGGGTCCCCTAGAAGCAGGACTTGGCATCTGACTGTAGTTGTTTTTGTAAATATTTACTTTGTCAAACTCTCTCTTCCAATCAAACAGGGCTCTTGGCAAGCAACGCAGCATTGTCTGGGGTGGGAAAGGTCTTTCTAATTATTAGCTCCTGCTTGCATAGAAAGAGGGAACAGGCTGGCCCAGCGGGGGGAGCCAGGGGAAGGAGGCGGAGGGAGGCTCTGTGCTTCTATTTGTTTTGTAAAATTGCCCACGAGAGTCATTTTGATTTCAACTGTGTCTCATTCTTCATTGTAGGGGAAAGGCAAAAGGTCAAGAGGACATCATGATAGGAAGGTCTGTAATTTGTGTGACTAGTTGAAATTTGGGGTTTGTCACCTGATGTCCCTTCCTTTGGCTGCAGGGCAAAAGTATGGGAGGCGGGTTGACAGCTGGAGACTGCAACAAAAGTTCTTTTGCTCTTCGTTTATAAAAGAAATTAGATCATGTATTTAGAAAAAATAAATAAATAAAGGTTTATTTAAAGTGAAAAACCTCCCCTCCCCAACCCCCACCCATTCAGTTAGGACTGAATTACTTCTCAGGCTTCAATCCAGAAAAGTGATTTAGCATACTCGAAATGTGGCTGAATCACAATGGTCTTCACCCTCAGTCTATGATTCTCATTTTTAAAAAATCGACTTAAAAATAAATAAAATGAAAAAATAATAAATAAATAAAATGTGAAAAAAATTCCCTTGTCCCCCTGCATGTGCTGGCATGTGTGCATGGGTGTGTATGTGTGCATTCATACACACGTGCACATGCACACACACTGCATATATGAGGAGATTAGTAAGGGTATAGGATTTAGAATTAAGCTACCTAAAACCAATAAGGTAACCAAAACGTTGGGAGAATGAAATAATTCCCACAAACACAAGTACATGCCAGTAAGGAACATTCCCCTGGGCCATGAGTGAGTAATAAAAGTTCTAAACTTGAAGCAGGAAAGAGCTGGATTCTTCTCTTACTAATAGAGGAATTTTGAGCAAGTCACTTAAATTCTCAGTGCCTCACTTCCTCCTCTGACAAATGGGGATAATAACTCTTTTCTCATAGGTTTGCTATGTTTGTGCTGTCAATGTGTGTGGAAGTGCTTTGGCATTATAAAGCACCTGTTAACAGAATTCACTGGCTTATTTTTAGGCCTCCCTTCTAGGCCTCCCTTCCTTTGGGGATCTTATCATAAGGAATTTCAGAGGGAGCTTAGCCTCCCGTTTTTAAGGAAAAAGAGCCCACCTTTTAGGTCTCGTATTTCTGCAGAGCTGTGACAGGACAGAGCTGTATTTACAGCTGTATGTACAGCATACAGTCCTTCCAAACCTAGACCAATCAGTCCTGGATACACTAATCAATGAAATCAGAACCTTCCCTCCAGCTTCCCTTGACTTCTTGCTATGAGGAAATTGTGAGCTGGCTCCTACACTTTAAAAATAGGATATGGTTTAAGAACACTAGGTATGATGTATCTGGAATATTTATAGTGGCGGACATTGATCGAGCATGTTCTTAGAATATGGCGCTAAGCATCTTCCACACCCACTGAATGTTCACAGCAGCCCTAGAACCTCTGTAGTGTTATTGTCCCCAACCCCACATAGTTGGTAAAAGGGTATGGAGGATCCAGGTGAAAGAACGAGGCTCCAGAGTCTACCCTCCTACACACAAGGTTATGAACTCTTCCACATGCACTAGTTTTCCAAATGTTACTACTGCTATGATTATAACTACCACAACCACAACCACAACCACTACCACTACCACTACCACTACCACTACCACTACCACTACCACTACGACTAGCACTTACGCATATCATGTGCTTACTCTGGTCCATGGATTGGCTCACTTCGTTTGACAACATCTCTCTGCAGTAGGTACTATTATTATTCCCATTTTCCTGGAAGGACCCAAATACGGAGAAGTTAAGGTCATCCACCTAGTAAGTGACAGAGCCAGTATACAGAACTGGGCTATGTGGCTGCCAGAGTCCTAAAGCCTTAGAGATATTTTAAACTTTCCATCATTTTTGGTGGAAATCTTTCTAAAAGATTTCCCTATCTCTGCTTTCCTACTGTAATCTAACATTTTCTCTCCCCGGCATCATGTATGCAGAGAACCCATTTCTGGTCATTTTTCATTTGCTTCCTTCACTCTCAGGACAGTGTTTGTCACCTCTGCTGTCACGTCTGCTTTCATTGGCTCTGACTTTCAGGAGCCCTTCCTGTCTTCTAGATCATTAACCAAGTAACCAAGACTCAAGAAGTGAAAGGATAATGTTGAGTCAGTCAGGTTTTGCACAAGGATCCAAGGAATAACATAATAAGCAGGGGTAGACTTTGTAATTATGGCAAGAAATCTGAGGCCTTTATTTTCAGGGCTTTAGTTCAAATGTTTAAAGTTGCTGAAATTGCCTCTCTCAGCAAATACATCTTTTTATTATCTCAAGTCAGGCATGTTAACAACTATGTCAATATCCACTTAATTTCAATTAATATTTCGAAAATAAAAAAAATCTCTTGTGGGTAAAACAAGCAAACATATTTATTGGATGTAAGGGTCCAGGTTAAATTCATGAGTGTGTTTACTTCTGGAAATTGGAGAGGGAAAAGAATGAGCTAAAAAGAGATAGAGGATTTCAGTTGTACCTTATGTGCTGTTTTTTTATAAAATTTCAAAATATATATAAATATACAAATATTTTAAATACATCTAACTTTTATTATAAACACATAAAATATAGTATTATTTTTAAATGTAAAAGATTTAAATATATTTTTTGTCTTCCTTGCTTCATATATATATATCATATATACATTATATATATCCTGTATTATCTAATGTTATCTAATGCATCCTCATGTAGAGTCCCCTGATTTAAACTGCTGGACTTTTATTGTTTGCTTTCTTACATTTATGAGCCATAGACAGATATATATATATATATATATATATATATATATATAGCAGGAAATAATATATATATAGCAGGAAATAATATATATATAGCAGGAAATAATATATATATAGCAGGAAATAATATCTATATTATAATATATAAATAATATTATATTTATTTTATAATAATATAATATATTTAAAATTATAAATAATATCTATATTATATATACATATGTATATTACATGTTTATACATATGTATATATAATATAGAGAGAGCAAGCAAAGAAGAGAAAATATTAACATGTGCCCATGGTAGCTTTTTTATATGATTCTCTATACTTTTCTGCATTTTCAAAACTTTTTCCAAATTAAAGAAGAAAAAAACAAAATTCTACTTTGTAAGACATATCTCTGCTGTAAAATCTACTTTGGTACAGAAAGAATAGGTTTGGGTGATAACCTTTTAATATCAATTTTGAGGTCTTGCTTTTCTTAGTCATTGTTATATTGTTACTTTCTTTAATATTTCCCCAGTGTATACTCTCAATCCTTATGTTAAAAATTGTGATTTTACAGATGAGTCCGTTGAACTATTTTTTTAAGATTTTATTTATTTATTCATGAGAGACACAGAGAGAGAGACAGAGACATAGGTAGAGTGAGAAGCAGGCTCCCTGCGGGCAGCCCGACGTAGGATTCAGTCTCAGGACCCTGGGATGATGACCCGAGCCAAAGGTAGACACTCAACAACTGAGCTACCCAGGCACCCCTAGTTGAACTATTTTAATCAGGTAACATGTATGACAGTGATACTGCCCTTGTACAATCTCATTTTCCCAATCTGTATAATGCGGGGATTAGACCAGCTTGGGTTTTTTTAGAAAAATTCCATAGTCCCTACAATGCTCACTCCAAGACCCCCAAGAAAAGGAAAAAAGCCAAAGTTCCCAGTAGGCAGGACTCTAGACCCCTCACACCCACAGCAGCTATGTTAATTGTGTCTATCTTTACCATTAGATTGTACTGTTTCTGAGCAAAGTGTTCCAAGTTTGAAAATACATACTTTGAAAACCTTACCAGGCAGTATCTAGCAGCAGCATTTAGTTTCAATGTGACCCATCTACTCAAGGGAATAAGCCCACTTCTTTTTAAATTTTTATTGAAGTATAATTAGCACAAAGCCTACAATATAACGATTCAATAATGTGCACTCATCACAAATGCTCATCACAAGTGTATCCTTAATCCTCTTCACCTATTTCACCCAACCTCCCCAAACCTCCCCTCTGGAAACTGCAAGTTTGTTCTCTGTATTTAAGAGTCTGGTTTTTTTGTTTTTCTCTTTTTTCTTTGTTCATTTGTTTTGTTTCTTAAATTCTACATACAAATGAAATATGGTATTGATCTTTCTCTGACTTATTTCACTTAGCATTATACTCTCTAGATCTGTACACATTATTGCAAATGGCAAGATCTCATTCTTTTTTATGGTCGAGTAATATCCCATTATACACACACACACACATACACGGAACATCTTTCTTTTTTTTGTTTTGTTTTTTTTTTGTTTGTTTTTTATTTATGATAGGCACGCAGTGAGAGAGAGAGAGAGGCAGAGACACAGGCAGAGGGAGAAGCTGGCTCCATGCACCGGGAGCCCGACGTGGGACTCGATCCCGGGTCTCCAGGATCGCGCCCTGGGCCAAAGGCAGGCGCCAAACCGCTGCGCCACCCAGGGATCCCACGGAACATCTTTCTATATCCATTCATCTATGGATGGACACTTGGGCTGCTTCCATACCTTGACTATTGTAAATAATGTTGCTATCAATACAGGGAGCGTATTTTTAAGCTGTGTCTTTGTTTTCTTTGGGTAAATACCCAGCAGTGGAATTACTGGATCATATAGTAATTATATTTTTTAATTTTTTGAGGAAATTCCATACGGTTTTCCATTGTGGCTGCAACAGTCTGCATTCCCACCAGCAATGCAAGAGGGTTCTTTTTTCTCCACATCCTCACCAACCTTGCTATTTCTTGTGGTGTTGATTTAAGCCATTCTGACAGGTGTGAGGTGATATCTCATTGTGGTTCTTATTTGCATTTCCCTGATGATCAGTGATGTTGAACATTGTTGCATGTGTCTATGGGCCATCTGTATGTCTTCTAGAAGAAAACAGAGGCAGTAATTTCTTTGACACTGGCTGTAGAAAAATTTTTCTAGATCTGTCTCCTCTAGCAAGGGAAACAAAAACAAAATTAAACTACTGTGACTACAAAAAAAATAAAAAGCTTGGGACACCTGGGTGGCTCATCGATTAAGCACCTTCCTTTGGCTCAGGGCGTGATCCTGGAGTCCCGGGATCGAGTCCCACATTGGGCTTCCTGCATGGAGCCTGCTTCTCCCTCTGCCTGTGTCTCTGCCTCTTTCTCTGTGTCTCTCATGAATACATAAATAAAATCTTTTTAAAAAATAAAATAAAATAATAAAAAGCTTTTGCACATCAAAGAAAACCATCAACAAAACAGAAAGGCAACCTACTGAATGGGAGAAAATAATTGTGAATTACATATCCAATAAGGGGTTAGTATGCAAAATATATAAAGAACTTACAAAACTCAACATCAAAAAACTGCAAATAATCCAATTTAAAAATGGGCAGAGGACATGAATAGACATTTTTCCAAATCAGCATACTTCTTTTTTTAAATTTTTTAAATTTATTTATGATAGTCACACACAGAGAGAGAGGCAGAGACATAGGCAGAGGGAGAAGCAGGCTCCATGCACTGGGAGCCCGACGTGGGATTCGATCCGGGGTCTCCAGGATCACACCCTGGGCCAAAGGCAGGCGCTAAATCGCTGCGCCACCCAGGGATCCCCAAATCAGCATACTTCTTGAAGAGCACACAGTGCCTCCCCGATGGGGTTTGTGCCCAGCACAATGCAGTCTCCTTTTTTGTCTTGTTTTAAAGGGTCACAGAGAGGGCAGGTGGCACTTTGGCAAGAATTGGAGTTCTACAACCTGAAGATACAAGATGAGATTCAGAAGGAAGTCTAGGACTGCTCTTTCCTCTTTTACATTCACTTTCCCTCCTTAAACCTCACTTAATTTACCCTCTTAATGGAAGAAAAGGAAAAAGAAAATTCAAAAACAGAAACAAAACCTGTGGCATCCTTTAAAAGCATTTGTTTTTTCTAATTCACTAGCAACTGCCACCCTCACCTATTGCATGACATGACCTTTCAAAGTGAATTAAAGTCATACAGCTTTATATGCAAAGTAATATTTTGTCTTGTAAGAAGTAATTGAGAAAAAAATACTTATAAAATTGTCTTTATTTCTCTTCATGGCATCTAAGTGTCTACTTCTATTGCATGGGACTAACAATTTTACTTATATATACCAGGGAAAAAGGTTATCAATAAGCCACAAAATAATCTTAATTTTTTTACCTTATCTTTTTTATTCATCAAACTATGACCTGATCCTTCATAGAAAATTTGGAAGTTTCATAAAAGAGGGAAAAAAATGCCTAAATATGAAAAAAAAAAGTCGTATAATACCATATCCCTTTGGCATTATTTAAACTTTGGCATGGTCCTCTGCTGTTTTCATACAGTATAGTCAACTGTGATCCATCTCTTTTCTTCTAACAATTTATCATAAGCCTTTATATATATGACTTAAAAGTCTTCATAAAACATTTTTAATGGCTATTATACTGTTGTTTGATATTAAATTATAAATATCAGATTATTAATAACTATTCTAATTATTGATAATTAAATCATTTCCTGTTGCAAATAAAACTACCGTGAACATCTTTCATATTTGTACATAAATCTTTGTATTTAAGCTACTTCCTAGCAGAATTCCTTAGTCAAGGGATAGACATTTTCAGTAGTCTATTAGTGCTTCAAAACTCAAGGTATGAGTTTGCAAATAACTTGTATGATTATAGAACAGTTTTGTGCTGTAAACCCAGCCCAAGTGTCTATGAGCTTCATTCATACATTTATTCATTCAACTAATCTTCATTGACCTTTAACCTTGTACCAAGTATTATACAAGACTTTGAAGATGTAGCAGTGAACAAAACAAACCAAGTGTTTGGCCTCTTGGAACTTATATTCTAGTGAGGAAGGCAGATATTTAATATAAGAGTCAGAGAGTAATAGGTGCTATGAATTAAAATAAAACAGAATCCATATGTAGGTTTAGAGAAGTTGACAAGGTGGAGTGTTTTAAGAATTTTGCAAGTATTTCTTAGCCATCTGGGATCAACAGACTTGCTATTCACACATTTTCCTCAGGAAAACTGTAAAGTCAAGCTTTACTTTGGTGATAACAGAGATCCTTTTGGAGGCTCACTTTTCTTCCTTTACCCATGGAGAAAATGATGATGTGTCTTTTCTCAGAAATCTAGGAATCCAGGCTTCTTTTCACTCCCTACCTTCTGGGTACCCTGTGCCTATCCCAGGCAAATTCCACCCATAATTCATAATTGTCCCAAGTGGTCCTTCACTATGTCGCATTCCCTCAGAAAATATTATAAAGGTAGGAGAAAAGATAAAACCAATGCAGCACTAAAATGAGATAGGTCTCTAGAAAAGGAAGTTTCACATCTGGCTGAAAATATATCCCATCTCTTAAAAGAGAAAAAACCTTCCGGATTTTGTTCTGTTTGATCTTCAACCAGAATTTGATCCAATGATTGTTTTTGTTCCAGAAGAATACATCAGGGAGGGGGGATTTTTTTTTCCTCCTCAGAAAGTGTTCAGAATTCAGGAAGACTCATTTGAATAAAGATACCTTTCAAAGCAATTGCAGAAATTATCCCTAGAAAATTGCTGTTGATCTGAGTGGCCTTCACACAATTCTCTTTCTTTATAGGTCTCTGCTCAGTGAGTTCTCTATTTTTGCCTTTTATCCTCTTTATAAAGCTTAGAGATTCTGACCCTCACTTCTAATTGATGCTTATGGCTTAAATGCAGTTTCTATGTCCTATGAACTGAGAACTATTTTGTTGATTTGTATACCCTGAAATACTGGAATATCAATCACTCTTTGGGTTTCTCTACCCATGAGCACCTTTACATGTAGTTGGTATAAACAGCTATTTCTCTACTCTGATGTATAAGTTTCTAGAAAAAGCTTCCTATTTAAAAAAAGAGAAAGGGGGGAGGGGAAGTCCCCAGGTCTTTTTCATGGTAGATGGGGTGATGTTTGGATATGTTTGCCTTTGATTTGATGGTTCTGCTAGCTCCAGACGTTTATTAAACAACACATATCATTTAATAAGGGGTAACACTTTAATCAGAGACACACAGGGTGTCAAAATCAGAAGTACCCTGAATGATCCCCTAATGGAAACTAATACCACATGGGAGAAGTGACTTCCTAAAGCCATGTAGTAAGGTGGTAATAGCCTAGATCCTAAGTCTTCTCACTTCAAATCCATCACCTTCCTACCATGCCATGGTTCATTAGCATGTTCATAGGGGTTAGTTTAACAGACTGCTTTCCAAATAAGAAAGAAACAGCAGGTCAGGGCCAGGTTGGCTCTGATGTAGGAGGTGGTAAAAGGAAAGTTGAATGAGCAGAGCACAGCTTGGTAAGAGGCCATGTAGGGAGTTCTGGACAGTTAGAGCTGTGGGCATGGATGGTATAGGTATAGGGGAAGGGCAGCCAGCTATGTGATCTTGGGTAAATCACTTAACCTCTCTGTTTCCTATCTATGGTGATAATCACACAGACTGGGACGCCCGGGTGGCTCAGCGGTTGAGCGTTTGCCTTTGGCTTAGGGCGTGATCCTGGGGTCCGGGATTGAGTCCACATCAGGCTCCTTGCAGGGAGCCTGCTTCTCCCTCTTCCTATGCCTCTGCCTCTCTCTGTGTGTCTTTCATGAATAAATAAATAAAATCTTTCTTTAAAAATCACATGGACTGGATAATCACATGTACTGTGAAAGGTTCCTTACACATGTTATGATCTTCACAGCAATTCTGCAGGGATTCCTTATTTTTAGAAATGAGAAACATTTAAGTTTAGAGAGGATGTTATCTTAGCTTAGACTCCCATAGCAAATACCATAGGCTGGGTGGCATAAACACATTTATTTCTCATGGTACTGGAGGCTGGAAGTGCAAGATCAGGATGCCAGGATGGTTGGGTTCTGGTGAGGGCCCTTTTCCTGGTGTGCGAGCAGCTACCTTCTTGCTGTATCTTCACATGATAGAGAGATCATCTGTCTTGTGTCTCTTCTTATAAGGGCACTAATCTCATCAGGAAGCCTCCACTCT
This sequence comes from Canis aureus, assembly GCF_053574225.1. Classification (NCBI taxonomy): domain Eukaryota; kingdom Metazoa; phylum Chordata; class Mammalia; order Carnivora; family Canidae; genus Canis; species Canis aureus. Next base: position 36,307,501 of record NC_135642.1, read on the forward strand.
TGTGACCTACTTCTCAAGGGCCCTACCTCCAAATACCATCACATCAAGGACCTGGCTTCAACATATGAATGTTGTGGGGACACAAAATTTCTATCCATAGCAGTTGATAACTTGTCCAAGAGTACGTAGCAGACAATGGCAGAGCCTGGACTTGAACTCAGGTTAGTCAGACTTCAGGGCCAAGGCTCATTTCCCTAAGCCCATAGTAGCCTGTTGAAAAAAAACGCAAGGCCAGTGACCTTCAAGATCTGCCATGCTCTAAATTCAGTACCATAATTCTGCTGAATCCCTAAATTCTCCTTAGGTCAGCTGCTCTCTCTCTGAATATTGTTTATAACTTTCAAATAATACTAGCCATCTGACATAATTATATCTGTTCTGTTTAAAACTTAACACATTTCAGACCCTTGATAAATATTAAAGAGCACACTAGACAAGTGACATCCCTGGCTTTCAGGGAGTAATGAACATTCCATCTCTAAGGGTCATTTCTCTCATACTCTGAATCTAAGCACTCAGAGCCATAATGATCAAGAGGAATTTATTCTTTTTCACACAACAGAATTGCCAAAGCTAGCTACTAACAGGTATGTCTGAGTATTTGAGAAAGTGAACATCAGCTTACAGTTTCAAAAGCAATTTATTATGTCTTTCTAGGCAAATCCTTCTCTAAAAATGATACCCATGTTGGATTATCCCAAATACTTGCTAATTTGCCACCAGGATATCTTGATTATATCTAATTTAGGGATCCTCAGCTATGGTCTAATACTATATCCACATGCTATCGACATGTGTGAGAAGAACATTTCTCATAAAGACATTCAACTTAGAAATACACACATACCCTCATTCCCAGAGTTTTACTTTATGGCAGTTATTTCCAAAGTTTAGGAGGTAATACTGGGCCTATCATTTTTGTTTCACACCTGTGACTTTATTGACATATGTAATCATCATCCTGCCTTCCTGTTTTTTTGTTTTGTTTTAAATTTAGAATTTTTCCTAAATAACTGCTCCAGAAATGCTCAAAATTACCTAATTAGTAGTAACACTTTGCAAATGACATAGAGCATTTCTCAGCTAGTTGATTCGGTTAGTTAGAGCAGGATGTTAATAATTAGGCCATGGCCACAGGTTTGGGCTCTGGCAAAGCTGTGGCCAGGGTCTCAGGAAGGACCAGAGGAGAATGTGGATAGCAGGACAGAGAGCCATCCCCACTAGAAGGAAAACTATGTTGCTATTGGGTCAGTAACATCACATTGGGAGGACAGCATATCTTAATAAAAAAAAAAAAAAAAGGAAGGGAGGGAGATAGGAAGGAAAGAATAGAAGGAAGGAATCGAAAGAAGGAAGGTAGGGAGGAGGGAAAAAAGGCAGGCAGCAAATAATTGTAGACAAGTTCATGGAGATAAATAGTAAAGGAAGAATAACAGGAGGAACCAAAATCTGAAGCACGGCATGACCTTTAATCAGGGCTCTTATTCCTAGCAGGCTGTGAAGCAGCTTTGTCTTTACCTGCTCAATGGATCCTACAATGCTGATGCACTGCTTTAATTTGGGAAGGCTTTCTCTTGAGAGACATGTCTTTTCCAGCTCTAAGTGTGAAGTGCTCCCAAGTGTGGCATTCTCTGTGACAGATGTACTACAGTTATGCTTTAGCTGACTCCAAACCCATAGCTTCCCTGTGCCTGAGTGGTCTATTTGATGTCCAAGAGTGTGTTTCCTTGAGAACAGGTCTTTACTGGAATATCATCCAAGAAGGTAGGGAGGTATAATCCCTTTGTTCTAAAACAGCCACTGTCAAACTCTGGAACCCCATTCCTATACCAGTGCTCTTCTTTCCAAAGGTCTTAAAGGCATTTGCTGCTTTATATAGATACCCTAGGCCTATGCCTTTGGGAGGCACTGCCTGAGAGAGACTTAAGAATCCTCTTCTTTTGGGATCCCTGGGTGGCGCAGTGGTTTGGCGCCTGCCTTTGGCCCAGGGCGCGATCCTGGAGACCCGGGATCGAAGCCCACGTCGGGCTCCTGGTGCATGGAGCCTGCTTCTCCCTCTGCCTGTGTCTCTGCCTCTCTCTCTCTCTCTCTCTCTCCCTCTGTGACTATCATAAATAAATTTTAAAAAATAAAAAAAAAAGAATCCTCTTCTTTCAAAATCTTCTCCCAAGGTTGCTCCATTTTCATATGAGTCTCTGTAAGGATAAGGAACTTCAAAACTGTTTTCATATTTCCAAGGAAACCTGATTCCCCAGCAAACCCCTCGTCCAGAGCTGCGCTTCTTATAAAAGTCTCAAGCTCTTGGCAACAGGATCAAACACATGACTGGCAGGACCAGCCAGTTGCATACATGTCCATCTGTGATGACTGCACGTGTCTGTTTCTCACTCATGAAGCCTGGTCATTCTACTCTGAATTCTAACTTTCCCATCATCAGACTCCATTCTTGGAAGAAGGCAGAAATGTAGCCACAGGCCATTTCTGTTGGAACATGTGCCACTTGTCTTCCACTAGGAGTTGTGGCTCCTCCTGCCTGCACTTATGTCTGCTACAGGAGCCATTATTTCTCCAGCTCTCTCTTGCCCATCCAAGAGGAAGGAATTGGTCTTCATCCACCAAACAGTTTGCATCCTCTTTTGGTACCTTGAGAAGATCAGAAAGGGCTAGAGTCTTGGCAAGAAGGCTTTTTCCATCATTCCTATGCCTATAACACTCGAGTTAAAAGTATACAAAAGCTCACTGCTGTTTAAGTCTGCCTCTAAAGGAAATCCCCCCACCCCCCGGACTAATGCTTGCTTTTCAGCATTTTTACTTGAGATGACAGTCTAACTATTTCACTGCCTAGAACCTGAGAAAAGAAAAAGAATTTGAAGGTTTTCTTTATTTTAAAAATATTGTGTTTGCTTAATGTTTAATAAT